>NC_140124.1:2588077-2803077 GCF_964035555.1 Netta rufina
CTCTCATTGTCTCTGCTCAGTTCCACAGCTCTCTCTTGCTTCAGGACTGCAAATAACAAAAGATCTACTCAGCTCATATCTGTATTGATCTATGGGTGTTTGGGAATCCAACCTAGTTGCATGTGGGTGTCCATGTGTGGCATCAAACAGTATCCTATATCCTCCTATTTGACATAGTAGTTATGCAGTGCTCTGTCCATACTTGCATTTTTAGCCTTTTTTTTTCTTCTTTTTTTTTTTTTTTAAATTTTATTTTTTTAATGATTTGGATGTTTTTAATAGGACATGAAATAAGGCAGTATATGGGGCTGAAATGTTCTTTGCTGCCCAGGATTAGGCAGACCAACTCAAGTAGATTTTCATATTATCTCTATTGAGTCTGATGGATCTATTAACTTGTATGAATATTTCTCAATATACCCAGACATCATTCTCTTGTACATTTCCAGTGTCCATGTCCTTGAAATTACA
Organism: Netta rufina; assembly: GCF_964035555.1. Lineage (NCBI taxonomy): Eukaryota > Metazoa > Chordata > Aves > Anseriformes > Anatidae > Netta > Netta rufina. Next base: position 2,588,549 of record NC_140124.1, read on the forward strand.
CTCCCTCTGGGGAAACAATTTTCCCCTATTTTTGCCCATCATGAATGGAAGGAATGAGTCTGTCACCACTGAAGGAATGAGTCTGTCACAGAAGAGGATTTCTTCCATGTAAAGTCATTGCTGGTCTGGGAGGTATGGCTAACCTACCGCCTAACTTGTATGTTGATAAAAATGTTGTATACCTAATATGCTCTACATCCCTTTCAGCACAGGGTTAGTGTTTGACAGTTCCCAAGGGTTGAAAAATGCTGTTGAAAAAAATGAAAATTAAAAAGCAAAATAATGAAAAATAAACTATGTGAAACATGAACTTCACTAAACAGAGTGAGAAACCACTGTTTGGCAAGTGAGGAAGAAGGAGCATATCTGGGGAAGGAAGGAAGGGACTATTCTCCATCCATCTTTTCTCTCTTTCCTCATACAAATGTACTTGATTTATTGTTCTGCAAAGCACTTATTCTGCAGTGCTGACACCTGAGAAACTACAAGAAGAATGACTTCCACCAGAGATGAATTTAATTCAGTTTTCTCTGGCACAGCTGAGGAACAATCCCATGGCACAGTATCTGCTTGTGAGCCTCAGTCATTGTGGGTTTAATCTCATCTGTGAGGTTGGATACACTTTTGCACCACATGGTTGCACTAGTTGTTTATCTCCACCATGTTGGAGGATTAAGTTTGCAGGTTGAGACACCTACATTTAGTTGTTTAGGTGACAGATGGGCTTTCACATCCTTGTGTGGAGATCTAAGACTTGGTTCAGTTGCCAACAGTCATACAGTGCTATTTGAAATGCTTAGAGTATCAGTGACGTCTGTAGCAGGCCAGAAAATATGATGAACCTAAAGGAAATTTGTGCCCTTTCACAACAGCAACTGCAGGCAAGGTACTCAAGGGCATCTCAGACATTTTTCAATGTCTGTGTTTAAGTAACCGGACACCACCCCAGCCATGTCTCTCTGCAGAGGTTCCCCCATTCATAACGTGCTGTTTAGACTTCTACTACATCCAACAGACGTTAGTAAATACAGTCAGCAGAGGCTAGGAAGTGATTTCATTTAACTCAAAAAATGCACCTGAGATTGGTCCATTAGACATTTTGCTCTTGTGGTCACAGCTCATGTTAGGTGTCTGATCTCTGTGAGATGAATCTTATCCAATGAATGTCCTATAGGGTCAGACTCCACTTGGGTCTCAAAACAGGAAATATGGGTATCAGAAAAGATCACAAATGCAAAGTTATTAAAAAAATCAGAAACTATAATACTATCATTACCAGAATGTTGAAGTTAATTTTAATGCAGTCACTTGCAGATTTGTATTGAAGCACTTGGATTATCATGGACCTCTTCTCTATCCCAGATCACACCATATAATCCTGACATGAGCTAGCAGCCCATGTCAAAGATAGTTCCTCCTTCCAACTGCATCCTCTGAAATTGTTCATATATGTTGAGCTACATCACACATATCGATGGTTATGCTAAATGTTATCATCTGTCCCATAGTCTTCTGCTCTGTGTAGAGTAAAATTCTCAAATTGGTTTAGAGGACAAAGGTCTCAGTGGCCTCAGAGGCAAAAGTTGTTGTGTCTCATCATCACATAAAGTTTGCCGCTCCCATGGGATGCTGTAAAGCATTTGAAGTGGCACAGTGATGAAGAACCAACAGAGAAATTACTCATGTGTGAGTTTAAGAGCTAAATGTTAGAGAAAGCTAACGCTAAAGAGTCTCTTGGGACTCAGGAAGTAATTCAAGGCTATAACATGCTAGTATTAGGATGACAGACAATTTTTTGAGACTTTTGTAGCAAATTTGGCACACACGATGCAAGCAGCTATTTAACCAGGACTTGTGGGAGAACTGTGTCCTTTGGGAGAGGCAGCTGGAGGCCAGTTGGGATGCCCTGCAGTGATGCAAATGGCACTAGGTACTTTTATTTAGGCAACAAAACTCATTCATTTGAGAAGAATACGTCTTAAATTCCTAAACTGAGAAGTCTGTAAGATACTCTAGCACATCCCACCTGGCCTCTAGTTGCTCCCTGAGAGCAGCGCTCATTCATCCTGTGTCTTATTTGCCAGCCTTGGGCAGATGTTACAGATGCCCAGAGGTTTCTCAAATGGCACTGTATACCTGAGATATGGCAATTGCATCCAGTTTTTAGTTTCTAATTAAAGTGTCTTGTTTTTTTTTTTTTGCATAGTAGAGAAACACAATCTATCATTCTTGTCTAAAACACTTCAAATTGAACATATCAGCCTCTGGAGGTACCAGCTTCTCTTCCTTTATATTAATAGCAACCTAGATAATGAGGACACAATCTAATTGCCTAGGGATAGATATCTCATGCCATATAAGATGCCTGAGCGTGTCTGAGAACATACACATGGCTGGCAGGTATTTCTTAGGACCTATGGGATATATAAATCCTTCTGAAATGGCAGAAGGAGACCAGATGAGGCTGCTAAGGACTCAAATGGGACTTAGCTACCTAAAGCTGGACCCCTAGTTTAGGGTAATGAATGATTTTTAAGCAGGAAAAATGAGGTGGAATGAGCCTATCCTAAAAAGACTGAGCAGTTTTCCTCATCCCCATTTTATTACCCTTTCCCTTCCAAACTGGAGCAGCATGGACACTTCAGTCTGTGCTTAGTCTGCTGCCAGTGATTCATTGCAGCACCACCACACCCAACATACAGGGTGCATCGCATCGCATTTCATAGGCTTTTTGGACAGTTACACCACTCATCTAACAGCGTCCTTTGCCACTGTAACACTGATGCTTCCATTTTACACGGGGGTTACATAGCACAGCTATGGGCTGCCTGCCTACTGTTCAAATACATGACTGTGACAGGGACTAAAATAAAAAGTCTTCTCGTAGTAGATTTTTTTTTCTCCTTTGCAAGTCTGAAATTTAGCACTGTTTTTCATATTAAGCCTGTTTGGGGGTTTTGTTTTTTCTGTATATTCAATCATACAGCAGGTTATGTGCTTACAAGGAGTTCATGTTAAAAGACCATAAAAATGAAAAATTAGAGTTGCCTTTGCAGACTCTATGCAAATAGCAAAAATAAAATAAAATAAAATAAAAAATAAAATAAAATAAATAAAGAATGATTTAGCGGCCTGTGTTCTAGCAGAGGATAATTTGGCTTCTTCTTAATGCCTAAGTTATTCATTGATTTGTATCTGAATTTTGCACAGAAGTTATGCAACTCCCTGGATAGTGCTTAAAGCTTAAACTATGAGGTGGTGACAAATGCTGGAAATGACATAGGAGGAAAAAATGGACTTCGGTACGTGAGCCATCAGGTTGTCCTGAGAGCAATACATTTTGGAAAGAAATGACGCAGACAAGAATGACCATCTTACATTCTGGTTTAGCTCCCTGTGGAAGCATGTCCCACATATTGCATATAAAAAGGAGGAGGAGGGAGGAATACAAATTATTGCTGACGTTTACTCAAAAAATGTGAGATCCTAAATTAATTGTGCCCAGATGTTGTAGTATAGAAGAAGGAAAACCTTTTTTATTTTCACTAAAGGTAGCAAAGCATGTAAGAGTTTCATATCAGCTGCAGCTGAGCGGGAAAACTGAGGTTTTTTTTTCCGGAGGCTGTGAAATAATTTGAAGGAACACATGGGCTTTTAAATTCTTGTCCTGCTAAAGGACTTAAGGTTCCTCACATGAATAAATCAAGTATGAATTAACTTAACCTTCCAGGAATCCTGATACTAAAGTTGCCTATGTTTATTTTATTTTTTTTCAAACTGGTAGGTGCTTTTTTCATTGAAGTTGGGCTTTGCTTGGATGTTTGTTTATTAGATGAGAAATATCTTAATTTCATTGTCTTTATTTTAGGTAAAGGAAACATGCTTCTGAAACTATACAGTCCACGCAGGTAAAAAAAATTGGCTATACAAAGTAGCTGTGAACAAACTGGCTTTCAAATAGCTTGTTTGCAACATCATCTAGGTTTTGCCACACTATTTCTCCCTGTTTTTCAAAACAGTTTTTAACTTACTTTAACATCCATACACTTATTACAAAACTTGTATCAGTAACCAGGCCAGATAGTTTAGAGCTTATCTGTGCTGCTGCAACCAATACAATATAGAGGCAACACATCATCAGTGCACTGAGACAGAGTCTCAGTCCATGGCAATTTTCATAGAATCATAGAATCATAAGATGGTTTGGGTTGGAAGGGACCTTAAAAATCATATAATTCCAAACCCCCTGCCATGGGCAGGGACACCTCCCACCAGCCCATGCTGCCCAAAGCCTCATCCAGCCTGGCCTTGGGCACTGCCAGGGATGGGGCATTAACAGCTCTGTTAGGCAGCCTGCTCCAGTGTCTCCCTACCCTCATAGTAAAGAATTTCTTCCTTATGTCTAACCTAAACTTCTTATTCTTATTGCTTATAGCTGTTACTCTTTGTCCTATCACTACATTCCCTGACAAAAAGTCCTTTCATGTCTTCCCTGTAGGCCCCCTTTAGGTACTGGAAGGCCACTCTAAGATCTTCCTGGAGTCTTCTCTTCTTGAGACTGAACAACCCCAACTCCATAGCAGAGGTGCTCCAGACCTATGTCTTCATGGCCTATGTATGAAAGCAAAGTTTCATTTTAAAGTAGCTTAATTTCAGTGCCCTTTCACTCTTAACGTGTTTTGATTATTAAGAAAAAGTAATTAAAGGAAGGAAAGATAAGAATGACTCAAAAGACATCTGAGATAAGAGAGTTCAGAAGGTCACAAACATCAAACTGAGTTAGCACTTGATTCCATGTTTTTCCTACCTAGCATTTTCCGTCTGATCCCTTTCCAACAAAGTATCATAAAGCAATAATATTTAGGGGAGTAACACTGACAAAGCAAATCAATCGTTTCCATAAAATGCTGCTGACAGGCAGCCTAACAAAAGAAGCTTCTGGAGGCAGTGTCTGGTATCATCCAGGTCCCACTGATGTGTTAAAAACTAGCTGTATTCAGTTTTCTGAAGCTCCAAAACAAATATGTTGTCAGAGCACAACCACACAAACACTTCATATGGGGTCACTCTAGCCTAACTAGTAGGAACTGGATCCTAAATTACTTCTATTTCAAGCTAAAATGAACAAGGGCCTTCTTCTAGCTTTGAAAACAGCTGACAAAGTGCATTTCCCATCCAAAGAGAATCTCTTTTACTGCACAGAGACAGTCATTGCACACGGGCTGTCTATGGAGGGAGATCCCTGGCCCATGCTACCTACTGAATTGTGTCCAGAAGTTGCAAGAATAATTGATTTCACAAACTATTTAAGTGTGAATTACCCCCATCACATTTCCCAGGCCTATTCCCTGGAAATACTGAATGTATGGTGTGGTCATAGCCTGGGCAAAGAGCATCCATGGTGTACATCACATAACAGACTATTTAAACTCAGCCTTAACTTCAAGCAGGTAAATTTCAGCCATGTGCCACTCCCAATTAAATGGTGCAGTCTTTTTGTAAAGATGTGAAGTAAGGATCAGCTTTCTCTTTGGTGGGCATTAGAATTTCATATATTTCTTCCTTTATGATGTGTTTTTTCAGAAACCTATTTTACAGGGTCTTTGGCCAATGACCCCTGTGCTGTCATTCCAGAAAAGTGGTGCTGATACCTAAATCAGGTAGATGATCTATTTTAGCTACTGAATGTTATCATTTGACTTCTATAACTCTTTACTTTCTAGAAGCACAGTATGAACACTGACTTTGAAAACTCTTTTTTATGTAAAATCCCTGGCCAAATGATATTTTTAAAACCAAGATATCATATCTGAGCAACAATTTCTTAATAAAGCAGTGACTAAAGAAGAACCAAAGCTCCACCACATTTCAGGTGCACCTGTGACAAATATAACAAATAGTATTCCATGAAATAGGAGTGAGAAGCAAAATGTTGTCAGAATAGAGGACACAGTCATAACTGCAGAAAATAAACGTTTTATCTTTGACTAGAGTTACAGTAAATCTATTTTAATGATGATCATTTCCCCAGACACTTCTGAGCATAACGTGGTATTCCCTGAATTCAACAGAAGAAGAACCAAGATTGATGAGACAATTTACAACATGTGAAATAATGTCATAGGCCTGCCATCTTGGTTTGTGAGACTATAAGACTATATCCATTTCCTTAATTTTTTCCTCCAGGCTCAAGACTGAAAAAAGGGAGCTCAAAGGTTTTACCTAGGTATTCCATAATAAAAGCAGAAGTCTATTTAAATCTGCAGATGTCCTGATGAAACAGGTATGTGAGTTATCTACAATTACTCACTTCAAAGAGGTGTCATACTCTTTACACCTGCCATGAAGATGTGATCCAGCAGTGAACGGGCAAAATGCAATAGTGCAAAAGTCCTGATGCCTACCCAAGAAGAATGCTAACAAGCACGTAGGCTACAAGTTGATGACATTTATCAAGAGAAAAAAATCACATCTTGCTTTATGAGCACATTTTTAGTAGGAGAATATCAATTTCTGGTGTGCCTTGGGCACTTCACAATCTTTATCCTGCCTTGAGCTTTAGTGCATGATAGGAAAAAAAATCTCAAATTGCTTGTCAGACCTAAATGTGTGGCAATGTAAAAGTTGTCTCTTTGTGTGTATCAAGAAATAAATTTGTTATGATAAAAGGTGCAATATAGAAGATAGAAGAATGAAGCTCACTCAGCATTTTCTCCGATTTAACATTTGGAAACAAACACAGGTTTCAAACAGCAGCATCCAAATCAAAAAATCCTGGCAGTAAACCAGGTTTGGGTTTTTTTCTAAAATGGAGATCTCTTCGGTTTGCCTCCTGTCCTGCTTCATCCTCCACCACCTACATCCAGTGGAGACAAACAAGTAGCAAGGGAGCAAATGCAAACAGTTGCAATGTGGTTTATAAGATACCATAAAGTGTATGCCATTTTACAACGGGTCATATATTTTTTTTCAAAGGACTATCTCCACTCCAGGTTGGCTTTACGACTCTCTGCCGCCTCTTCTAAGGGAAGTTATTGCAGTGACAGGCACACTACGATCACCTCAGATTAAACAAGTCAGAGCATGTCAAAGCAACATGGTACTTTGCCCACTTCTTTCAAAGCCAATGAACAACGTGTTTGTCTGCATTCTTAGCTTTGCCTTAGAAAGTAGGGAGGAAAGCATTACAAGTTTTCTTTTTGTCTGGGCAACTCTCTTTTTAAGAAACTCTTTTGCATTTAAGAAGTTATTTTGGGAATACATATTTAGAAGTATTTCAATGAACTTAACACCTATTTTTTCTCCATGAATTAATTAAAAGAGACCGGGTTGACTAACTAAAGATGTAGGTCTTACACCCAAATTTGTAGAAGATGATTCCTACTTAACTAATCAATTTTTCTATGTTAAATGTGAAATTACTGGCAATATACTGAAATGATAAACAAACGGGAAATCTGCATGCTTTCCTGTATTTAGAAGTCACTGCAGGCAGCCTGTATAAGCTGTCTATAATATCGTTCAGAAAACAGACTTTACTCTCTTATTTGTTGTCTTCTTGTCGGGAAGACTTAGGCACATGGTACCCCTAGACACTGACAATCCCATGGTTTAGTGCAAACTGTTAAACCAACTAGGTCCACCAGCAAAAGAAACAAACAAAACACCAAAATCTCTAACTAAAATGTTAATCCTGTGTTTTTTTTAAGTATTGTATTTTATATTTTATTTTTGTGCTTCAATTTTCTTCTCCTTCTTTTCTACCCCTTGTCCACATTATGGTTTCATATGAAATTGAAGAATTTTATAACAAAATTAGCCAGAAATCATAAGTGGGAAGGTATGGGAAATCACATAATACCAATCTTTTCCTTCTGAAATTTCCAAGCTACTTTAAAGGTGAATGGTAATCAGATAATATCTCACCCTTTAGGAACATTGAATTAAAGGGTAAATGCAATTAAACACTTAAGCACCTGACTGTCGAGTTAATTCTTATTCATTGAAAGATGCTACATAACATTGTGGATTTCAATATAAAGCTTATTGTCATCTGAACAACTCTAGTCATCTGAAGGTCAGATGTAAAATATAAGCTGATCATCTAGGCTACCTCTACAGTCAATACATAGTCAAAGCAGACCCATGCATGGCCCATCTACCTTTGATGACCTACCTATCTCCATCTTAGACACTCTCACTTATTACATGTTTTTTATAAGACCAGATAAATAGTTTTATTTTAAATTAGAGCCTTAATTTTAATACAACTAAGAAGTGGATTCATTTTCAACTGAAGATGCTTATGACTGGTGAAAGGATAACAGCTGTATTACAAATCAGAGACAAAGATTAAGACAAGTTTACCACTCATGTACATAGATAAAATTACACTGTAGTTAAGGGTCTATAGATTTCTGTCCCTGGATAATACCAAACAAATGGTGAAGTGATGATTTACTTAATCCCCAGGGATCTCCAAAAGAAACTTTCAGTAATAAAATGGATTTTGTTCTAATACCTTCCAAAACACTGAATTAGAGCCAACTACATAAACAACTCTTTTTTTTTTTTTTTTTTTTTTTGCACAAACTCTACAGACCAAAAATTTCAAATTTCAAACTCAAAATTAGTAAGTTTCAATTTGTACCATTTAAAAAAAAAAAAAAAAAAAAGTATTTAAAAATCGTTTCTAAATTGGTGTTTTCCCTTGAATAATGTAAAAATTTTTAAATGCATTTCATTTTTTTTGTTGTTTTTTTTTTTTTTTTCTCTGATTATTCCTCAGATTATTCTTCAGGTAAAAGTTATGAAATTATAACTAATTTTAAACCTCTCCAGTTTGAGTTTTTCAGCAATTTTGTCCCAGTTCCTGTGTACTTATGAAGAATAACAGTCAAAAACATGGGAAAAACAGGTGACTCTTCCTCTATTTTTTTTTCTTGGAAACCTGAAGGTGGTCCATTTTTTTTATACCTTTAAAATGATACACTAAATTTCAGCTATTTCTTTCCTTCTTCTCTTTTGCTGTGTGTGGCCAGTTTTACATTTATGGGCTTAATTTGCAAAAAGATTTACCAGATTAAATGAATGTTGTACAATAAATGGTCTAAATTGATGTAAAGCTCCGTGAAAAGGTCCTCTACAAAGCCATAAAACTGATGCATCTGCCTGTGATATTGCTGGGCTTTTTCCATACAGGCAAGCGGTCTGCTTACCAGAGCTTTTGTTCAGCAATAACTCATGTGAAACCCAATTGTAAATACACACAAAGTATTTTAGTTGCTCATAATTTTCAATCTCAACAACCCTTTACTGTCAGTACTTTAGTTTGAGTATGGGATACTAAATTATTTGTGAGGATGTGAAAGAGCTAACTTCCAGGGAAAGGTTATTCCAATGATCAAGCAAGTTTGGAGAAGACACACTACAGGTGACCTGGAATCTTAAAAGTTCTTTATGGTGGAGACTCAGTAGCTTTATTTAAAATTATATAGGGAAACTAATAAGAAAAATAATAATAAAAAATAAAATTAAAAAAAAGAATTTACTTCATGCCAAGACCTACCGATGGATCCAGAAAAAAAAAAAAAAAAAAAAAAAAAAAAGAATTCACAGATGAAATGAGACTACAGGCTAATTAATAACAAAGAGAATAACAGAATATTAAGACTAATATTTCTGCTTAACATGCTCCCACAGCAAAAAGCCGGCTATAGGATTCCCTGTCAGTCCAGGCATTAATGATGAAAATTCATATGTTGAGCTCTAGATACATGATGTAAAAGATTATCTTGCCTAACTTTACCTAAAATTTAACTTATTCTATAAGATAGTGGTCTATAATTCACCTCTAATTACTAGAGAATGATAAGCTCCCGTAGAAGGCAATTCAGAAAGGACAATTACTAAAGGAAGAATAAAATCTATTCCAGAAGAAGAAAAGTCAAGATTTCTGGCTTATAACTTCCAGTTATTTGTCTAGCATGGAACTACTTACCTAGCCTTTTTTTTCATACTTTTAAATTATTTAACCTTGTCTTATATCAATGGTTTAATTCTTTAGTGGTAGACAGAACAGTAATTTATTCTGTTTTACTTATGTAAATTAATGTAAATTAAAAATCAAATTAATTATCTGAGCAACATGGCTACAGAAAGATGGCTAGGAAGACTGAGACTCCATTTTGGAATTTATTAAATCAATTTAGAACAGGATGGTAAGAGAAAATCGTAGAGAGAAAAAAAATACATTAAAAAAATAAAATAAAATAACTACATTTCGTTGAAGAGATCTTATGAAAATAAATTCATATGTGTACTGATATATCCAAAAAAGAATGCTATTTTAGAAGCTTAAGACAGGGAGAAAAAAAAAAAAGGGATTACTTGAAAACTGACAAACTAAAGATAATTAATCCTTCAGTCTTCTACTGAGCATGAAGTACTACAGTGTTGATACCTACATCTAAAGGAGCTGTCCCAGTGTTTCTCTTCAGTCAGCAGAATCAGTGAAGTCAAAAGCATAATCTATCTTGTTATAAAATAAGCCTCTGCAATAAATCAAATAAATCGCACTCTTAAAATATTGTAATATCTCTATACTACCATTATGTTGCAATGATTCAGGACATCTTAAAGAAGAAAACAACATCAAAACAAACAAACAAAACAAAACCAAACCAAAAAAAAAAAAAAACTTTTTCCAAGAGCGGTGTCTAATTTTCCATGTTCTCTTGCCCCAGACTGGAGGTAAAGACCACTTTCCTAGTCCAGGTCTTAAGATCTTCTGTCTGGGTTTTGGAATTGCAGACACATCTGCTCTAAATCTATTTGTCATAACTGTTCCCAAGACCAGGTTAATTTCAATGGCAACTTATTGAAGACCATGGACGGTAGGAGTGTATCTCTCATAATTATAATTTGATGCCTTGCTTCTCCTTTTACTCATTTGGATAGGGTCACTATAGGTTGTAGTGCTCACACAACTGGCTTGACTCCCTAGTTACTAATCTTCAGGATATGTCAGAAGACACTGAGGTCTGTCTTACAGGAAAATTAAGAGAATTAAGGAGTCCGGCACAAAAAGGAGAGATCTACTGTCAAGAAAACCCTATTGTTGATGCTACATAACCAGGTAAAGCCTTAGCTGTATGTAAAATTAACTAAAAATAAAGCATTTTCAAATTCTGAAATGTACTTTCTTGCCACCGAAACTTATCACTATGCAAGAAGGCCCTAGGTTTTGATTGTGACTTATTTCAACATGAAAGCATGTTTTGAAATATTAGACTTTTCTTCTGGAAGGACATTTTAAATTTTTGTTTAGCAACATGATTACTCCTTTTACAGTCATCTGTTTTGTAAAATTTGGGGTTTTTCTTTTTTCCATAATTATCTAGAATATATCACAATTTCCATATAACTGCCAAGATGTAAGCATTAAAAATAAAATAAAATAAAATAAAATAAAATAAAATAAGATTGCAATAAAATTTCTAGGTTTGGCAATGCAAACAATGTGATAATTTCCTTGTGGCTCATTTTTAACCTTTTATTTTACCACAATAAATGTTACTGCATTTTTCACATCTAATTCATGTTATAGGAATAATCTGAGTGTTCCAGTCTTTGTAGATATAATTGATTAATCTGTCTGAATTCTTTCACCTTAAGGTTTGACTCATCTTGTATTTCCCTAACTTCTGTAATGCCTGACATTTAGATTTCTTGTGTCACAGCAGCCTGGATGTGTGTTTAGCAGGTCATCTTCATTTTCTTCATTTTTTACTCTCTGCATGTTGTTGTGCCATTTCTGGGCACAGCAAATCTCAACCTCAGCATAAGTATAGAACAAAACACATAGGCAGATCCTTATGTAGTTGTCACTTGGTATGGTAAAAGTAGGCAAAACAAACTGTCTATGTGCCTAATCTCAGAAACACGGGACAAAGTCTCAGTCTCAGTCTCTATAGATAAGAGAAGCAAAGAAGGGAATGAATTTTCCGAGGTTTCTGAAAGAAGACATTGACACCTGGGAATAGACCAGCAGTTGCTGAATCCCATTGCTGCACAATTTAATGCACATATATGTCTATAGTGAGTTGAAGAGAGTGCAGTACTTTTCCTTACTTAGGAAGAATTTATCTGATTTAATTTTGATATCTGTAGTATAAGTGCAAGCTGCAGACCTGCATCATACTAGACTTCCTTCATAAACAGAATATGAATGTAGTCACAGATTTATATTCCGTTCCTCACTTCTAACTTCTCTCCCTCCCCTTTCCATACCTGTGTCTCCACCATGACTTTGATCATGTGCATGATACACTTCCTTACAGATGATGGCACTTGTTGCCCATGTAAGATATCAGAGGAATAAGATTTTATAAGCTTTGTCGTTTTCTTCTTATGTCCTACAACCCACTTGCTCATACTCAAGTTCTCTCTTTCTTACCATATGTTCAAAGACAGCTCATCCAAGTAAGTCAGGAAAAGATGGAGAATAGGGTGTTCAGGGGGAGGTGGTGAGCAACCCACAAAATATCCAAATGTTAGTCTAACTATAGACCAATAAACACATGTGGCAGATTGTTAGTCCAAGAAGGTCATTAGTACAATCTGTGGTAAAAGGATCTTCTAGTATAGGTCAACAATGTTAAAATACGTGTGGCTGGGTGGGTGGGTGAATGCAAACAAAGGACATGTCACAAAAATTCAAAGAAACATTAACTGTATTGCAGCAATATTAAGATGAAAGGCAAAGGACAATGGCTAGTGTTCAGTGTTTTATGGAAACAAGGTTTCATCAAACATTTTAAGGAACCCAGGAATATTGCTAAATAAAAAATAAAATTAAAAAAAAAATGTACAAACATCTTCCTTCTCCAATCAGATGGAGGAAATTATATCAAACTGTGATGCAAAAGACTGCATGTTTGGGCAATCAGTACTAGACTATCTTCAGGAAGGAATTCTGGCCTGTGGAGCTGAGAGTTACAACCATCGCTGTGTTTGCAGGCAAAGTTTCTTTTCCAGCATGGATTCAATGTAGGTATTCCCATTTCTCTTTGGTGTAAATCTCACTCTGAATCTTGCTGATGGTTAGAAGTTCAGAAGAGGTCATGAATTCAGAGAAAAAAATTTCCTCATGGCCTAGGATAGGGGTACAATTCTTCCTCTGCAGATTGCATGAAGGTTTTGGCTGTCTCTGATAACACCCAACTGGCTAAGCTTGAAGATGTTGCTTTCCTTCTTGGGGTGTGGCTCTAAGTGTCAGACAGCAGTGGAATCAAGGCCGTGCAAGATATGTCAAAGGCTTATTTTAGCAGTAATGAGGTCAAAGCAGTTTTCTTTGAAGTACTGGAAGAGCAGAAGATAACTGTGTTATAACACAATCTGTCTTTATCAACTTGAAATATCCAAAAAATCTTATACAGTGCTGATGTCCCACTACAGCACTGTAAAGTTGTCCTCCCTGCACTTTGTAGACCATCTTCCTTCAGTTCTTATCTCAATTTCCAGTATCTTGTTTGCTAGATTCCCTCTCACCCCTTCTCTAACCACTCTATTTTCTTCACCCTACACTATAATCGATATCTCATCATCATGTTCCATCACTGAGGTATATTTAAGGGTGTGCACCAGACAAGTCACTCAAGAGGCTGACATGAACTTGATTCAGTTATCCATGGATTGGCGTCTGGAGTCCTTTGAGACATGCAAGGATGATTTGACACCTACATTCTGTTCTTGTAGAGAAATCAGAGAAGATACTTTAAAGCATCTCAAATGGAACTAGAAAGCTGTATTGGTCAACTGAATTTGGTTCCCTTTCTCAGCTTTGTGTACAGAACAACTTAGCTCAGTAAAACTAGTGTAGATATGATGCCTAAAGTCCTTCTTTGACTAAAAGTGGTATCTGAATATCCCACAGGAGGTGTTCAGCCATGACTATACTCAGCTTGGCCCAAACCAAATTTTTCTTCTCTCTTAAAATACAATGGACAATGTACTATTCATTCCATTGCTTGGGCCTATCATCATGAGGTTATCTTTGATTCAGTGTTTTTTTGGACACCATCTAGAATACTTATATCTGCAACTGGCTTTGCCAGCATACATGAACTCTACATTCTTCCCCTCAGTTCCTACACATTGTCTACTCTGCCATTGTTAGTTCCTGTAGAAATATTCATTCAAAATACTAGGACTGAGATTATCTGTCAGACTCATCAATTCGAAAATGTTCCATGACTCAGTCTAGATCATCTTTACTCAGGAGGCTACTCACAATTTTAACATGCCCCACCTTTGAGTACAAGAAAATTGTTAACCTCTTGGTCTGCACATATATTCTTCCTCAGCTAATATAGTATTTCTTAGCTATACTCTTGTTTTCTTCCTCTTCATATAGCCCCACATCTGCCTGCAGGATGCATCTGAACTCCTACCCTCTCTTGCCTTCATGTTAGAAATTCACCTTTACTGAAATGCCTACATTTATGTTTTGCTAATATCTGCACAACCTTTTTTCCTTGTGATACCTTTTCCGTACCAGCTGTATTCTGTTCCTGCATGCAGGGTCACATTTCTATCACATATCCAGCACAGTGCAGCTTAGTAATTTAATTTATGTTTCCAGGAGAAACTAGCTGTCACAGTAATAGAAATGTAATTTTCCATGTATCTGTATTTCTATACAAAGAAAAACACCAAATCATAAAATAGCTTGATAGGCTTTCCATCTAATTGGTGATAACTGTTAAAATGTCTTTCAAACTGTCTTTTTATTCCTAATTAATTCTTTATTGTTTTTGTTGTAAATTCCCCATCCCCATTTTGTCATTACTGACATATCAGACACCAATGCTTTAACATCTCTGTGCCTGTTTCCCATTCTCCCAACCTTACAGATGTTAAGGGAACCCTGCTTTAAGCCCTGATCCACCAAATCACTTAAGCAAGCACTATATCCTTAAAAAAAGTTGTTTTGGTGCCTGCATACTTTGTTTAATAGAAATAGATTTAGGCATATTAGAGAAAAAAAGCTCATGCTTAAAAATTTTAAAAACTGATGACTGAGAAAGGAAATTCTTTAAGGTCAAGAATGTCTTCTAGTCTCTGAACACAGCACCATCATTATAAAGTCTGTAGCCTTGCAGCAACTTAAGTGGTAACACACTGTTCTTATGTTTCAGATACTGGAAAACATCACTCAGAAGGATACATGTCTGCTAACTATGGATATACAGCATGTTCTCAACCATGTGGTTTTGTGCTACTTTTAAATATTTCAACTTAATGGGTTGATTTTTCTGGAAATTCAGTTCCACATGTTAATAACTCTCACTGTTAGATGGTTTATCCCAGACTAGCTGCAACAAATATTCATCTTATTATATTCCTCCCTTGCATGGTCCCATTTCTCCATACTGTTTTAAAATACCCTCTTCAAGTACACAGATGTATGCATTTCTGTGGTGGTCTGAATGCAGTCCACAGATGTTTGTCTTGTTCACTAGAAATAAGTGAATATAACAATGAAAGTTCTGACGCGCATTGAAATGTAGGTTAAGTTTAGCTGCTTTATTTTTGCATGTTTGTTTGTTTGACACTGAATAGCTAATAGTATCACGAATGAACAGACAGGTGGTAGCATTGTTGACTTTTTGCTTTCATTTTTAGACCCCTCAGTAATGTGTTTGGCATCCATTTTGATCAAAAACTCCAAAGTCAGTTTGGTTCAAATCTCCTGCGGGAATGCCCAGATCCCCATATTAGCTTAGTTTTGCTTATTAGTTCATACCTTTGCACAGTGAGGGCTCAGGCTTTCATCTCAGCTGTTCTACTTCCTCATTATAGTGGGATTAGTCAAATCACATCAGCAAATGGATCTGCATTTCTGACTCTCAATAGAGTGAAACCTTCATAAGGAAGAATTTTAGGATATGACTGAGTCAGAAGACTTGCTTCTTGAAAAGGAATTAACTAGATCTGTGTGAAACTTGGCAGATCAAAATTTCAGAGGCTGTGCCTCTGAAGTTAAAGAAAAAAATAAAAAAGTAAAAATAAAGATAATAAAAAAGTTTATTTTCTTCTGTTTTCTCTACTGCAGTTTCTCAGAGGCTGTATTTTGACGAACTGCAAGAGATTTCTGGCATTAAATTGTATTTCTGAAGTCACATGGATGTTTTTAGAGGAAGAAACCTTCATTGCTAACTTATTGGTTGGGTTATGTAGAGGTTAAGGATTTTGCAGATGTGCCAATGATTTTTGGACAAATGCATTGAAGTTTATGTCTTACAAAAGGGAGAGGGGGGCAATTATACTTTCTGACTTATTTTGATTACAAGCTTCTTCAAGCTTTAAGTGCTAAGTCTTATTTCTCACTGCTGAACAGTGAGAAATCTGAATATGTGAAGACATGTCACTGGAAGATAGTTAGTGTACAGATAAATAAGGAAACGAACAACTTGACCCAAATGCAACTGCAGTTTTGCTCCATTTGAAAATTCTCTAGTTTTTCATTGCCAAAATAGGCCAGGTTTAAAGTTGGTGATATTGTCTGTATCCAGGTCATCTCTTTCTATGTGAAGACTAAAATAAATATAATATTAACTCTTGACATTCTGGCTTGCTAGAAGAGGAAATGACTCCATGGAATGAGACAAGGAAAATCCTTTCTGATGAAATCAACACTGCATCAGTAATCACACTGAACTTTCCATTACTTTTGGAAGTTTAAAATTTCATACACAAACATCTAGAAGCGGCCTGAATCTGGACTTCTGTCTTATCATTTTTCACCATTACTAGCAAGGGAAAAAAAAAGGAAAAAAAAAAAAAAAAGTGTGCGGGGGAAGAAAAACAGGGATTAGGAAGAAGTAGTTTTATTGCTTCAGAAAGCCTCATGAGGCTCCTTCAGCTTGGAGAGCTTTCAAACACTTTTCTGTAGCTCTTATGGAGCTGTAGCAACCAGTTGGAGATTCAGAGTGCTGGTGAAGGGTGAGATGCTTGTATTTTTCCCACCTATTGGCTCAGGATGAGGTAACTCACCCCACTAAAAACAACATTGGCTTTTCTAGGTGGCCTCTGTCGAGTGTGACTGCAGCTCTCCCTCGTACCTCACGCTGAGTTTTACGTCCAAAGAATTAAAACGGTGAGCCTGACTCATTCCTCCGAGCTGGCATCCACCAGCAGGTCTGGGGAGAAAAAACTCCATCAGTCTTGGTGCCTGGTGTTGATAGCACAGCAGTACCAACCACCTTGGCCCTGTTTGTTGGGCCTCGCTTTTCTCATTGCTGTTGTGTTTCTGTTAGCATCCCTTCACACTCCCATTCCCCCTTCACAGCTCTGTTTTTAAATGACTCCTTCTTTGACGAAGACAGAGGCTCCTGTTCAGGGCCTCAACAGGCCCCATGAGTTTCACTAAGTCATTCACGAGTGTCACTTACCCTGTGTGGGTGGCCTTGAGGCAAGCAACCAGCAGCACCAGGCAATGTGTGTTAGGCAACAGGTTTGATAATCCCCCCTTTTTCCTTCATCTACTTCCCTCTCTACCACCCTGGGCCCCTTCTGCTGGCCCAAGCCCTAGCAAAATTAACGTGTTTCTTTGGACCATACCTCTCAGCACAGTAACTGCATTCTCTTGCTCTCCCATTTCAGCTGCATCTCTCTTCTGGCTGGAGTTATAATCCGGTGGGTAGGAATGGGAGAGACTGTGGCTTTGAATTCTTTGGCTCGTTTACCCCACTGCCTGGAAACTTCTTGCCAGCGCATCTCACGTCTGTCTTTCATGCTGTAAAATGACAGCCCCAAAGGCTGGCACTCTGCTCAGCCAACAGAGGAAGGCAGCACATGAATCAGCATGTCTGCAGGATCTTCTGAGAAAGGAGATACCACACACGTCCCCACTCGTAGCTCACAATACCAGCTTGTTATCTCTGGTGCAATTCAGCCTGTGGCAGCTGGCTCCTGAAAGTCATATCCCTTTCCAATTGTAGTTGTCTCTCTCTCAAAGTGTGTCTTCTCTGATTCAGAGTTCATGCAGACCCTCAAATCATTTCATTAAGGCAGGAAACAGGATGGTTTTGAGGGGGGTATGAAGGGACATAAGACCAACAAAGTGCAATTTGAAAATGAAAAAATATACAGCTTCTTGTGGGCTGGTGGAAAATGACAAATGTGACTAAAAACACATGCCTCACACCTCAGCTTCTCCTGTCATTGTTTATCAAAGCTCACTGAAGAAAATGAAACATTAGGTCTAGAGCAGGGACTGGCTTGTTACACAGATGCCCACACCAAACACAAGTATTCTAAATATTGTAAATATTGTCATAATTCTGAGTAAATAATAGAGATCTGACCTTGCATGTCAGGCAAGGCCACTAATGATCTTTATCTTGCCTGGAGAAAAGCACACACATTTCCTTAGAAGAAACTGGAGTGTTTGCTGGGCTGAGTGCATCATTGCAGTGGCTGGAGAGATAGAGAAGGAGCTGGCAAGGGGGTAGCAAGAAAGGCTACCTCCCCCCCCCCCCCCCCCCCTTATTTTACCAATCAATATGACTGTTATACTTCATATTTCATAGATACTGAGCAGTTGTCTAACTTTATGGCATTGTTGAAACATCTGAACACTACAGCCTCCCTAACACTTATTTAAAATAATATGAATATAATATAATCAGCTTCAACATAACAGGAAACAAATACTCTGATCGGAGGGTAAAATCTATGCTGTCAGTTGTCAATAAGTTCCAAATTTAGAGCATAGTAAAACTTTTGCAGTCAGTCCCTGGAGCCAAATTCCTCCCATCCTCAAGTGTTTCTGTTTGTTTGTTTGTTTTGTTTTGTTTTGGGAAGCAAACAGTAGTCAACATTAAAGCATAGATTTATCAATAAGAGGTATAAAACAGATAAATAGTAAGCCCTGTTTCATTATTAGCCTAGGAATATTATGGCCATGATGTCCTGGAGAATTTAAAATGGAAAATTCTACATATTCCACATCCTGAGACTAGAGAACATTCAAAAGCCACCAAGACTATTAGTTTCTAAGCAGAAGAGATGAGACAGGGTTTATTCCTTCTGAGAAGGAAACCCAACTGCATATTACCATACAATATCCACTCACTAGGCTAAGTGCTCTTTACAGAAACAGGATGGATACTCACATCCCACTAATCTTATATAAGAAGTAAACCAGATCACACACAGGAGAAAATAATACTGTGTTCATTTGAGATAGAAGAAAAGAGGCAGAAATTAGATGTGAATTGACTAAAAGATTGGATGAGATTAGGTGAAATGACTAAAATCATATGCACAACTCTAGCACAGATGTTGTCTGAACCCATACTTTCTAAAATCCATGACTGAACATCAGCAAGTCCTTCCCTGTAAAGTCTATGACCATCAGTCTTTAGAGCAATACAGAGAAATGGAATTAGAGAAGGAAAACAAACAAACAAACAAGAACAAGAAAAATGACCAAAAAAATAATCTTTTCTTGAACTCATGATACGGAATAATGATGAAGAAAAAGACCCTTAATATTCCATTATCTCTGAAAATGATTTGGAGTTGGATTCTTTGGCAACAGGATTAATGAAATGTCATCACATAAACTTTTTTATTTTTCTACGTGCTGTGCATATACATATTCCACTATATATACAAATGCTTAACACACCGCTTCAGTCTCTCTGAAAATCATCTCCTATTACTTTATAGTCCTCCAGTCCTTCATCCAAGTCAAACTTTGGTTAACTGTTGAACAGTAAGATTTTATATTTTTTATTTAAATAGGTCCTATGACACCTAAGTTTGGTTGAATTCTGCTTATTTATATCTATATGAACACATTGTTGTTTTCATGTGTTTAATCACAAGATTTATGATTCCTTCAGAATAGTTTCAGTCTAAGATGCCTCAAAACAAAGCCTAATGGTTTAATGTCCATAAAAGTAATCCCATTCTCAAGTGTTCCGATCACTCAGAATCTTGTGAGGCATGACTAATAACCAATTTAATTAACTGCATAAATTCTGTAATTATGTTTGTGTGACTGGGATTTAAGTACATGTTTAAGGGCAATCATGTGTTTACATGCTTGCCTAAAGAGGTCTTCTGTTCAACAGAGATATCAGCCTGACAAATCTCAGTGTCTCATTGATTGTGGTGTTTTATTCTCACTGTCATCATCCCATGGAAGAGGTGAAGGAGATATGTCAATGGTCTCCCAAGAGTTCTAACCCCTCTAAAAGAAGCTCAGAGCTGAAGGGTCATCTAGCCCCATTTTTGATCTCCAAACCATGACTGCCATATATAAAGTACCAAATGTTTCCTTAACTGGTGCATTTTAAGATTAATTTTGATCATACTAAATCATTTGCCATAAATCATTTTTCACTTGACGTTTTAAGGTCAGCTGATACTCATGATCTGCATCTTGCCCAGGTACTGTCACCCACCATCCCAAGCACAGGAATCACAAACAAAGCCACCTAACAGCATGTAGTGCCAGAAACTTATTTCATTGTCTGCTGGGAATAGACGTTTCCCCATAAGAATAAAAGCTTTTCCTATACAAGCTTAACACAGGCATCTATGTGTGTTTGTGAATGAGGAGCTGCATTTCCCTGCGGATATTATGAAGGAGGGGGGAAGTGAGTACATATTTCACCTGTCACCTCCACCACTTTAAATATTAATATCCGTTTCACTCTCTTTTCCACTGAGGTAGATCTTACTTCTGCATTCTTTTTCCACCACTTTATTATTTTGCTTAATTTTCAATACGCTGTTAATGATTTAGTGATGGTTCTCTCACAAAGAATGAAATGAATTAAATTGAAATGAATCAAAATGAAATAAAATGAGGTAATGAAATGAAACGAAACGAAACGAAACGAAACAAAATAAAATAAAATAAAATAAAATAAAATAAAATAAAATAAAATAAAATAAAATAAAATAAAATAAAATAAAATAATAATAAAACAATAAAATAAACTTTCAGGAAGGGAAGTGATTAAGGAAAAGTGGTTTATTGCACACTTCACACAAGAGGCCACACCCATGGGTTTTATTCTCCTGTTCTGATTTGAGTTTCAGGGATAGATAGACAGAAGGAGCACAGAGATGGTTAAAATGACCTCCCTCATGTCCCTGCCATTCTTAGTCTGTATCATCTCAGTGATGTATTGAGCACTCCTAGCTGCAAGTGGAGTAAAAGGAAGCTGTTCTTCAAATAAATAAGGGGGGATATATGTACCTGAATCCCTCTGGAAGATAATTCATCTTATCCCAAGATAGTAATCCAAAACATATTAGATGAAGCACCCCAAAATGTGCTTGTTTTTCCCCACTGATAATAAGAAAGTGAGTAGCTCAGTCAAAGAAATTACTCTTAGACAAATAAAGTTGGCTGAGATTAATAATGGTCCAACCTTTGCCAAAGCAGGCACTCAGAGCTCAGCCTGGACACCAAAATGAGTGGATACTTTTCATCTTAATCTTAACATATTTATCAGGTCCCCATTAGTAAAATTAGGATAATATTCACATCTCAGAGGGGTATTTTGAAAATGATTAACATTGGAAAAGCATTCAGGAATGCCAAAAAGAAGCCCAGGAGGAAAAAAACAGCGCTGTCTTTAGAGCAGCCTTTGAACTACAGGTAGAAAATACATCATGGAAGCAACTACTGCACAATAAAGCTACAACTTCATTACAAGTTACTTATCTGAGCATGGTTCTTACCGTGGGAGGTTCCCATTTAAAAATTGTAGGCTTCCATATCAGTAAGTTGCAAGATAACAAGTAATAAAAGGGAGAAAGGTAATGTTTCACAAGGAACTTTTATTTTGGTTTATCTTAAGTACTGAGAAGTTCACTTTGCAACTGTACTCCCATTGATGCTCTTTCATATAGATTTGTGTGTGTACAATATATAATAAAGTACAAATAGGTACATAAAGAGAGAAAGAAAAAAATATTCTGAACTCTTTCACCTTCTGGACACTTTTCCTTGTTTCAAGGGAACGTTAAAAGTATATAGTTTTCCAAAATGAGCAAAATAGAGGGGGAAAAAACAAACAAACAAACAAACAAACAAATATAAATTTATCTATGGTTAAGATTTCCCCAAAATAACCATTTAAAATACTATTAATAAAAGAGGATGAATATATCTCAAAGTTTTCAATCACTTCTGCAAATAATATCATTGTTGGTATAGGGATTCATGATTCTGAGTGCCTCATTTATTTATGTTTATATTTATATATATATATATGTAATGTCAATAAATTCA
This sequence comes from Netta rufina, assembly GCF_964035555.1. Taxonomy (NCBI): domain Eukaryota; kingdom Metazoa; phylum Chordata; class Aves; order Anseriformes; family Anatidae; genus Netta; species Netta rufina. The sequence goes on from NC_140124.1 coordinate 2,610,873, forward strand.
GGTTTAAATACATAAAGCCTGAAATTCCAATGTGTATGTTAACAACCCACTTCACCAAATACTAGGAATAAAGATTAGTAATAAACTAGAGAATTAATAGCAAGTGCACTTATTACCATGGAAACCCAGCTAAAACAAATACTAGGAGGTTTTGATTCCCAGAATTCACACATGCCAATACAATTATTCTGCAGAGCTGCCCATAGTGCAAGTGATCCTATGCATGCAGCGTGCCTATACAACAATGATATTCCTCTCCCTATGTACGCTGTGAACTCTCTTCTGCTTCTCAATCTCCACTGAGGTAATATCGACTGGAGTATTAATAATAGCGGTTGTCTAAATTTGGAGTTAAAGGGCCAGGGTAGAAGACTGGGTGGGAACAGGGCGATTTCAGTTTGTTTTGTCCTGTTTCTATGCTCATATGTGTATTTGTCTCAGACTGCCTGGATGTTGCCATAGTGACCTTTGATAAATCCACGTTATGGATGCTGTGAAATATAAAGCCATGCCACATTTCAGGGAGTGTAAGTTCATGGAATGAAGCAGGGGCTGGGATCTTCAAAGGTATGTTGGTCAGATTTAGCACTCTCATCCATTTTAAGGATAAATGCTTTTATCTTAATTAAGTGTATGCATACCAGCCCTGAAATTCATTCAGCTTTTGAGAAGTTTGTATGAGAAAATCCATAAAGTGATCAAAGGAGTAGGCTGCTTTTGATTACCCTATTAAATTCATTTAGTGTAGGTAAAAGGGCCAACCTTGCCCCACCATCACTGTGCTTTTTGAGTGTTTCTTGACTTCAGGTGAGAAAAGAGAACAGAGTCAAATCATTCTTGCTTCCAAGGCACCGGACTTCATTACTGAAACCAAAGGAAACTTTCCACTGTGTGCATATTGCATACGACAATACCTCTGTGAGCTCTACCTTCACCTGGCAGATATCAGTTATGCAAATCCATATCTTTGAAGGAAAAACTTCATGTGTTTCCTGGTGACAGTTTAAAAAATGGATGCTTAATTTAAGCTAAACAGACCATGAGCAGAAATGTGTACTTCCAGAGGTGACTTATTCTATCTTATTTTTTAGACATTTAATCCAGGAGAGGATTGAATATTTAATTTTTAGATGATTAATATTTGGTTAAACCCAGAATGGAATACAACTCCAGTGGCTGTTAGCATAAAGAACACCTCATCACAGGCCTAAAAAGAGACATTTTTCAACCATCAGTCTTTTTTAAGGGCAGGATCGGACACCAGCTCTTGAAAATCTCTGTTCCTCTACTGCAAAAGCTTAAAAGCCCGTGTTCATCCTGCCTGAAATTTCAGGAAAATTACTGAAGCACCTTTCAGAAGAGTTTTCTTATCCCATTCTTTCTATTGTCAGTGCAGATAAATTGCCATTTTGGAGGATGGTTTATCCTAGCTACCATAAACCACCACTAAAGGATAGGGTGAATGCTCCACATGTCTTTCCAGGGATGACAGGCTGAGCCTTGATGATTAACTTAGATTAAGTGCTGAGGGTAGAAATAATCTCCCTTAACCGTAGCTATTTGAAACTTAAGTCCCTGCTTTAAGCCAGGTTTCCTGCTTTTATCAGTGAAAAGTCACTTGAAAGGGCAGCTCATGGTGCCTTTTTTAGATGATTATCTAAGGACAGGTGAATCCAACAGAGGGGTCTGTGACAACAGGGGATGTTTTAGGTGATGAATGTCGTAATAAAGGCTAGAGCTAGTGTCATTTTCTTCCTCTTTGTTAATATTATTAGTTATACCCATCCAGTTGCTAGGATGACTGCATGAGCAGAGGTGCTCAGACAACCAGTCAGCCTCTTAGGAGGGCTCTCCAGTTCTGCTTTCCTCTGTGCTCTGCCTGGCACTGCAACAGCTTTCTCATCTGACAGCGGAGCCAGCAGTGACCAGCTGCACATGCCTGAGTTCCCAGTGGCTACATTGCTACAGGTCTGATCACAAGTGGAAATGTACACCTCTTGTGCTGTTTTGGAGGTCTCCCACTGAATCTACAATGAGGTGGTCTTCAAATCCCGTAGTCTGAGCCATCTAAAAGTGAATTAATTAGACAAAGCAAGATGAGCAGACCCCAGCTAGTCAAGGAAGAGAATAAAGCACTTGAAGAGGAAGAATTATGAGAAAGATGTATAGCACACATGATTTGCCCTCTGGTAGACACTGCCAGAAGGTGATCCATCCCATCCCTTAGTGTCTGAGATAAAGAATTTATTGGAGCAGTTGCTTATCCCTGTATTGGTTATAGATAGATATAAAAATACTAGCACAAGCAAATAGCCTCCTTTTTAGCCTAATAAAATTAGTCAAGATAATTCACATTTTTTATATTGGCATGAAACATGAAACATCATGACTGTGGTGGCATCTGAAGGTCAAGTGCAAATCAGACTTCCATTGCCTCAGACCTTCAGAGAACTGTAAGAGAACTGTAAGAGAAGTTCAGAGAACTGTAAGACCTCTTCCTTTATGGCTAGCAATGGAAAGATGTCGGTACATTAAAGGTAGGCTGAAAGCGTATTACTCACTCTTCACCAAGGACACCCAAGCTAAACTAATGCTGCCAAGTTCAAGCTAAATGAATTATATATTATTTCCATGCTGCTCTCTTTGTAATCTTCTTCTCTGCCATATTTTCTTACCTTATGTCTCAAGAACATGACACCTATATCAGTCTCTGTGTAGACCTGTATTTGATCGTGCAGCACTTCAAATAATTTTAATTGATTGTTTGAGAATTGTAGGACATTCTATTAGGTTTGTAGACTTTAAAATTATTAAGCAGTCTAATGGAAAACAGAGGTCTTAATAGGGTCATTCCTTACTGACTACTGGATGACCAATTAAAAGCAAGAGACATCTTATCTATCTCAAATGCAAAAATAAATAAATAAAGTAATCATTTAATTAATAAGACTTTATGACCATTCTAGTGACAAATCAGAGGACTGAGGATGGGAAAGAAGTAAATATTGGTATGTCTGAAAGAATTCAGAGAACTGTAAGAATGAGCCAAAGCCTTGCAATCCTACATTGCATTTAGAAACTAAGATCCTACTGTTTAGGCAGACATAGAGAAGATTAAAGTGTGTCTGAGTTACTGTGTATAAGTGCTCATACAGGACAAAATTTTCTCATAATGGAGAGTCTTTTTATGTAGCAAACTTTAAAAAAAGTTGACATCTGTTTATATCAGGCTGGAAAAAATTAAATAATTATTGCCACAATTGTAACAAGAAACTGAGATGACAAGGGAAATAGTGAATTTTCCGTTGCAAAAAGGGTTTAAATGGAGTTAAGTGTTAGTAGTTAGGAGAAGGATGTATTACTCTATGGCTACCTGTTATCTTGTTTTGTGATTGGCAAGGTGTCAAAATAGCTAAGTGTAACCTAATTTTTTTGCTGTAAATTCTGTGAGAAGAAATGAGAAGCAGACCCTTTTGTGTAGTCAGCACCAGGACACTAGGTGGCCCACAAACCACACACACACACACACACACACACACACACAATTGTGTACCCACAGGCACACACGCACTGTGAGCTGTTGTAGGAGTGACTGCAGACTTCAGTGAACACATCTGTCAGGGCTCTGCGTGGTACTGCCAGGGATATTGCCCATTACACGATTTGTACATATTTAGGCTTAGCCAATCTAAGCTGATTGCAGGTACTTAAAATTGCTTTTGTGCCATGAACACTTAACGCTAAACCTCTTTTAATTTGCACCGTGCTACTCAGAGAGATCATATCATTCTTCTCTGTAATGTAAATTCCCAATCTGGCAATCGTAGCCTGATTGGGCATTTTTTTTTAAATAACGAAAAGAAAAGAAAAGAAAAGAAAAGAAAAGAAAAGAAAAGAAAAGAAAAGAAAAGAAAAGAAAAGAAAAGAAAAGAAAAGAAAAGAAAAGAAAAGAAAAGAAAAGAAAAGAAAAGAAAAGAAAAGAAAAGAAAAGAAAAGAAAAGAAAGGAAAAGAAAGGAAAAGAAAGGAAAAGAAAAGAAAAGAAAAGAAAAGAAAAGAAAAGAAAAGAAAAGAAAAGAAAAGAAAAGAAAAGAAAAGAAAAGAAAAGAAAAGAAAAGAAAAGAAAAGAAAAGAAAAGAAAAGAAAAGAAAAGAAAAGAAAAGAAAAGAAAAGAAAAGAAAAGAAAAGAAAAGAAAAGAAAAGAAAAGAAAGAAAAATGAAAAAAGAATTTAATAAGGATTTGAGTTTCTTTATTGAGCTTTTATTGTCCAGTCTTGTAATTGAATCACTCCACTGCAACAACACAACTAGGGCAGTTATTAGCAAACACTATAAACAATGGATTTGATCCCTTTATGAAAAAGCATTGTAAGGGGAATAATTAATCAGGGCTAAAAACAAACAAACAAAAAAAAAACAACAACAAAAAAAACACCTCCAGGGGAAAAATACAATTACGGATTCCAAATATTTTAAACTGTTTCACTGTTTCTGATACAATTACGGATTCCAAATATTTTAAACTGTTTCTGTGCTTTCCCATTCTAGACCCCTGCTCCCTCAATATCCCTTTTCCCACCACCTAGCTGCTCAAATCCCTTTTTGTTCTTTGTACCCTGACTCTGTGACAGAAGTTGTTTGCAACATGACCACCAGGGAGGAAATTTTGTCTACAGACCAAAGTCTCCTCTCTGAGAAGGCCATGCTGCCACTACTCTTTTAGGCAACTCTGACTGGATTTCTTATGGCAAGCCACCAGAGCTTGAAAACTGCAGACTCTGGTTAAGGAGAGGGGGACAGGATTCATTAGGTGGTGTTATACTTAACTGAAAATCTGTGCTGAAGCTAGTCAATCTTCATTGAAGCTAGCTTCCTTTGTAATCAGAATAGTTCTATTCAGAAATGTTAGTAAAATATTAGGTGTATGTAATTCATCCCATTCAAAAAAAGAAACCTAAATGAGCCAGTTGAGATGTTCCCTAGTCATACTGAGCCTAAGTGTATTTTCCACTGGCTATAAAAAGCCAATAACTAGCTCCTTAGCTGATGTCAACAAGGTAGTGGCATAAATGTGCCACTGTGACACAATGAATGTGTCATTTTTATTGGTATCAAGTTTTCCAACTGCTACTTTATCTCTCGGGACTTCTTTTTTTTTAAATGCAAAATTTTAAGGTGGGTGAATGATCATGTCCATTGCAACAACAGTTAAATGTTCTAATGTTCCTGGGCACAAACAAGGTATATAAGGTGTTACACAAGTCCCTGGTCAATAAAATTTATATTGTGATCTTTGGAAGGTCTCTGTGTTATTTCACCTGTGTTCTCTACTCAGTTCATCTTAGCTGTGGTCACGTAGCACCATTGCTATAGCAAACACTAATCATAATAATAAATAATAAATAACTGATCAGGACTGTGATGATAGTGAGATTACAGAAATATTGGCTAATACTTTATCATAACAGTTCTAAATGAGAACTTTAACCCAGAGTCCATAGAAATCAGAATATCATGGTGCTTTTAGTGGTATTTAGAACAGCTTCCAATTGACCTTGCATAGCCAACACCAAGGCATTTTTTGCAGGTATTAAACATAAGGCTGGTTTCAGAACAAGTGACCTTATAGGAGAAAGTTAATATTCAACTTTGCAAGAAAGGGGATATCTGAGTGACCAATAGCTGTGAAAATCAGATAAAAAGGCAGAATTATGATGAGCTTTACAAAGCTAGAAGATGATGTTACATAACATAGGCAGCCTATTTTCTGTCTGTGAGTAAGGGAGTAATTGAGCAAGACTCGTTTTAACCAAGTCATGGAAGCTTGCACTTACATGGGAAATTTGGGAAAGAAGAAGGATTTGATGAGTACTGAGAAGATGAACTTGAGCTGCAGAGATAATGACTGTTGGTAGAAATGACTAGCTCTAGGAATGGTAATGGGAAATCAGATTCCATGTCTATGATGAAAGGAGAGTAGAGAGAATTCTCATTTTTCCTTGATGCAGGGGTTGTGATGCATCAAACAAGATGGGTCATTTGGAGGCAAAAATATTAAGGTATGTAGAAAGTCTATTGTAGTTATGACAGAAATATAAAGAGGAATTTTTTTTTTTTTTTTTTTTTAATGTAAGGTATTGATAAAAACAAATAGCTTGGATTTATTGATTTCAGTTTTATTCCAGTAAGGAAGAAAATTTTGGAAGGAATGATACAGTGGCAGACATAGGAAGAAGTGGAAGATATGGTAATGTTGGAGGAAAAGGACAGACAAAGTCTGTAGAGGGTAAGACCCAAACTTAGGTGCAAATACAGTTAAGGATAGGACATTGGACACACATTGGGAATCATAACATAGTTAAATTAAAAGGAAAACAAACTGTAAACACCCTGTCTGTAAAAGCATAGGACCCTATAAAAAATATCCACAACAGTTTCTCTTACTGTCCCAGGCAGCGAGAACTTTCAAGGAAACTTGGCCATGGGAAAAGAGGAGAACGAATTGCAAACTTCCTCTACATAAATGGGGCTTGTACAGAAGATGGAGCTTTTCAGAGGTGTGCCACAGAAGGAGAAGAGTCACAAGTTGCAGGAAGGGAAACTATGACTGCATATAACTAAAAAGTCTTCACTGTGTGGAAAAATATGCCCAAAACTCAATTGGATAAGAGCACAATCTAAATTTGGATTTTTTTGAACAAGAGGTTGGACTGAGGAGGTCCAGAGGTACCTTTTGGATTAGAAATGTTTATGATTACATTACATTGTGAGAAACCAGTGGGACTTCCAAAGCCTTTAACTAAACAATTTTCAACCCTGGAGGATCAACTTCTAGTTGATTTCTAGCTCATGTAAATCCAGTCGTCCACTGGGGTAAAGGGTTTACCGAAAGCATTCCCATGGTGGTTGGATACACATATGTGTGTAGAGAGCTGGAGAAGTAGATGGAAAAAGCACAGTGAGTGAGCAAGAACTGTGCTGACCCTGTGTATGGAGCCCTTTAGCAAGAATAACTTTAAAGCTTCCACTGATGTCAATGTAGACTGCTTTTCACTCTGAATTATACTTGTATTTCAATGAGCTATTAATGACTGTATGGAGAAAGGAAAAAAAAAAATCTCTTACTGGGATGAACTATCTGCCTTGCCACTATTTTGAACCTCAATATATATAAATTTGAATTGTGATACATTCACATGCCAAGCATTTTTCCTATGCAATGTATAGAAAAAAAATAAGCCAATTATATTAATATGATGAAATTTAAAAGTTGATCTGGGTGTTTCTATGGTCACAGACCTCTGTTTATAAGTTTGGTCTACCCCTAGCAGTTAAAGAGGAGCCTGGTGACCAATAGGAAAGCAAGAGCTCATTCTCTACATTCCATTAGCTTGGTAATTCCACATTAAATAGTGGGTTTAGTGCCATATGGTGAAGTCTGATATGAAGAAGAAAGGGAATAAAATGATATATACACATTCATGCACATACGCACATATACACAATTGGATATATGTGTATGTACAAAATATATACATTGTGTGTGTGTATCACATGATTAACCAGTCAGGTTTCCTTGAAGTAATGGCATATATTGATGAAGTGAGGTAAAAGAAATCTAAACCTTTGCAATAATTCTTCATGTTGTTAAGATTTGCTTCGGTCTAGATTTGGGTTTGAGATTTTTATTTTAAATTTAACCGAATGGATAGCCTCACAGCAATTCTAATTTTCTGGAGTCAGCCTGGAAACCACAAAGCAGAATTCTTTCCAGGCACTGTGACTTTCAACACGTAACCTTAATAACAATAGTTTTGTACCTAATGGCCTAAACATCTTAAGTATTAAATGAGGGATAAATTTGTCATAGGGTCAAAAGTGAAGAACTCTTAAATAAAAAAGTTTCAAAAATATGCATGTGAAAGACAGTGGTAATATGATTTCCATGCATCCATTTTCTTTTCAGATTGTAATTCCACTGGCAAGAAATCTCTGGGTTTATGTTATTACAGTTCCAAGTTTATCTCAAAACCACAAACTAGAAAGGTCCAGGTATTCATCTTTTCATCTTTCATCTGATTTTCTGACTGAACATGAAAACATATTAAACTCTCTTAAACTAAAAATTGCCTCCTTATTACCACTATTATAGCAGTGTCAGGGAATTCTCAATCATAATCCTAAGCTTGATGGTACTTTCACACATTAAAAAATAAATAAAAAATCTAAAAAAGCATACTATGTTACAGGGGCTAAATAGTAAAGGAGTGAAAAGTAATGATATTTTCTTATTTCAAGTACAGAAACAAGGAACAACGCTGATTATCTCAGAGTAAAGCAAAGCATCTTTAAAACTGAATGCAGATCTTTGAATCCTGGTTCAGTGAGAATTTGAACATTGGCCAACTAATATGGGTCAAATGAAAAGGTGATGTCTACAGCCCTGATTCATTAGTATTTATGATATAAATCAATAGTTACTCCCAGGGTCAAATTTTAGTTTTCATGCAACTTCTGGATGTTTACACTAAACATGCTGATCTGTACAGGAAGCCAAAAGCTTTCTGCGAAAAGCAGCACATTTATTAAGCATCTCTAAAACTAACTCTAAGGTCTTGTTTTTATGGAGTGGGATGCTGAGCACCCACATGGTTGACAGCAGTGTCGTTTTTATTCTTTAGTGATTTATTTCCTTGGTGGACATTATTATTCTGGAGAGATCTGGCAGTCAGACTGAAGTTAGTGATCCAGATGTGAAGGGAGAAACAGAGCTTCAAACAACTTTTATTCCTCTTTCCAGCTCTGCTACTGATCTCCTGTGTAATTGCAGCCATGCCATGTCAACTCCGAACCTGTTCCTACCTCATAACCCACCTTGACTGTCAACCTCTAGTAACAGGGTGTGTTATGATTATCCCGAGTGCACTGATTTTAAGGAGATGGTGATCATGTATGAAACTATATACTACTCCAATGCAAGCAATTTCAATTTCATTTTATTAGGTCTTGGACATAAAAATGGGGACAGGCTGAGTCAGTAGTTGGCAGACTACTGACAGACCCAACCACTACCTCTCCGGGAAGTGGTGGTGGTAATTCAGGAGGTGTTGCTTTTTCCAGTGTCTATGTCTGTGCTACTTTATTTTTCCCCTCAAGTTCCCTGCTATTGACTGGATATATCAATACTGAAGTCTTCACAGCTGGGAAGTCACTCAGTTGAGGTGACCTGTAGACTAGGCAATCCTGTGGAGAGAAGAAATGAGGCATCATTTCCAAAGAAGGTCGGAGGACCACAATCAATGCTCTCTTATAAATATATATATAGATATATATATATTGTTTTTCCACAAGACAAGCAGTGCATTGACACTTACTTTGCTTTCTTTTGCAATGTCCCAGGTGACCAACAGAGGATTTATTGGAAGCAAGGGAGCTAATAAGGGATTTCTGTCAGAGGAACATGTTTTCATTTCATAGTCCCTCACAGATATTTCTGAAGGTGTTCCCTTCACTGATTCCGTAGGAGAAAAAAAAAAAAATCTTTTGACTGTCTCTGTTTGAAATACTTGGTGCTATACCAGACTTATTTCAGTTTGGGTAACTTCATTCTATGTTCACAAAGCTTCTCTTGTCATTTTGGTTGGACCAGTGTGTTGGTGGAGGAATTCTCTGATTAAGGACAGTAAGAGCAGGGAACAAAGAAGAACCTGGTGAAAGTGTCTTCTGGAGAGCACAAAGAAAGGAGGAGGGAATGGAAAAAAATATTGAAACAGTGTGCAAAGTAGATTAAACTACAGGGGAACTTTAATTAATTAAATGAATCTGAATAGCAAAATCAGCCAAATATATGCAAAACCTCTTGTGAGGTAAGAAAGGGATCAGGCAGAGAAGGAATGGATCTAAATCTGAAAACAAACAAACAAATAAATAATATATATATATACATTTATATTTATATATATTTATATTAATTTTTTTTCTGCCTGACCTACACCATCTGGCTTGGCCTGTATGTATTCTATCCAGAAGGAGACAAGATGTCCCCTAACTGTCAGAAATGGTGTCTTCACACATTTCAGTTAAATTACAACATAACCAGAAAATGACTAGAATGAATATTTGGGATCTCACCAACCAGAGAAGGCTTTTGTTGTTGTTGTGTTGTTGTTGTTTTTGTTTGTTTGTTTGTTTAATAATTAAACAGAGATGTGGAAACAACAATTACAGAATACTTACATTCAACACCAAAGATGTGTTCATAAAACTTAGCAAAGCAAGGGTATCAGTTCGCAAGAATGCCCTGATTTCTAAATTGCTGTCAGTCCCACCATGTAAGGTTTGTCCCTAGTTCTTATTGAAGATAATGATGGACAACTATTGATTTTAAAGAGAAATATATATGTATATTTATAAATCAAAGGCACTGGAAGAAAAATATTTGATGTTAAGTGAATAAGCCCAAAAACTCTTCTCTTAGAGCATGCAAAGAACCTCATAGGACTTTCTTTAATGTGAAGAAAGATAGGTCATCTAAACTAATCACATAGGTTTCCTGGACAATCACTGAGAAGAAACACACATCTCTAAAGGATGTTTCATTGGCCGTGCAAGCCAAAACCATGACATTATATTATATATAGACACCTACTGGAAGCTGGAAAACTCATCTTCTGACGGTGTTTATCTATGCATTGACTATTGACAGAGTATAAACAGCAAACTTGGCACAGACACCTAATTTTCAGATGGCCAGAAGTAGATTATATGAACAGGCCTTTGTAAAAGCAGTACAAAAAGTAGTCATTGCAGGTCTCTGAATAAAGTTACTAATATACTCTATTTACAAGTTCAGAACCCAATTAAGAACTTAAAGTAGGTCTGCTAACTTTGCCTCTCCCTCCCATCTCCTCTAGCCCTCCCCCCCACTCCCCCAAACAAATCTCAGAACATGAAAAGGAAATAGTGGTTTTTGTCAACTTGATTGAGTCTACCAGCAAGCCTTCAGCCAAAATTATTCATAATCTATGAAAGAAAAATTTCAGTCTCTGTATACTCCAAAAATTAGATTTTGAATCAAATCATCTGTGACAGTCACATTCTGGCCCATAACACAAAAATAAAATTTGTAATGAGAACAGAAAGAGGAAAGCAACAAGGGAAAAATGTTCAGGATAAAATAACCCTTATATAGGGAAAAACTGTCAGGAATGTCTCACCAAATATTGTAGCTCAACCAGCAGTCATTTTACTTGCTGTAGGAGTGACTGGTTGGGTGTCTTCAGATTGTTTTAATCCTGGAGGTCACCTGGAGGTGGAGGTGCCCATGCATATGAACATCTAGATGTTAACATTTGTGAGTGTCTGAAATAGGTTCATAGATCAAGGACTGGATAAGGGAACATAACAATCTCCTTCTGAACCACGTTTCCTTTGGAAGATAAGGCTTAAGGATGAAGGACCAGAGGAAATAAAATCGAGGCTGGCATTTATATGATTGCTCTGCAGGAGGTTTTGGGGAACCAAGAGCTGTTTCTTGGTATAATTGCACCAAGTAGCTGGGGCTACTCACAAGAAGGAGTGAGAGGAGGTCCAGCTCACTTGCAGAAGTGGGTTCTGGAGGTCCAGTGATTTGAGACAGGGGAGAGCATTGTTGTGTCAGTCAGGAAACAGGAAAATGCAACAGCATGAGGGAAAATGTCATCCAGGCCATCTGAGAAGGCAATTTCTCATCTTCAGCTTCCATGTTCTATTGTCACAATTTAACTAGGACACAGTTACATAAATAGGTTTATATGGCTGAAGCACCCCGAGAGTTTGAAGATACCTGACTGGTTAGAACATTGAAGGTTTAATCTGAATGGCACCAAAGAGCCAGTTGAAGACCTTTTGATTTGACTTTTTGACTTGGAAGAACAAAGGGGACTCTATCAGTGCTTCTGGGAAAAAAAAAAAAAAAAGAAAAAAAAAAAAAAAAAGAGTGAGAGAGAGAGAAAGAGAGAAACTTTAATTAAATTACAGTTCTAATCTGAAAAACCACTGTGCTATGAACATGCAGTTTTATTGCTCTGAGGTCAGCATCTCTGAATGGCTCCAGAGAAAAATGCGTTTGAACTATCACGTAGCTAAATGAAACATCTGTTTCAGCAGATTTACTATATCATCTTATGAGTGAAAGCCATCATTAAAAAGCCTGTAAAGAAATTACATCTTTGGACATTGTCATTGACATTCAACTGGATTTTCACCTAGTACAACCCATCTAAGAGTCTAGTCAAAGCTAATCATCTGCAATTCTCTAGTCAGTGGAAAGACTGGGACATCCAGAGAAAACCTCATCCCATGTGCCTTATGTCCAGATGAATGCTTCTGAAGATATTTAGCTTTTCCATTGAATATACGTAATGCTGAGAACAATGTTGACTAGACATCTAAGTTTTAAATGGATATAGATAGGTAAAATCATAAATCCTTTATAAGGCAAAGTAATCCTCCTTTCTTAAACACTGGAATTCTTTTGTTTTACATTTTAGGTTGTTCCTTATCAAAAGTACTTTAGACATAGTGAAGATAAATAATCTTCATTATACATAATTGCACAAGATCTGATATTTTAGGTAAAATTCCATGTGTCGTAACACAAACAGTAAAAGTATCCATGGTGATGACACAGCTGAACAGAACTTACTAAATGCTTCTGTTGCTGCAAGAAAGAGTGGACAAACTTTGTCTTTATGCAGGTTTATGTAGTGAGTATAGAATCATATTACTGGATGCTGGATGTGGTTAAATTCATCAGCTCCAAAAATTTCAGCCTATGTAACCACAAACTGACACATTTTCAACTGTCAGGTTTTACTAGTACTTTTCCCCACAAATGACTGATTTTGAAAACATTTTCATTCTTGCCCTAAGTCACATTCTAAATCAATACTTTCCATTTATTTCTATTCATGAAATTGGATGTAAACCCCTATGGCCATTTAATCACATATTACTGTACAACCTTTAAAAAGGATCAGCTTCAGTTTCTTTGAGAATGCTTGATTTTGAATAAACAGTGTACAGGAAAAATCTCTAGAACTCAACAAAATTATGGGCACATTCAAGGTTGACTCATATTGTCTGTAAACAGATGATTTATGAGTTCATTCAATCACAGACAAACATTGATTTTCAGCTTTATCACAAACTTCCAAAATTCCAAGCAATTATATAAGATGATGCTCAACATTCTTTGACATCCCAAACATAGACTGCTGGGGAAGGAGTATTACCTGAATCTCAGGTAAACTAAGGCATCATCCAAAAACCACATTCAGTACAAGGAAGGTGAGTGGGGACTGTATAGCTCAAGTCTTGTGAACTAAAGTCTGTATATGGTGTTGGATAGTGCCAATAGGTGAAGAGATCTATCACCCCATTCCCCTCCCAAGTCACCTCAGGTAAAAAGCAAGGCATGATACTAAGTATGGAAAGAATATTTTCTATATACTAAATGCAATAGAGACTTTGGTTTCCAATAATTAGTACAAAAATAGAAGTCTACTGCTGTTTCAGAAACATTTTGGTATCCAGATTTCACTCCACTGGGGAGTCAAGTCCCTTGCAAAGACAATTAAGAAGCAAATATTTTCAAATACTTTGCAATATTGGACAGCTCTGTCTGGTTTTCCCTGGTAGTCTTGGGCATCTCAGATTGCATTCAACACTTGGGAGGATGGGGGTTGTGTGCAACTGAATTAAACCTTCAGGGCAAACTCCGTCCTGCAAACCAAGGTGCCTACATTTATGTCTCTACACGTGGACTGGGTGTCTAAGCTACTGCCAAAGTCAGTGGAGCACTTAATGGGGGCATGGAGATTTACTCCAAGACAACTCCTTACCAGGTTCCTTCTCATGTTCATGTTCACAGACTGGGATGGATTCATCTTCTTCCTTCGTCTTACCAAAATCTCAGAAAATTTTTCAATCCATATTGGTTTAGGTGCATTATTTTTCCACATTGAAGACACCATTGCAGACCTGTTAAAGTAATGGTGCACTGTCAGGGTGTGTATCCTCCCCACATCTCCCAAATGCCCATTCTTAACATTGTTTCCTAATTGTATGCAAATTTCTAACCAATAACCCCACTCTTTCTACCCCTCTTCCTCAACTCATAATTGATCAGAGCACTGAACAGCTGCTGGCTATTTTCTCTTCCTGAGAAACATGCAGTAATTGTATGTATGGGCTCCAAATCCCTAAACATTTGGAGAGGCGAAGGACTTGAACAGGAGCCAGTTCTTTTTACAGCACTGGTACTAGCAGCAGTGGCAGGCGTTTAAATCATGTCTCTGTGTGTTGGGAGGGGGTATTGTCAAATTTGCTGAGATTCACTTTGAGGAGGGGAATAAAGAGAAGAAAAAAATGTTAAAGAGAGAAAAGAAATGAAACCAGCAATCAACAAACTAAGGCAGCTCAAACTGTTGGAGTCCATCCCAGTTCTAGAGCAATCAGATTTTTCTCCAAGCTAAATGGTACTCTTTCTTCCCTACACTCACTCACATTTCCCTAAGTGCAAATTGCTGCATGGCAAATGGGCTGCTTTCATCCTGCTTTTGACTGAGGGTTATCCATTAGGAGTGTTAATATTTTCATGTTCTGCTCTCATCTCAATGAAGAGAACATGGCTTCTGCAGAAGCAAATCCCACCTTAACTGCATTGGAAGTGTTTCTCTTGCTCTTTCTGCTCTACAGAAAGTCTCAGCTAACAAGCTTCTCATTATGAAAATTAAGCTTTGTGCCAGCAGTTAAATGGGTGAACTCAAGCCATACCTGTGTGAGAGTGTGTCCCAAGCAAACAAGATAATTAATTTCTCTGAACAAAACAGCTGTTTATCAAAATTTACAGTGTTTTGGACTTCATTTTGGCCCTGTCTAGCATAAAATCTCTTATAAATCAATTATAAATTTGTTTATCAAAATGTGAGAATCAAAACAATTAAGCCAAAAGCATAAACTTCATCTCAGAAGTATTCCTGAGGGGTTACACAAGAGCAGCAATTCATGTACAATGTAGCCTCTTTTCCTAGAGAAATATTAAAAAATAACATATGTCTGATGCAAGAAAATGAACTACCCCTGTAGTGGGATACATCCCAGTCATCTAAAAGTAGGCATCTGCCCTAAACTAAACCATCCACAATCCCTCTGTATAAATGGAAACAAAAACTTCCAGAAGGTGATTTGTCACATTTCTAATGAGACAGATTACTTTGGCTAAGTTTAACATAGTTTAGCTAAGGACTAGGTGTTTAGCTGGTCTATCTGAGACTAGGTGTTCTATGGCTAAATGGCTAAAATTAGGTGAGATGAGTTCCACTTCATGTCTCAAGCTCTGTCAACATTTCAGCTGTGGAATGAGTGCCATTGAAGGAGCTAGAAGTGCTCTATCTCAACAGAAATGAAAACAGACCAAGCCCCAGCTGCTCCCAGAAGAGGTGAGTTAATAGGGAAAAAGTATGAATAAGAGAAGGCAATGCAGACACAGACTCTGTGGGTAAACTCTGGCCTCAAAATTTTTAAGCATAGCGATGCCTCTCAGAAAAGTATATTCTTTTGGGGCCAGTACCATAGCACATACAGAAGAGACAGTGTTTTGTTCTCTCAGCCATGAAAAGGCCTAAGGGACCCCACAGACTAACAGAGCAAAGAAATAAAACTTCTGATCCAGGCAAGGAGACTAAGTCAGCAGACATTTCTTCATTTCTAGGAAAGAGTCAGCAAGACTGATAGGTTTTACGAAGTTCAGAGCTCATCTGGTATTTTCTCAGAGCTTTCTAATAACTAGTGTAAAATTAACTCCTACATGATAAAAAAAAAAAAAAAAAAAAAAAAAGAAAAGTAATGGGAGAGGAATGCACCTGATTATCAATTGCAATTCCACATCACTTGGACGAACGTGCTGCAGAGAACAACAGTGTGAAAGGACTCATAGGTGCATCCAAATGGACACATAGGTACTGCCAACATTTCTATTTTTCTTGATCTCTTACTCCAGTATAATGTTACAGCAGATTCTAGTATTTTTCCCAGAGGACCCTAATCATTATTCAGCTTTGAAATTTAGAAAAAAAATGTTTGTGGTATATGACCAAGAGAAAAAATGGGGCCTCTGCCCCCATTCAACGCCCTCTCCCCAGTATTTCATTTCTAATTTTGGCATCTCAGTACAATTTAAACTCCCTCAAGGAGCCCTGGGGAAAAAACAAACCCTGATATGAAAATTGATACCTGTGCTGCTGCCATTGCAGTTCAAAAAAGACCCCCCCTAAAAATGTAATTCCAGAAATAGCTGCTAAAATCTGATAAAATTTCACGTGGGCCCAGTAACCTTACACTGGACATTTGTGGCTACTTCCTAGAGAAACTAGAGAAAGCAAAGAAAATTCTTCTTCGACAAACAGCACATGTAATACTACAATTGGCTACATTCCTAATAGGCTCTCCCTGCCAACAATACAAAGACCGTAACCTTAGAAGGGAGGTGTGATTGCTGTCTTGGACCAAGCTTGCTCTTTGAGGAGTTTGCAGCACAGGTAGACCTGGCTCAGGTGTAGTTGCCTCCACAGGTAATGCAAAGGAGTCCTAGAGTCACATAACTGGAGAAGGCGATTAAGAAATCAGGCCTGCTGGGAATACAGCTGATGCCTACATGGCAGCTTAGCTTACCTCAGCCTCCAGAAAGTGCCCTATGCCACACAATAGTGACCACACATAAATGTTTCTCTGTAAACCTGAGTCCAGTGCTTGAGTTCAGGTCCTTCAGCAAGCTTGGGCTGACACTTAAGCCCAGCGAGTAGGATTCCCCTTAGATCTGCATGGCGTGAAAAGCAGCCAAGCCTCAAATCCTGGGCAGAGATCTTTTCTTACAGTGCTTAGTTCATGTGAAGTGAAGGCAGGCAGATACCCCCTGCCATTTTATTTCATACAGAGAGAGTTACAATACTTGCCATGGTTCCTCACCCAGTCCTGGGTGTATGAGGAAATGAGTAAAATGAGTGAAAATGCTTGCAAAAAGCACAGTTTTTCACCAGAGGAATGCATCCTCCACAAGAACATTACAGTCTAATCTCTGTCTGCTTATGAGTGTTTGATTTTGAAAATAGTTAATATCTTTAGGACATTTAATCTCCTTATTTTACAGGACCATCCAGAAGGCTCGTCAACAGTTTACTGATGAGTTATAGGAATTAAGGCAAGTGAATCGTTAAGGCAGTGTGATTACTACATCTGCACATTGCTGTTACACAGGGGGATGCACAGTTTTCCCACGTATGGGTGGTGAACCATCCCAGCACTTGACATGAGTCATACAAAAGCATGTCTGTAAATTCAGCCTGAGTGATTGCTGTGAGTTAATGAAGAGATTATGAGAAGGGCAGCATGAAACTGGGAAGCAAAATCTTTGCAAGGACTTGAAAGACCTGCTACCTCAGACTGTAGCTATAAACAAGGGGAAGCCCTGATAAAGACCTGGAAAGAGTTTTGAGCCATTATAAACCGAAAGGGCTAAATGCAGCTGGGAAAAGAGGCTGGAAAGTCTTGATTATCCTCTTCTGGGAATAAACCCCACCCAGAGGGAAGCAGGATGGAAAACACCAGCTGTGGCAGATGTGGCTGAAGTGAGAGAGAGACAGATTAGGTAAAGTTCTGCTATGACTGGTGTGGAAGTATCATCTGCTACCAAGAATGAGACTGGTAACATCCATCATCTCTTCCTTTCACTTTTGAAGCTCTATCAACATATAGATACCCTGGATGGAAGATATGAACATTGAAATGGAAGGGGCAACAGGGATGGTCTTTAGCACAAGATGAAACAAATCTCACCTTATACTGAATGTTCACAATTTATACCTCTAGGTCCTTTCATATTCCCTTTATACCTAATGGAAAGACATGATTTTTGATGTTGTTTGTTTGTTTTGTTTTGTTTTGTTTTGTTTTTAAACATGATTCTTCTGAATGATTGCAGGATTCTGCTCAAAGATGAGGCATATTTTATATCAGACTCCATTCGTGACAGTGACTTTAAAGGGAGCCTGAAGTGATAAGCTCAGATGCAGAAGCCCGATGAATCTCACACATAATTTCAGGTATGCAATACCAGGTTAGTTGGTGCTGAGTCTAAAAGGTTGTTGGCTCTATGTGGGACTTCAGAGGCTTTCGGTCTGTCCTTATGCCACCACATTTGAGATCTCTGGTCTCTAATAAAAAGTTGAATTCATACAGCAGCTTTTTCTCAGTAGAGATATTGATAGGAAGCTGCCCTCCTGTGATAAGCTGCCTAATTTCATTGTTTATAATTATTCTATGCTGCTAACTTTTCTGAACCTCTATTAAGCATGCATGTTATTGACCTTTTGATTCAAAAGGAGGGACAGAAACAATTACCTATGTGTGTATATGACATCCAGTGTGCCTGTTCAGTTCTTCTGAAAACAGGCTCAAATGGAAGTTTCTCAAGCCCAGCAGACCATGTGCATGACTGGGGAGTTACAGCAACGCTGCACTCAAAAAATCCTTTTCTTTTGTTCTATAAGAAGCATGGCTCCATTAATTTCCCCAGTAGAAGAACCCTCTATTTGTCACAGAAAATAAATTTTAACCAAGACCCAAGACAATGTGATGTCTGATTTCTCCTACCTTCTGGTTTCCTCCTTGGCCCATTTATTTGATTTTTAATTCAACAAAACACATTGGCATGGTATTCTGTGTTGCACCACAGGCTTCCGTCCCAAACAAAGTCAAAAGAAAGTTTCAAGGCTAAGCAAGGTTAAAGTTAGGACAGTCCTCAAGGGCATCAGCAAAGCACATGTTTACATGCTCAGTGAAACAGGCTACAATGATTTTCTTTCCATCTAAGACAGTTTCCAGCTATGGGTTGTCATGATTTTCTTTAAAATAATTATCACATCTCAAAAGACACTTGCAGCTGTAGGCACTCTTACCCTCCCTAATTACACAGCTAATAAGGGAAGCGGAGAGAACGTCAGCGTGAAATGAAGGCCAACAGCAAATCCAAACACCTTGGATTCACCACTTAGTAAGTGAGCTGGCCAGAAATCTTCCTGGTCTTGCCAAAGAGGGATGAGGCTATGGAATGAGCTTCCCACGGACTGCTAATGTGGGAGTAAAGCTGTCTGCTTTCAAAAGGACACCGTGCTTGTACCTTCCTCAAAACACGTAGTATTTTCATGACAGGTTGAGAAGTATTTGGGGAGAATTTGTACTATGGTACCCAAGAACTCATTATTGAAAGGGTACAGAAGAAATTTTTTGGGGTCACAAATCCAAGCTATGCTAATGAGGAACTTTAAATTCATTCTTCAGCATCACAGGGGATTAACCTGACCCCTCTCTCTAAATTGGAGGGGACATGACTCATTCTCTCTCTTCAGCCACTTCATCCTACACTGCAGGAGAGTTTCCCATTGAAAACTTCAGAGAGACTGGAACATTTCTGGGGGAAAATCTTCTGGTTTTTGACATTTAAATGAAATCAAACAAGAAAATTCATCAACAGTTCTTGTCAAGCTGTCATGTATGAGTACAAAGCAAAGCCAAAATCAGCATTAAATCCCATCATGTTTTCAGAGGAGATTCAAGTGTGTTCATTTTATAACTGAGAAGGAAAAAATATATATATTCCTTTTGTTTGTTTGTTTGTTTCTTTCTTTCTTTTTTTTGTTTGTTTGTTTGTTTGTTTGAGGGGAGTTCAGGTAGTGTTCATGAATCCTGAATATTAATCGCCACAAATCTTTAGAAACATTGTTTGACTTTTCAAAGCAACTTGCACAGGGTTTGACTGCAGCGAACACTTATGGAGCTTCAAAGAAGTGATATCAACAGCACAAATACATTTATAAGTGAAGGAAAAATTCTGAGATTATGCTGTCTGGCAAACTGACCTGCACCCTCTAGTGTCCTTCTGGATCACCAGACATGAGCCATTTTCAGCTTGAACTGCTGTCCTAAAATTTGGACACTCACTACTCATCCCCAGAGTAGCGAGTTATTGCCAGCTCCAGTTCTGGTGTTGCTCCCTGAGTGTTCCTCATGCTTC
Organism: Netta rufina; assembly: GCF_964035555.1. Lineage (NCBI taxonomy): Eukaryota > Metazoa > Chordata > Aves > Anseriformes > Anatidae > Netta > Netta rufina. Next base: position 2,630,981 of record NC_140124.1, read on the forward strand.
TGGAACCATAATGTTTGGGCTGAAGAAAGCACAGGCACCATGTCCTATCTGTCCACTAGCAAGATGGCCACAATGACAGCAACAGGCCTCAACCCTTCCACCAGAAACCACCTCATTCTTACCCAAGGCATGAACTGGGGAGGATGAGACCAAGTGCTCCTTCTGCTTGCTCTATTTGGGGTGTTGAACAGATAATGATCTTTGGAAGCAGCATAGGATATCCAGCTGGGAATGATGTTTGAATTCATAGCATGCAGAATCACCGATTCTCGCCTGTCAGATAATACCCCATAACAGCTGAAGGCCACAATGAAATATATGATATATATATATGTGTGTATATGAGAAACTAGGGTGCAGAGAAGGAAACAAACTATGCTACATTATCATGTTGCTGTGTATATCAATACACCCCGAAGGCTGAGTAGAAAAGGTAAGAGAAAGACCTTTAGTTCCCTTCCCTTGAAGCATCATTTCCTACTCATGCAAGTAACATGACCACTGCAATTATGTCGCCAAGCTAGCTGAAGACAGAACAAGAGAAAAAAAAAATTGCAAGGAAAGATTTACAGCTCTTCCAAAAGATGGTATTGAAATATGTAAAATAGAGCAGTGATGATTGCCAAAATGCTAGAGGTTTTCTATTCCTTCCATCATGCTGTATTGTGAGTAGTGTTTTGGGGAGTGTGTGGGGGGGAAGCATTGGAATCTCAGGGTTTTTATTTCACCATGAAACTTTAGCACAAGAAATTTTAATTGTGGATCCTTGTGGACAAGACCTTGAAATCCTACCCAGCCAGGGCTTTCTGGTCCCGGAGTGTTCTTGGAACTGGTTGTGGCTCCCAGTCACTTGGTTGCTTTATCCAAGTTTGTTCTCTCTGCCCTTCAGTGGGGTGGGGAATGGGTTAGAGGGTTAACTGTTTGTTAGCAGGCCTGGACATGAGAGCTCAGTATGAGGCTATTTCATAGCTTGTCGTGCAGGCAGTGTGCTTAAATCTGTTTTAGAGGATATTGCTGTAGGAGCGTTCTTTTTCCTCTTGCTCTGGAAAGTGATAGTCCTTTAAAGCAGCTGGCACCTAATCAAGAAACTTTGGAGAAGGAACATGAGTGCAGCAGCTCTGAGTAATTGATTGTGGCTACTGGTTGACTGCATCAGTGTTTGCGATAGAATGAAATACTATATGTTGGAGGGCCTCAGAATTATCAGGGTATTTAATCATGGACTGGGCACTTCTCTGATGTATTTATGTGTATTACCATCAGAGGGTCACTTAGGTGACACACTAAGATAATAGAAAGAAAGAGGACTTGGAACTTGAGGAAATATATCTTCTTGTTCAAGTTTTAAATGTACTGAACTTCTTGGGAAATACCAGTAGCCAACTAATGCACCTCTGGATGACTAATCTGCATTTTAGAGTGTGAATATTTTGATTTGGGTCCTCTGTGGGTATAAGTTGGAGGTACCCATGTGACATTGATATAGACCAGATGAGAATTTGGCTTAGTTGTACTGAAAGGTGGGTCAGAAATCCACATGAGAAATCCACATGAGCTCAGATTATTTGGAGACTTCTATTTCCCAAGTCCAAATATACTATAAAAACAGCCCCTCCTGCAGAATTGTCCTGTTTCCAGATCCCCCAGAAAACCTGCAGTGGTAAAGGTTTTGAGAAGTCTAAAATCAAAAGGTGATTTAGTTAAACTTAAAAAAAAAAAACTTGTTTTTGTTCTAGGGAGGTTTGAAAAAGGATTCTTGAAGCAATGCTGACATTTCCCCATTGTTTTCATTCCCCAGGTCTTAATACAGATTATTGTTTCTTCTTTTCTAAATTTTCAGATATTTCTCCCCTTCATTACTTTAAATTTAATATAGTGATTAATTTCACTTCTAATTTCTTTTTTTTTTTTTTTTGGTAGTAAAATCTCAATAAATCCAAAATTCAGGAAGCTAAATACCTTGATAACTACTTGCAGAACATTTTCAATAGTAATATTAATAAGGTTATAACATTTTTATTAAAATAAGTTTTTCTCGTGATCCCTCAAACACCTTCCTTCTGCCAATAGCTACACCTATTTTCTTTAAAATCAGCTTGAAGACTGGAACAAGAATCCTCCCTTCAAACTGCCACCAAGGGGGAAGACAAAAAGCAGATGGTACGTTTCATAACCTTGCTGATCCCCACACACATTTCAGACATAGGCTGGCATTCATCTGCCCTATTTTTATACATCTAGAATCTAGACATCTGAATCTAAACTAGTCAACCTCAGTCAATGTAACAGTCAGTACAAAAATTGCAGATTTCAAAGTTTATGTGACTGTCCATCCCAGACTGCATTTTTCTTTGGGGGCGTGGACTAGATGATCTTTCAAGGTCTCTACCAATCCCTAATATTCTGTGTGAATCTGTGATTCTCTCCACTTATGCACACCTCCAGTGTGGGTAAACGAGACTGAAAAGTGTGAAAAAAGGAGGAGTAAACCCAATCACAAGGTGTTTGTCATCTTCTGTTTCTCCATTCACAGCAAAACAGATTAAAAATAAAAATAATAATAATAAATCCAATTTAACCTCTTTTCTTGAAATAGATCAGGAAGGAAACAATATAATGGAAATTAATTACACCCCATATGCAAAAGCCGTACATGGTCCTGCATAATATTTACGTGATCCTTTCTCCAAGGAAGAATTTCCCCTTGAGTGGGTCAACTCTCAGATAACCACATCAAAAATGACCGTGCTAAAATTTATTGTTCATCTGTTTCCTTCTACATCAAGCATCTTCCTGGCTGACCAGAAGTCCCACCATGGCTCATCTCATGTCTGGAGGGTAGCTGTTCCTCTGAACAAACCTCTTTAAGGACTTGGTCTGAGAGATGTCCTCATGCCTTGCCTGATAGCTGTGAAATTTAGTGGAAGAGCTTACTGCCTTCAAGAGAATGACCAGAGGACACGATCCTGATATACCAAAAGTGTAGTCTTTGGATCTGCCATAGGAAAAGAAAGAGAGCTGTGTTCAGCTCCCACACCAACATGGAAGATTAAAAACTGCAGTCCAAGCACCAGACTTGGATAAAAGGAAGGTGAAGAAATTATTTATGTGCCCTTTCAGTTCAGGGTGTAGCTGTGCAGGGAAAAGTAGGAAAGGTTTATCTACAGCAGGAAAAAGGAGGCTGAATCTGTAACGTAATGTTTAGAGAATTCACCTGAACATCTGCAACAAGGATTTGCCTCCCCTTGGCTTCCATTGTAAACAATTCAGCAGTGTCAGCTCATAATGTTTGTGTCATACTGACCAAAAATTTATTGATTTAAGACAGATAAAAGTTCCAACATATTATCTGTCTATCTGTCTTTAAAATGCTGAATCATTAGTTTTTTAATGGGAAGTAACTATTTCTTCTTTTTTGAAACTTGCACTCTCCATTGAAAAATAAAAATAAAAAAGGAGAAAAAAAAAAAAAAGAGAATGGAAAATGTAACTGTATTACTAGGTACTGCTCTGCCAGATTCTCACTTGGCCTGGATCAGTATACCTCTGTTGACCTCAATAATAATTTAACTCGAGGGCAAGCAAAGAACTTGGTGTTCAGTCATAGAGTGGTTGTGGCTAATCTGCTGAACAAATCAGACAAGACCAACAAGATACTTCATAAATTCACAGCACCTCATGGCCAATACCTCAATGTCAATCAGTGGCACAACAATCTAATTGGAAGATTGTATTATTATTGTTGTTGTTGTTATTTTTGAAGGCTTTGGCTTTTTTCCATGGGCTTTTGCCAGGTTGCTCAATAGTGTCACTGGCATCAAACTGAAGCTATTTTTCCCAATATGAGCATGAGATGGAAATTAAGCTAATTTCAGAAAAACAAAACAAAACAAAACAACAACAACAACAACAACAACAAAAACTCCTTTAAAGGAGGCACATGGTTTTCAGTAGAGGCAGGTTAGCACTCACCTTATTAATGAGAAGTGCAAACGTTTTACCAACATCCCTTATTTGTGTCCCCAGACATCCTCTGACTGAGAGCACACTGCTACTCCACAGCATAAATGAATTTTGTGCAGTTTTGCCCTCTCCCAGTCCTCAGTGGCTGTTTGTGAAGGTACCTGTAAACTCTCCAGTTCTTTACGAATTAAAGCTTACAGAAAGTTTTTCCATATCCGTCTATGATTTTCCATACCCAGATGCAATTTCCAACAAAGAGGGGAAAAGGTATCTCCATCTACATAGCTAAGCACCTTCAAGGCACCATTGCAATATTGCTCTTGGATACATGGGAAAAAAGTAGCATCACTCCCTAATCCAGCCCAGTCTTGCCATGGTTTCCATGCCTCCCCTGGGGGAATGCTGGCTGTGTAGGATTGCGATGTGGTACAGACTGTGCAGGAAACTACTAGTAAGCATTACACTTCAAGCCTGCAATTTTCTGCTCTTTGCTTCATAATGAAATATTTAATCTTCTGTTGTTTTGTAGGGTGGATTTTTTTTTTTTTTTCGGGGGGGTGGGGGAGTGACAGGCAAGGAAGCAGTGAAATTGCATTGCTTTCCCTATTGTAGCTGAGCTTTTTGTTTTACTGTGCTGTTGTTACAGCTCTGAAATACAGTGGAAGAAGGAACAGGAGGCACAGCGATGAGAAGGAAGAGAAGGAAGAAAAATATTTCTATACTGATGTTGATTAACTGATATGCAGAGGAAAGAGAGAGAAAGAAAAGGGAACACATTAACAAATCTCTATTTAAATCCTAACTTACAAGTGAAAATGTGTTGGCTCCTTCTAAATCCCTGTGGAGATTTTGAGACATTGAAGCCAGCAGACACCCTATGATCATCTAACCTGACCTTTCTTAACTCGGTCTAGAAACTTTACCCAGTGATTCCTGGAATGGAAGGAATTATCCCCACTATGTGAGTACATTTCTAAGATGCAGCTTAATAAACTGATTATGGGTATCATATTGCCTGTGATAGCAGAGCGCTGGATGTCATGGACCGGTTCCTGTGTTCCTCTGGAGGAATGTTACCAATGACTTGTGGTTGAGCTAATGCACATTTATCCCTTCTTCCTGCAACTGCTACTAATTCTGACATTGCTGACAGAGCTGCCTCGTCCTAGCATGCATAGGGAGATTCATAGTCATATGAATCATAGCACAGAGGGAGAGCTATATTGCAAAAATGTTTCAGTTCATTCCTGAATTGATTGGGTCAAGATGGACTGATTTTTTCTGCTGTCAAAGTTAAATCTGCAACTACAGGAGTGTAGCATTCTGTGTTGCAGACCACTTAGACACTGTGTTGCCATACTTTGGGTAGCAAAGGATTGGCATTGCTGGCCATTCTGGTGCATTTTAAAGAAAGTAATCTTCCTTCCTGATGGCCCAAAGACACAGGTAGTCAGACACATATCCTAAAACGACACTCACTTGCAAGCCACCAAGGACAAAGGTGCATCAGAAGGCATAACCTTCATTCCACATAGCAGTTTTACAGTAGGGCAAGAGAAACCCCTCCATCTCGTATGTTCTACCCACTGATTCCTGGTAACAAAGAACATTTTGTAAGACAATGACAGGTCCACTTTCCATTAAGATTTTTTTTTCTGCTGCCCTGAAATTTCATCTGGAGGGGAAAAGGAAAATTTGACCATTTAGCCAGGACTTCCCACCAGAACACAGCAGCTTCAGAATGTCCATTCCCAGGGCAAAGAAGCCCCAGGTTGGCTGCATGGGAAAAGGAAGATTAATGTAGCCTGGATATGGTGGCTTCATGGGAAATATTTCGTACATTTCTGTACTTGTGCACAGAAACTATGTTAATGTGAATTGAGTTGAACTGGAATTAAATGGACAGGCTCTGGTTCTTTTGTCTTGAGGTACAATTTTCATCTCCTGGATTCCACATGGTGTTTGTGTTTCCTTGTTGAAAACTGAAGGATAGCATAAAGTTAGATGATTCTACCAGCTACATTTTCTAACTGGCTGCAGTTAGAAAATGTAGCTGGTCATACCTGAGCAAGGAAAGTAAGGATTATCTTTAGCTTGGGACTGCCTGAAATAGTTGCTGCAACTGTTGGAATTAGGGCATATCCTGTCTGGGAAATGTCACAGATCTCATACTGTTAGCAGCAGTGGGCCACCATGGGAAAGCCAGGGCTGTTATTCATGTTTCAGTCTCCACAGAGTTTAGTGGTCCAAACAAAACTCAAAGTTGCAAAAGCTTGGAACATCGTGAAAATATAGTTATCTGGAATTGGTATAAGAATCTTCCATGGCAGTTACTGGCATCACTTGAAGAACCTTGGAAGATAGGTCTCTCCTTCTCAGGATGCAGGAAGCATTGTTGGGATGGCTTTTCTGAAGGTATTTTGCTTCTGCACTTCCCTTCACAGTCTGTAACAAAGCCACATCCTGAAAACAATGGACACGGAGCAGGAGATTGGAATCTGACACTGGAACTGCTGAACACTTGACACTAAAAATGTTAGCATCCCACCCATGTGCTAATGGAGACTCACTGCAACTGCTACTAGTGAGGGTATTCAGACATTTGAGAACAGGAAAAGCATGGAGGTTGAGGCTGGAACAGATGCTGCCTAGGAGTGAGGAACCTGTAATCAAGTCCTCCATGGGGTACAGACACGCAGCAGGACAAGAATAGTTTCATCACAGAATAAAGTTTGGCCTTCAATGGGATATTGAGTTCTGTAAAATATAATGTCTGTTCTCGAGGAAGGGAAAAATGGGCTTTAGTGGATTCAGTGCAGCTCTTTGGATTTCAGATCTGAGGGCTCAGGCTCGGTGTTTCTGAACATCTCTCAGCAAGCTAAAGTGGTTCATAGCAGCTCTATAGGAGGAACAAGACTTCCCCATTTCCTAAAGAAAGTTTTCTGACAGCACAAATCAGGTGTACTCTGAGTTGGTTGCCATACACAAGTCTTACAAGTCTTACCTTAGCAGTGCAGCAGACACATCTGGAGGGCTTAAAATTACATTTGGTTCTTAAAGGTGCACTCTAAGTCCTCTCTGAGGGCTCACTCTAAGCCTTGCAAAATAGAGCTGCTGCAATTGGGTGGTCTCTGACCACAGGTGCACTTCTAATTAAAATGCAATGTGAAAAATCAGGGGAAAGACCTGTAACAGGGAGCAAGGGGCTTGCTAAGGAGCCTTTTTTTTTATGGCAGCTTTACAGAATTAAGGCAGGTAGGAGTTTGGAGTAGGTGGTGTTCATAGGAAATAAGTTATTTTGACTTCTTACTAAAGTATAAGATGCTCATTCACAAGAGACTTCTCTCCCTTTTGTAATTTTGTTGATTACTCCTCACTCTACTGCTTCATTTTGTCCTATTTCAAAGCAAACTAGATACAAGAAAATGAATAACAGATAATGTGGTCCCCTTAACTTAAAACTTTGTCACTTTGAATTCACCTGCTTAATTAAATGTGTTTCCTGATTCCTTTGTTTGGTATGCTCAAGGAGCTTCTCCAGCATGAGGCCTCTCCAGATCTTATTACATGACGCAGGATGTCCCTGGGAATATTACAGGGGAGGAAAAAAAAAAAAAAGGCTGGGAATATGCCTGCAGGAAAAAGATTTAGGTGCCACATTTAATGGCATTTTGACTACTGCACATTTTCCCAACCAAGCTCTAATTGTCACTCCAGAAGTTGCAGGTCTCCCAGTAAATCTATGTCAAAGATACTTCAGAGCGTCTTAGTAGATGAGAAATACCTATGTGTGAGCAGCTGAACTGCATTATGAATTTATATACTTTTTTGCTACTTCAGCAAAAATGGAACATATATTAACATTTATCTCCAATATTTTATCATCAGTATGTCCTAGAAACCTGAATACTGCTAGTACAAACAATAACCTTTATTGCTACGATATCTTGATTTATTTTCAAGCACAAGCCAGATGCTCACTTTTCTATTCACCAGGTTATCTTCATTGTTTGAGGAGAGAAATATTACTGCCCAACTTTTTCTACTGGAAGTCTAGAAACTTCAGATGCTAACCATGTAATCATTTAAATTTTAACTAGTCAGTCTTGGCATTCTTCTTAATCCTTGGAAAGAAAACAGCACCTCCAGAAAGGAGGGAACACCCTTTACAGATGTGTCTTCCATCCCATATACTATCAAATGAACCTCAGTTGACCAGCTAAGATGAACAGTTAAGTCAGATGAGATGAATCCCATATTTAGTATACAAGTCCCAAAAGAAATTGAGGATGTGTTTAATTTTAAATGATATCCACATATTGAGATGAACATTTGTGGAGATATTGGCTTTTGACCATTTCCTCATTTAAGCAACACTGTTTTTCATCATTCTCCTACAATAACTTCTTAAGTCTCCCAAATTAGGAAAGATTTTATACTCATATTTCTTCCCAAGTTGCCACTTTTAACTGGCCAGAGAAGACCAGTTCATGTTGATTTTTCTTAACAATTACCAGTTTCTTGTCAGTATTGGCAGCTGCCAGTCTCACATCTATTTAATGCCAGGCCTGTTCTATGAGAATTGTCTCTAATTCTGGTTAGAGGTATATATAGTGTGGGGAAAAAAAAAATATATATATATATATATATATAAATATATATGAGAATATCTTAAGATCTTATTACTCAAAAGCATTTAACTGAGAGTTCACAGTGTGCACCAATAACTTTTTATTAGTCACATTGCTTTCTTGGGTGTTCTTCATATGTCATGGTTACAAGAGGATTTTCTAGAGGAAGGAGATAATCAATAATCTGGATTTTTTTGTATTGCTGTTACTACAGTGGGAAACTAAAGTTCCTCCATACTGGAATTCAATCTCTGGAAGAAGGGAAGAAATAAGAAGAAAATAATTATAATAAAATAATAAAAAGATACATATAGAAGTTAATAACATTTTTAGAGTAAGAAGAACAGATATCTCAAGCACAGATGGAAGCTAGTGACATTTTTATGTTTCTTTTGTGAAATGCTATTATGTGTGTGCAAATGAAATCCAGTATGTTACCCATTAGTATTTAAAGACATTCTAGGTCCAGCAAGGAATGCCTGTCTGGACTCACAGCAGTATCAACAGGGACTGCATACTTCTGAGGTGGATTCCCTCAAAGATAATATTCAGTAGAAAATTCTGGTGATCAGATCCTCAACCTGTGGGAATCAGAAGTTTTTCCACCTGCCCAAAGCTGAGTTTCCATTGTCTATTCCTACCAGATCATAGAACATTGGCAGCTAAATTTATTATGGCTTTAGAACAGGAGATAGCTTTTGTTCAAATAATTCCAACATTTTATCCTCTCCCCAAATGGGGTGTATTCCCTAAACCAAAAGTAATGTTGCTCAATACTACCTGTGTGGTGCAGCTGTTCCTTACACATGGATATCATTTAAGCAAAGACTCTGGATCGTGTCCTGAGCTTCAGGTCACTCCGGTGAGGAATAGGTGGAGAGAGCTTTATCTGGGAAAGCTTAGAGAGAAGAGCAGTAACTTAAATATGTCCCTAGCTGCCGTGCTGTTCAGAGGCTGAGATGTAAGAGGGCCTGTCAGTCTAGAAAAGATGGATTAGTGAGCTCATGTAAGTGAAGTTGCATAATAAATGCAATTTATCCCTGGATCCACAATTTGCATGGGGCTGACCCTCCAGGACTGCCTGTCTTTCAGCACAGTGCATCAATACACACACATACCACTGTAGATAATGCATTTAGGTGTCAAGGGGTTGTGGTCAATCAATCACTCCTTTGGCCACCACCTCTCTTCCCCTTCCCTCCAGGGGGGCAGTGTTCAGGGCTTTATTCTTTCCAGTCATCATTTATTTCTTTTGAAAGAACAAGCCCTCTTTGTCTGGGGCTCCTTCAAGTTGCACTAGATGGGAGGGGTGGGGGGATTCTCTCACACGGTCTCTGAGGCAAACCCCACAGCTGATTTCTGAGTACACCACGTACCATGGTGTCACAAAGATACCACAAACAGAGAAAAGTCATGCAGCCGTGTGTTATGGGAGCTGGCCCCAGATTCATGCCAAGATTCTGGATTTCCTGGCGCTCTAAAGCTCTTTGGACCATGGGGATTATACATTGCACAAGGTATCAGATGCCAAACACTGACTTTTAAAAAAGCACATGGGAAACAAATCAAAATGACCTTTTTTTAAAAAGGGATCCTATAGATATGTTTTAAACAATAACAGAGCAGGAAACTTTGCCTTATTAGACATTTACCCAGCTTATCTGCCTGCTGGCATTCCTCAAGTGCACTTGAACACATGCTGGGCCATCTAGGTCTGGGATCCTCTCCGATTTCACAAACCAAGCAGGGTCAGCCCAGGGCAGAGGTTGGATAGGATTCCTCTTAGTGAAAACCCGTCTGTCCATCAAAAATGGTGCTATTCCCTCAATTGGCAATGAACTTCTTTTTCAGTCAAATGTTACCACAGTGCTGGGAAAAGCTGGAGGTGTTCCTCTGAAAAATGGGTCAAATCTGTGGCCTTCTGACTGCCCATCCATTAAAGACTCAGTCCATTTTGGACACCACTGGGAGTATTCTGCACAACCTGGCCAAATTTATTTGTAACTTACCTGCCACCACTCTACAATGTCCTTGACAAATTAAAATCTAGACCCAGTATCCATCTCTGTCTTCCCTCTGCTAGAGAGCAGATACAGTATCAAGAGAGTTCCTGGCGAGTAAAACTTTTGCATGCTTTCAGCATATGAGTAGTGCTATCAAATTCCACAGCAGAGCTTAAAATGGGCATTTGTGGAAATGTCCACACAGACATTTCAGGATTTAAACTGTATTCAGTGGGCTTTAAGTTACATAAATATATGTCTGTGCTGTAGAAAGCTACCTGATCTTATAACCCTCATGTCTCCTTAGCTCTCAGTGGAAAAAGGTCTTCTTAGGACAAGATCTGTATAATTTGGTAACTACATCCACTTTATGAAGATTAAAATGTGGAGAAGTTTTTGAATGAATTCAGTAAATTTATGCCAGATTGATTCTGGGGTTCAGTGAACTGTAGCATTATTTGTTTGCTGCTAGGAGTCCTGAAGCCAGTTTTAGCATATCTTCAGAGGTAGCATCAGGTTTGGGGCTGATAAATGCTTTAAACCAGCACAGTGCACAAAGGAATCAGCCTTGTTCATCCCTCAGCCCATGCCACTACCTCTCTCCAACATCACCAGAAGAACTCTCCATCCCAAAAGCTAGTTTTTCTCAGAACATGAAAAAGAATTAACTACTCATTCTAGTTTTAAGTGAGTAAAACTCAGACTGGGTGAGAGTAGAAATAAAAAGAGTTGTAAACAAGTCTCTCCACCTGCCCTTTCTGGATCCACTTGCCTGATGAGTTCCTATGCATGAGCTTGCTTTCAGTCCAGCAACTCTCAGAGGAAGCCTGAATGGCAAACATGTCTGCACTGTCCCCTTTGGCACCCTCAGAAATTTGTGTTTGTCAAGCTGGAAAGCTTCACCCTTGTGCTCACAGCTATTCTCAGCCAGGTCTCCGCTCTTTCCTGCAGTCTCCATACTGTCCTTATCCGTATCTCATCCTCGCCTTGCCCTTCATAAATGCCTTTTTCATAGGGGTGACCTTACTGCTGTCAGAAAGGTTAGAATTTCCATTTCCTCTATTTGGCCCAAAGGGTAGCATCTGATACAAGACAAACAAGCAGTCTTGTCTCCTGCTGTTCAGTTGCAGTTATTTTAAAGAGCATAAGTTATAACATGTCTATAGTTCATTTTTTTATTTTTTATTTAAAAAAAAAAAAAGAGAGAGAGAGAAAATAATAATAATAATAATAATAATTCAGTTAGCCTATCTCCTTAGCTGGACTTATCCTTGGGCTGTTGTCTTCAATTAAGAGAGTACATGTAATAAAGAGAAAGTAATATGCAGTTGATAGGAGACATGGTTGCAGGCACTATGACTTGGTTCAGCCCATGCTGCAGTTGTTCTGTATTCCGGACTAAAAATTTGTGATTTTGTTCAATCAAAACATTGAGAGATGAAAATTGTAGTAGTGTAGTAAAATGGTTTACAAACAAGATCCAAAATCCTTTTGGAGGAGGGGGGTTTATTTAGCTAAGCACTCTTTAACATCTGATGCCTGATATCTTGTTTTCATGTCTTCCTTAGAAGAATGTAGACTGTGAAGTCTGGGGTTTCATTTGGAACATCACCACCAAGAAGAGTCAAGGTTATTAAGTCAGCTCAAGCCATCTGAGTACAAGTATCACTCACACAGGACTACTCCACAGTGTTGTAGACCAAACACAAAATCAAGGTCCAGATTCTCCTTTCCTGTTGGACACAGGCAGAAACCCCATAGAATCAGTACAAATTCAGGAAGGCAAATTACTATTGATAGCTTTAGCTGCAGTTGGATTAGCAAGAGTGAAATTATGATAATGCCTTCAAATACCTGAATTCTTGCAGCATTAGCAAGTGAGAGGAAGGCTGTTATAGCAGTGCTGTGCTTTATGAAAGACTATGCATCCTTGATAGAGAGTGCAGGGAAGGGCAGAGGTCTGGGGCATGGAGGGGATGTGGGAAGCCAGATGAAAAGTTTTATTAGGTGATTATTAAACTATTCTGCAGTGCCAAGCGCAGCACAAGGCTGCCAGCTTGTCTCACTGCAAAACCAAAATTAAAATAATGAGAGGGGCCCTAATCATGGAGTGTCTAATGGCTGATTTTCTATCTGTGCTGGCTGACAAGCGTCACCACCCTCATCAGTCTGAGAAACTCAGAGGTGGCAGAGAAGTTTCCCCCAAAGGCAATGCTGTCATCTCACTGCAGTGCCCTTCATAGATACATGCTCCTAATCTGATAATGAAAAGTGTGATGATAACCCAAGCTATCTAGCAGTCAATGGTACCAGAGACTGAATCCTTTCCCAGTGCATGGAGAGAAGATGGGGCTATCTTTTGACCACCTACTTGTAGAGCCTGATTCTTTTGTGATGACTTCTTCATTCCATAGATCCAGGGGCAGCATCTAGGAGACTTGAGAGTGAGTGGTCTGAGTTATTCATCACCGCCATGTAATGAAATACCATCTGGGGCATCCTCAATTATTTTAGTCACCTTAATGGGTGCCTTAATAGGTGGTCTGAGTATAAACTATTCTTCATGCATGGGATACAGAAGTCTGCCATGGGAAAGAAAGTTTTCTCCTATGGGGTGGGAGTGGACACTTTCCATTGTCCCCTCACATCAGTCCTCAGCAGAGGTAGTCAGGGTGTTGTCAGGAGCATCAGTTATAAACATGGGTTGAAAATGTCTGAATCTAGACCTAGTGGCCACTGCAAATAGCATGTGGATGTTGAGTAAAAGATTCAGATTCAGCAAAGTGTTTTATCACAGATTTTGAATCTGGCTTTGGTTACTTTATCACAAGCATGTGTTTGGCAGTGGTTTGTCAAAGAAAGGCCCAAGACAGGAAAACGTGCTGTGACTTGGCAGCAATGCAGCCCAGCAGACTGATTCTGAGACACACACGGGCTGGATAGGTCCACACCATCGACCTGGGCACATTGTATGGATCAGGGTAAGGAATTCATCAACAGGAATGGATCACATCTCTTGACAGTTCTGGCACAAGGTTCCCTTTATCTGATACCGTCAACCTCATTATTCCTTATGTTGCAAACAGTGTAATTTAAAATAACCCGGGCAATACAGGCCTGCTTACATCCCATATCTCCCATTTTAGCCGAACATTTTCACTCTTGCAGGAGGTTTCATCAATGCCTAGCTTTCATTCAGCTCCACCTCCACGTCTTCCCATTACTGTGTTTCGAGCTGTGAAGGTTGCTATCTGCCGTCACCATTCCGGGTTGGCACAGAGGAGGCTATGCTGGACTTCCATGACCTATGATGTTGTCCACCCATCTGAACGCAAGTGTTCTGTGGGATGTGTTAGCTGGCTTTAGGATCTGGACGCAGAATTTCGTGCCTAGAACTAGCGGTTCTGGGAATTCTCCAAGAGACGAAAGGGAGGAATATATAGTGCCGAGCGGAAAGGCAGTGCTGTTCTTAAAGAACTGTGTGGGGCTGACGTAATGTTCTGTGCTGTGATATTCCCAGTAGGAACATATGACTTTGGGTCACAGGTTTGCGGGTAGCCATCTTGTTAACGTAATGGCATCTCAGAGCAATCCAGCCTCCGTTTTTCCACTGCGTGTGCATATGCACATCCATGTGGTTTCGGCTGCAAGTACAGAATCAATAGGGCTGGTGTTGTCTTTTATAAAATCCATGCTTTGTCTTGGTCCCTTCCCAGTAAACTATTGGCTCACCATTAGTGGATCTGGTAAGCTTCTCCTGCACAATTAGTAGCTGGACGGCTGTGTGGGGTGGATGGAGAAAGAGACCTCAGGGCGTCAGAACTTGCAAATCCCACAGCAAGTTCCTATCTACTCCCACTCCTGCAGGAACACCATGGCAACCAGCTATAACTGTGCAAATTGGCTGCAAAGTACTTTTCTTCAGTCAGTAACACAATACTTTTTCCTTCTCCAGACATCCAATATACACTAGCACCCCTCAAACACCCCTTACCAGCTTTCAGTGTGATAAGCAACCGATTTGGCTAAGGCTTCCATTTTCAGGTTCTGAAGCTGTTGCTGGTCTTGGAGGAGATGTTAAATGTGGCTCTCCCCTACCAGATTATTCACGCAAAACACCACCACCTCGCCTCTTGGCCACTAAAATCTAAGTGATGTAAGATCAGCTGTTAAGCTAGCAAGTCCTGTTGACTTGCCTACTATGCTCAAGAAGCCTTTTCTTCATTGAAGGTAATTCTTCTGCTGAGCTTTAGAGCAGGAAAAGTCAGGGTTGGCAGGTGATTTGGACCTTTTCCGAGGAACCATAATGCTGCAGATCCATTTCCACTGCAATTCAGACTTGATTTCTCACCACCGGATTAAAAAAAAAAAAAAAGTGCCAAATATGCTATGTCTCAGTAAAACACATCAGAAGTTGCTAATCTCCTTTCTGCTGCTACTATTCTACATTCTCCATGTAAATACTGGGATCCTCTTTATTTCAGAATATAAGGTGTTTGGTCTTAAACTAATATTTACAGTCCACTGTAGATAGAGGACATATTGATGCTCTGCCTGTCTGTTTTCTCCACCAGGAAGCCCTTGTGGGCTTGGTGGCTGGCATGCCCTCATTCAGACATACACTTTCCTATCTTTCACAATCCTTCAGCTTGTATTGCAACTTGTAGCACAGAAGTACAGTGAGCTCCTGTGTAAAATGAGGACTCATTTGGAAAAAAAAAAAAAATGTACAATTTTGTCTTTGGAAGCTTCCAAAAACAGTGCAAGGGAAAAAAGGAGGTGAATAAATGAGACACAGTGGGGTGAAGTGGTTTGTTTAAGGACACAGTCTCTGTTTCCTCTTCTTGCTCAGATCGTCAAGGTGGTTGAGATGATTTGTTACTTCCAGTACTTTTTTGGAATTAGAGGAGCAAAAGAACAAAACCACAGCAAATACTAAGAGCATGATGCAGAGAGGTTCAGGATTTGCACAGGAAGGTAAGGGTATTGATGAACACATGATGCTCAAAGGCTTTGATTTAGGGAGACAGAAAGGGAGGAGAGATGGATAACTCCAATTATCTCAGAGTAACGTATAAAGCCAAATGGGAACAGCAAAGACATAGAAAAGAAAAGGAAGAAAGACATAGTAAGAGCAGCATAGGTGGAGAAGTTATTGTCTTTGAACAGCAACAGCGTGCCTCCAAAAACAAACAAACAAACAAACAACAAAAAAAAAGTTTTATATATATACGCATACATGTATATAATGAAAAATCATAACAAAAATCATGTCAGCAGCAAAAAGTTGGCACGAACCACTGCCTGCATGGAGTGGTGCTGGGCTGCACAAGAAAAGCTGCTTATCAAGCTGCTTATTACTTTACTCGGCCCTCAGATTTGAGTCCCTCACTCCTACTTACAGCAGCCTTTCCCTCATATGCAGGGGCGACATTCCCAGGACTCTTTTTTTCTTTTTTTGTCCTGGCTCATTGATGCTTCATTTTGAATACAGAACTGGTGCACGTACGCCAGATTAGGAAGGTCCTGAGATGAGTAGACTCACCTTTCTTCATTGCCAAAGTCCAAATAGAATCAAAATAAATAAGACAAGGAAAATCAAGTGGTTTTAGTGCAAAGTCCCTGAACTGGGACTCCTGGTATGATACTGGGAAGATTTGTACCACACAGACTGAATTTCCCTGTGCCTCACTCCTTGACTCAAACAGAAGGGATAAATACGTTTCTATTTGCTTGGATAGCAAGTTTTGTTTGTGGCTAAGCTCCTCAGTGTTCCCTTGGTCACAACTTTTGCCTTTCCAAGAGGCAGCATTCATTTGGTTGTGTTCAGGGACAGCAACCATTTTATTCTTCGGACAGCCACCCAGGAGAGGAGTATCACACACTGCTCTCCTCCTTGTGCTTTCGTTCATTCTTGTTCATTCCTCTCAGATAAAGTAACGTTTACTTAAGACTGGAAAATCTTACTTTATGAACCTTTTACTTCATGGCTTGGGCTCGACTCAGCTGAAAAATTAGAGGCCACATCCTCACGTAGTATAAAACGGGAATGGGGCCAGTTTCCACCAGAGGAGAATCCAACCTCTCCTGGCAAGAACAATGCTGCTCGGGGAGACCAGTGAGGGTTAACGGGCCGTCATGCTTCACTTTTAACATCATCTCCAACAAAAGGAGAACACAGGAGACATAGAAAGGGAGCAAGAGATTTTCTGAGGGAGCATAAATATAATTGCAGTCACAGGCCGGTATTTTCCATGGTTTGCAGTGGAGTCATTCACAAGCCTCAGACATCAATAAATGAACCTTTAACTTGCCTCCTAGCTCTGTTATCCGTTCCACACAGTGCTTTAATTAGTTGGTGCCTAAGAAGCATTTTGGACATTGAAGTCTGTCACCCCTTAAGCTGTCTGCCTGACTCTTCGTTTCATGAACAAGATACACACAACCTCGCCTAGCCAATGGCAGGCCGGTCACACAAGTATTATGTTTTTCCTCTTGCTGTCTACTGTTTCACCACTGTAGGAATTACACAGCCAAGAGCACAGTAGGAATAATGGTTCTATTCATTTCCCCCTGGGACTAATTCTTACAGATGGCAAGCACTGAGATGGGGCAAATTAGCTTCTTATTTCATTTGGAGGCTTAAAGTTATAAGCTCATTGTGTTGTTGTTTATGGGGTAGCAGGATGGTGCAACCCTGTACATTGCTACTAGAAGGAAAGGAGGCAAATCCTGTACCAACAGTGGTGAGGGGATACGAAAGGGGATGCTAGGAGGACCCTGTCACTGCTGAGCCCATACCAGCCCCGTGCTTGGGTCTGCAGCCAGAGGAAAGCTTTCTGGCTCCCTGGGCTCCAAGTCAGGTGCTGATATGAACAGGAGGCTTAGCAGTGCTGCAGTTTAGGAGCATGGCTGAGGCAGTTTGGGAAATTAGGATTGGAGCTTTTGTGAGTGTTTCTGGAGAGAAATAGTAGGGAGGGAAAAAAAGAAGGGAAAAAAAAAAAAAAAAAAAAAACAATTTCAACAAACAGGCTTGACTGCTGTTAAATTACATGGAAATGTGCTACAGATGAAAAATTTGGAGATCCTTGTTTACCCAAAAGGATCAACAAACAGACAAGCGCATGAATGTTTTCTTTCACAGTCATTTTCCTCTTGAGACACATAAGAGAGTAGTTAGGAAATCAGCAGAAGATCCTTGCTAAGGGAAGGCCACCTTTTTCCCTTTGGTAATCACTGTGTGGTTGTGATCACCCACTCAGCTATTGCCATGTGCGCTACTCTACCTTTACCAGATGGCATTTCCAGACAAGGTTGGGCCTTCATGTACATTGCCATTTCTCTAATTTTCCAAGCAGAAAATAGATGGATATATCCTCAGAGTGAATCAGCATCTCTGGAGATTTCAGTTTATACCAGTCACTAATCTGCCCATAACGTAGCTTTTTATGGGAGCTTTCATCGTCAAAGTCTCTCCTCATGAGTAGTAATGTACCATGAGCAGTAATAGAGCACGTTGGATGGGATTATATTTGCTTGCAAAAATTCTGCATTTGTGTCTTAGACAGAAATTGTCAGTAGAAGGAGTAACCATCATTCATCAGAGACATTTTTTGTCTCTGATCAGAGACAGAATCAGAGCTGTTTTCCTGTATCTGCTGGCCAAGAAAAAAGGGTGAGTTTCTGCAGTGTCTTCTCAGGCAATCATATGGGATGTTTAAACTCTCCTCAAGAGTCCTAAGCAGGCTGGGTTCAGCCTCACATCAGGCTAGTTATTAGTACTGACTTGAGTTGTGCCAGTGATGCAGTGTCAAATACATGACAGGTTTGAGCCTGAACTTCCCCGTCCTCTTTAGTCTTTATCAGTACTGTAATGTACTCTGGGAAGTTTCAGTGTTTCAGCTAAGCTTGCATTCCAGCTAAAGCTGCATTTCAGCAATTGCTGAAGCTGAAATGCTTATGACTATTTCAACTCCTTTCCATCTAGAGACTTATCAAGAACATTATTCTCATGTCCTGATTTATTACCTCTCTTACCTTTCCATCTCTCCAAAAAAGTCACCTCTGCTCTTACTCTGCGTTATTCTTTCTTTGTCTATTTTCTTGCTAGTTAATTATCTCTTTCCTAAGACATCTCTTTTCCATAAGATACATGATACAACACTCCAGAGTCATCAGACACCAATCCCTTTTTCCACAGCATGGAATATCCCAAATATTCCATGTTCTGGAGAACAAGTCCTATGAGGAGCGGCTGAGGGAGCTGGGCTTGTTCAGCCTGGAGAAGAGGAGGCTCAGGGGCGACCTTATCGCTCTTTATAGGTACCTCAAGGGAGGCTGCAGCGAGGTGGGGGTTGGCCTGTTCTCCCACGTGCCTGGTGACAGGACGAGGGGGAATGGGCTTAAGTTGAGCCAGGGGAGTTTTAGGTTAGATGTTAGGAAGAACTTCTTCACTGAAAGGGTTGTGAGGCATTGGAACAGGCTGCCCAGGGAAGTGGTGGAGTCACCATCCCTGGAAGTCTTCAAAAGACGTTTAGATGTAGAGCTTAGGGAAATGGTTTAGTGGGGACTGCTAGCGTTAGGTCAGAGGTTGGACTCGATGATCTTGAGGTCTCTTCCAACCTAGAAATTCTGTGATTCTGTGATTCTGTGAAAAGGTACAAAATTGTATTCAGATATGATCACATGGAAGTTAGTTTTCAGTTTCTTCGCTCTCACAATCCCACATTGAAACTAAGTCCTTATTTAGCTGTTCTTCAGGATGTGTCTTTCTGATACAGTGCAGAAGAAGTCCACCCAGGTAGCAAGCCATGTTTAGAATATCCTCTTGCTTCTGGTCCCTTAAGTCCTGGTCCCTTAAGACCAGGATTTCCATATTCCACAACTATGTGTAGCTCTAATCCTTCTCCATACCCTTTGACCTTCGTTTGTATATCTTCTCTGGGTAGTGTTGTAACACTAAGTAAAATCTTACTTCCTACTGAATATTTTATCCTTAGAATGGATTAGTTGCTAGCCTTGACTCTACTACTTTATGCTGCTGAAAGAAAGACCTCATAGGTTCAATATCATCAGTATTTACAGAAACACATAACCATGTAATGGTTGAGGTTGGAAGGTACCTCTAGAGATGACCTAGTCCAAGCCCACTGCCAAGCAGGGTCACCTAGAGCAGGTTGTACAGGGTCATATCCAAATGGGTTGTGAATACCTCTAGAGGAGACTCCACAGCCTCTCTGAGCAACCTGTTCCAGTGCTCTGTCACCCTCAGAGTAAAGTATTTTCTTATATTCAGCTGCAGTTTCCTGTGTTCCAGTTTGTGTCTGTTGCCTCTTGTCCTGGCACTGGGCTCCACTGAAAAGAGTCTGGCCCATCCTCTTGATACCCTCCCTTCAGATATTGATACACATTGATAAGATCCCTCCCCTCGACTAGCCACAGGCCTTCAACTGGGCTGTGCCACTGAGGACAACGCTCTGAGCTCTGCTATCCAGCCAGTTCTCAACCCTCACTGTCCACTCATCTTACATAAGGCTTCTATTACGCGCACATGGCAAAAGTGCACATTCTTAGGTCATGCGATGTAATTTCCACTCCATAGTTAATGAGGTTTTGATGGTCACCATAAGGAGAAAAGTGGCATATGTCTTGTCTGAATCTGAGCTGTTGCTACATCTGCATGAAAACATGAACTTTTATTTATAAAATAGTTCATAATGTTCAAAAAGGAAATCATTGCCAATCATATCAAAATAATCTAAAAAAAAATACTTTATTTTTGGTGGGAGAGGGCATAACAATTTGGATTAAAATCAAAAGTTTTCAAATGTACTATAATAATTTAAAACATTATAATGACTATCATGACATACAAAGAAATCTTCAAAATAAAAGGTCATGATAGTGTGAAAAGTGGTAGTTCTCTTTTCTGAAAAGATTAAGACAGAACACTTCCATCCTACAAAATGCTACATTTGCATATGCACAGATTCACACATATGTTTGCAAATTGCAACCTGCAAAAACCCACCTTTTTTTTAAAAAAAGTTTTATTTGTGAAAAAAATAATGTATTTTCAAGACAGAAACAGTCTGTTCAGAAAGTTTCAGAAAGCTTCCAGCCACAAGGGAGTGCACTAGTAGAAAATAATCCTGTTTGTTCTGTAAAGCCACCATAAGGTGATGTTCTAGATGGTTTAAACCACCCCAAAACTCAAGTTACTGTGCACTAACTATGGAGGATTAAAGTAATGTGAGGCAACATTTTTTCCATAGCTTTTTGTTTGTTTGTTTGTTTTATATGGATTCATCACCAGTACCTTGGCCTTAGAGAAAAGGGGGGCCTACCTGTTCCTTAACCCCATGGTTTTGTTGGCTCTACTATACAAGTGGGATGCATTTTTTGAGCAATCTGGAGCTCAGCAGCAGTCATGCTATGGGTCTCCCAATTGCCTGTTTCCTGCCATGGCAGGTTGGAGCCTCAGTGCAATTTGTCCTTGGCTCTGCAGAGCAAAGCTTCTCTCCCTTGTAGGACAACCGCCTCCATTTTCTTTCTAGACAGATAAATAAATAAATTAGTTAAAAAACACACACTGATTGTATTGAATCACAAAACCAACATAGTGCTGCGGTGGAAATTCCTTCCTCCCCCCTGGCTTTCTGTCTTCACTCGGAGCCAGTGGTTACTGGAACCACAAAGCCCTGTGTTTTGGCGGGCCAAGTCTTCGCCTGGGTCCACCACCACTCATTCCCAAGCCCTTAAGGGGAAAGCCCAGGCTAGCAAAGCCATACAAACACACTGATGAAAGCCCACGTCAGCAATGTATGTGTACAGACCTCCCTACCTTGCTGGATTAATGATTTTGTGGCAGACTCACTGCCGGTTTTACAAGCATAGACTCGAGGCAGGAAAGGGGAGGAGGGGAAGGCTGAGAGAGGAGGCATCGAAGTTTAATGACAAAATCACGGTTGGCTTTGCCAGGACATTTCATTATATAAGTTGAGTGGTAAGATCGTTTCCTACGCCCCTGTGACCAAAAGAATGCAGGGAGCACGCGGCTTGAACCAGCCAGTGAAACGGATAGCTTACCGAGTCAAGGAGCAAGCGTAGGCTGTCCCAGCCACTGCAGAGCAGAAATGCAGCCTCGCCAGTGAATGAATGAGCTGCTCCAGGGTTTCTCTAACTCCAGTCCAGCGGATTAAACAATTCACTCCAGAGTTTACAAGGGAAAGCCTGAGTAAGCCAGCCAAAGGCAGAGTGCAGTAAGCATGCAAGGAGTTCAACTCAGGATTCTTTATTAAAGGAATAGAAATGAACAACAATAAAGTTAAATTCCAGCAGCTGAGAAGCAAAAGGTTCCATGTTTCTACAGTCTCCAGGCTGACGGGCTTGTAATGCAATGCTGCTGCTTTCAATGTTATTTCTCTTTCCCAAATCCATTCCCCCATCACACACACACACATAAAGACACACTCATCCTTCTCCTCCTTTTGCACACTGAGATCTCTGGAGCTAAATTGGCTTTATTACCTATACCTGCACTGCCCATTGTTCCTTAGCTCACCAGAATTGCAAACAACAAATGATAAAGTAAATAATAAGAGTGATCAATACCTATTTTCCTCCTCATAGCAAGAAAAGAGACACATTAGCAATTAATTCTGCAGCAGTACCTCCACAGATAGCATCCACCACACTTGGAATATACCCTTTTCAAAGACCAACACAGTGGTCAACAAGTTCCTACAAGTAACTTTGAACTAATCACTGCAGAAACTTGAAAAGCAGCCTAAAAGTTAAGCTCCAGTCTGAAAGTGAATGCTTCTCATCTCTCCTGCTAGTTTGCATCAAGTTTGCAAGATTTATGGGACCTGTAAAACAGACAGCATAGCAGATTCTGGATGTATAAACCACTGTTTAGTTGTTTCTGGTATCAAAAATAAAATATAAGTATCTTTTGCAGATAGCTCCCCCAAAGCTCCTATGCCTAATTACAGCCTTGAAACAGCACCAAACTCCCTGCATCTCTCCTCTTAGTTTCCCTCTGATTAGAGTAGTAATCACCTGTAATTCTGGTTTTGTGATGTCCATTCTAGGAGCTTAGTTCTCCATATACCTAATATAGAGGGAAGCAAGGTGCATCTCACCTGCAATGGGTGCTTTTCAGTTTTCAATTTCCAGATGTTTCATCATGCTGTATTGCAACATCTCTGCTCGTTTTGGGAAATACAACCTCACAGCAACAGGGCAATCAGCAAAGATTGCAGGGTAAATCAGTGGGTTTTATTAGATTGGAGACACAGAGCTGGGGAAAAATACAGATACAGAAAAGCAAATAAGACAAGTTCCTAGGAAGGCAAGCCCTTCTTTACGCATAAAACAAAACTAGCAAGTTTGTGCTTGAGTCTTTAACTATACTTCACTTGAGCAGCTGGTTGGCAGCCAAAATGTTGAAGAGAAGTGTTTGGCATTGTGTCATGAGCCATTAGCTGTTCATGGGTGATGGGGCAGGAGCAAGAAAACAGGGTTCCTGCTCTTGATATAAAGTTAGGATTAACAAAGCAGAGACATCTTTTTTTAGGTAGTCATACATTCACTGACATTCCCTTCTGTTTGCATATGCATCACTAAAAAAAATAATATAGATATTAACTAGGGTATACAAAGCCATTTCTGAGATTTTGAGAAGCTTAGATCTCAAAATAATTTCTATCCTATCTGTCATATCTTGGAGTCACAACAGTCCCCATACTCTTTTAGTTAAGTCTGGGTGTGCTAGCTTAATAGAAGGTAACCCAGTGTCATTTCGTACAGGCTTCCAAAAGTGCTAAAACTAAGATGAGGTTATATAATTGTATTTTTCCTTCTTATTCACAGGGTTGCTTATCTATGTCAGGTTATTAGGTTTTCTCACCGCTTTTGCTGCTTTATTCACAAATACTCCTAAAGGTTTTCAGCCGGAACATACCTCCCTACTATGAACAGAGATAGTTGTGCAGAAAAGATACCACCAATCCAGGACTGCTGGTTATTCATCTTGTTTAGACATAGAACACAGGATTTCATTTAGACTCCACTGTCTCAGACATTTGGACCTGCCTTTGTTGAGTAAGGAATTATTGACCAGAACACATAAGTGCTGAGCAGTTCTTTACAAAACGTGCTCTGAATTTTATATTCCCCCTACTCTGACCCCAGAGATGGGGAGAACTATTTCTGGCAGAATAACCTCTGAGGCCAGACAGCATTCCTGACACTATAAACTCATTCTGGCCTGCTGAACCCTACCTTTCAACCTGTTTCAGTCCAAGAATTATTATTATTATTATGACTGTTCATTCATAGTGAAACCATTAACATCTTCTGTGCTGGCATTATAACTGTGTTTGTAACACTTCCTTTAATCTCAGAATACTTTGAGTTAAAAGGATAGCGGCAATAAGCGTTCTCAAATGTTCAGGGGAATCCAAAAAGGAATGGAAATGCACAGATCATGGAATGACCCTTCAGAGATGGTGCGGAGTCCCCAGAAACCCAGTGACAAATGATTTTCTGTTGCCCAATTCACTCTGCATTAGTAAGAGGTGCTGTGCTATACAGTACCAGCTATGAATGGGCATGCATGAAAAAAAATAACATATATATATATATATAGGCAGTTTGGGTGGACTTCTTCTATCCAAATATGGATAATCTTTTTTTCTGTGAGTTTATACTCTAAAAATTACACCTAATCCCAGCATATTTCATCCCTCCCAGGAAAGCAACCTCAGCCCAGAGTACTTCAGAAGCCTTTATTTTATATTACTGCTACAATTTCATGGATAATCCCAGCCAACATTAAAGTCATGCTTTGTCAGCTGTCATATAAATGTTAAAGTTAAGTGCACTGCAGTATTTCTGTCCTTCAAGAAAGTCCTGGCTTTCCTGAAGTTGTTTTATTCCAAAAATGAAATAGAGGACATTTTGAACCTTTTCACAGAACATTAATTCTAAAAAGCTTGCTTTTACTCAAAACAAAATATTTTATTAATACTGAAGATGTAACATTGCATTTCAGTTCAGTAAAGCTAGTTGCAATGCCAGTTTTCACATCAAGTGAGAATTTAACTGTTCCTTTGTTGGTATATTCTGAAAATCCAAATGCTTCTTTCTCTCCCTTGAGTCAAGTTCATGCCCCAGTGATTCACCCACTCACCTGTTTTACATGTACTTGGTTTTCAGGTGGAGAAAAGCACTTTAATTTCCAGAGAAAGCAAATGACCCAGTGGGGAGACCATTTCCAATCTGAGGTAGAAATGCAGCTTAATATGTTGTCAAAGATGATTTGAAACAGATCTCTCTGTGCCAGCTGATAAAATTGAAATGTTCTGCCTTGAGCTGAGGCACCTCAGGTTGGAAGTTGACATTTTAACCATTTCCCATGAAAAACACACTTCTTAGAGCAAAGTAAAGAGGAGGAGGAGAGAGAGAAAGAAATGTCAATATTTGAGTCCTGCACTGAA
Organism: Netta rufina; assembly: GCF_964035555.1. NCBI lineage: Eukaryota > Metazoa > Chordata > Aves > Anseriformes > Anatidae > Netta > Netta rufina. The sequence goes on from NC_140124.1 coordinate 2,656,082, forward strand.
GCATTTATAGAAGTATCGATATGAGATGACACAATGGTGTATGTGACCTCAGAGTCAGAACCAAGAGGACAGGGTAGGGCTCCTGGGCATGACTTGGCCGATGCCCAGTGGTTTGGCTTCAGTGCCCCAGCTCCTGCAGTAGACTGCCAGGCATCTCAGTCATGGCTTGCAGAAATTCATCTAACCGCATCATGATGCGCACAACCTGTGGTCACTACAAAGTAGTTGTATGTTTAGCTTCTCAGCCTGCCCTTTGTACTGAGTGACAAAAAGGATGAGGTGCATGGTAAGCAGATATCCTTGTTTGATTTATCTTAAGCCGATAACTTATTCCACTTATGCTATAGCATCGAGGTTTAAAAAAGAGATGACCCAGCTGACCTCCAGTGACATCCACCCAGCCCCTCTCCCTGTTGGCTCTTGTCAAAGTCCTGCCCGTCAAGCACTTGCAGAATTTCAGCCTCGGCAATCTCAGTATCACAGGCAGCAAGAGTTTGTATACAAAGCTGTCACCACCCTCATGAGTGGGTGGATTTTCCAGCTCATCTGTAACCTGAGTGGCACTTCAGCCCTGGGATCTTTCTTCCTAGTGTCAACAGCACGCAGCGCTGTGCTATCCCGTTACACATTATCTTCGATCAAGTTGATGGGCAGAAGGGAACAGAGCCAGGAGTAATTGTGACAGGCTGGGTGTTTTTACAGGCACAATAGTTAATGGGCTGGTTAATGTAAAGGATTAGCCCCTTCATCCCCAGGACATATGAGAGGGGAGGAAGGGGGTGGTGCTACTCAGAAAACCCTAGTAAGAATTGCCGTGATCAGCTTGTAATGAGATAGAAGCAAATCAGAACAATCCTTAGTAATATCTTTTTGCTGACACAAGGGCAGGTATTCTGGGTCCCTGATGCTCACGGATACACAGCACCCGGCTTGAAAAACAGAATCTTGCTGTCTCTTCCCTGAAGCAAAACTCACAAATGGCAACACAGACGCTCTGTGCCTTCAGCCAGGGAATGAGAGGGAGGGAAGGGGAAAGCTCTCAGCTGCACTGTGAGGAAATCAGGTCTCCTCTCCTGAAAACTCCTCTGGGCAGGCATTGCAGAGCATTATGTCTCTGTCGGGGGGTTCAATAAGCAGTTGCCCAGAGGTATCGCTGCATTCTGGAGCTGTCTGTGTGTACAGTGGACATTTGCCACATTGCCTAAGTCGGCAAAGCCCATAGAGCCGACCCTGAGGCTCCAGTCTCTCCCTGCTGTATCCAACGTATATTACAGCAGCATTATCCAGAGGAGTCCATCAAGTGCTATTGTATCACCACTAAGTGCCCAAGCTTATAGGATTTATGACCATATGCTCATATGGCTTATGCATGGTGAAGTTTAGAAACCCTTCTCCCAAATTCTTCAGGCATGCTCAAACCTCCTGCCTGACGGCTGGATCATCTTACAGTACAAAGACTGTCCCATCGAGACACTCTCCAGAAAAGCTGCTAAGCATCAGAAGTAAAGGGACCGCAGTCGGCAGGAATCTGGGAGGAGTTTGGGCTGGCTTGATAACATCCCAGTGAGGAAGGTAAATCACAAGTAGTTAGAAAGCTAGGGCAACAGGACGAGACTGTTCTCCCTTGTGTCGTTAACCCAGGGAGATGTAAATTTGTCTGTGGCCAAATAGTTTCCAAGTCTGTTTTAGCATACCATCATTTGGGTTTTGCATCAGGCTACAGGGATTTTGGCCATGTCCACAGGCCAAATTTCTATCATCTGCATAACAAAGTGATGTTTAGCATCTTCCTCACCATCATAACTTCCAGCTGTGTCACATGATCCCAACTACTCCAAAAAATGTAGTTTGACTTGCTGAAAGTTCATTGAAAAATTTATCTCTTTCCTTCCCTTCTTTCCCCAAATGGCATCCTAATTTCTGCATCGAAAGGCATAGGAAACCAAAATATAACTTCTATTTAGCTGCTTTTCTATTATTTGATACATTTTAACTATTGTTTCATATTCTGATGTTTAGGTAAAATGGAAAAAAAATACAATAAAAAGTAAGCTTATGATTTTTCCATCTTTGAGTGACTAATTCCCATGCATTTCAGCAGCATTGTGATACTAAACTAATTTCAAGATCCAGTCATTATGCTAACTTATGTACAAACACTATCTTTCCTTGTATGAATCTGTGCAATTATGATTAAGATATACCCTAAGATTAAGCACAATGACACAGAGGAGGACTGCAAGATAGCTGGTGGACCAACCCCTCACATATTTCTCAATTAAATGAGGACTGGGTTATGAGGAGGCAGAATTAAACCTGGCTGAGAAACCATCCAAGGTCCTTTGAGGCTGATTGTATCAAACCACCCTAAGGAGGGTAGGTAACAGGTCATTACAAAGGCACCTCAGGGAATTGCACATTAGAGCAGAATCTAATTCACCAAATCCTATTGATCTATCAATATCTAAAATTCACATAGAAGAGTCGTTTGCTACTGGCCCATCACTGCAGCAAGCTCTTCCCACCAGTTTCATTGAAAATGGAAGGCATCTAGAACCACACAAGAGATCAGGTCCTGTCCTCTCTGAGGGGAGATGTATCCCACCCCTTTAGTCTAATTTACATGAGACGAGTGCAGAATATTTTCATTATTATTATCTTTACTCTTATTTTGTAATGATGGTAGAGTGACAACCCTTAAGAACCAGACCTTCGTTTCTCCACTGGGCATCCTTCATCCTGTAAATTCTGTAGAAAGTTGAATGTGATTTCTGCTTCTGATTCTTGTGCACAAAAATATCCACTTTATCAGAGGAATTTTCTGCTTAAGATATGATTCAGCTTCAGAAATTCTCACTATGTCCACAAATGCAAAAGGGTTGAAAGCAACTACTTTGCTGTTGTGAAATATGAGTGTCACAGAAAAGTCAAAAGAGATGCTAATTGTTCTACTGTCAGATCTGGGCTTGAACAGCTTTCAGAAAATTAGCCAGAGGCAACAACCCAAACTGCAGCAATAATATATAATACTGAATAGCCAGTTTCTAAGAGGGACGCATTCAGTGTTGGACACTGAATGGCACAGGAGTTGTTCTAGCCCTACCTAGCAGGCAAGTGTATGGTTTTGCCATGTCACTTCTGGTTTAGACATATGTTGTGTCTGAGTAAATAGTAAATGTTGTAGTAGGTCCAACAAAGAACAAGGTCCTCACTCAGCAAGGCTGTCCCAAAAGCAATGGGGTTTGGAACCACGCTGCATCAAAGAGCTTAGAGACAAAGCAAGTATTATCAGTGTCCTTACAGATCAAGGCATTGAGAGATTAAAGGCTTGATTCTTATATATACATATAAATGTATAACTATTCTGGCACTGTAAAGGGACCCTTAAGTGACACTCAGTTGTATGCTAAATCTGCTATTCAGAAAAAACAGTATCAAGAAGTAAGACAAAAGGAGTGGTTTTATATTTTACCATTTCACAAATAAACAGAGAAAATTTGTGGCAAAACTTTTAATTGAGTGCAATCAAGTTCTTATTGAAGACCTGTATTTTCAGAGGTTATTTTTATTTCTTTTTCTGTAGAAGTCCCTTAAACAAATATATACTTTAGTAAAGACTAGAGCTGTTTCAGCTGGAAGTAGACATCTTAAACAGTCTTTCTATAGAAGAATAATAGCACAACTCTCAGCATAAGTGGGGAAAAGAAAACATCTTCAGGAAATAGTTACAGCAAATTTATCACCTATAAAGCACTCGGTAGTTCAAATTAGACACACCTCATTTACAGATCTATGTTGATTTCATCGGTAAGGGCAAGAAACAAAGGAGAGGGAAAAAATCACGTAGCAATCACACAGTGTTTCCAGCAACCTTTGTAATACCTTGCTTTGCCAAGCAAAACCCACTTCACCTCTGTGTCAGACCAAAAACAAAGCTATGCAACATGAATCAAGATTATGTTTTCATTTACAAAGGAGCTGGGGGCAAGGGAAGGTGGAGGGGAGAGAAAGAAGAAGGAGAACAGTTAAGAAGTACAGTTAATTAATGTAAGAATTTGACTGGATCAATCTACATGTTCATTTCAAGCCACTAAGCTTCAGGCTTCTGCACCTGGACTATTCAGGTTGCCTTCCGTGCTAACAAAACAGCAAAACTGATTCAACATAAACAGTGTTCCATATCACAGACAAATGACGTCAATTTAGGATTTATTTATACAACACAAGCCTAGATTAGAAGTAGCAGATGAGAAAAGGGATGAGAGAGGGTGAAGGGAAATCAAGAAAAAAAAGAGAGATCAAAGACCTTTTTCAACACAGAATCTAAAAATGTATGGCATGTTGAACACATTCTTAAGTCCTTATGGAGAAAAAAAAAAAAAAAAGAAAAAAAAAAAAAAAGAACTAAAGTGAGCACAATCCTTAATTACAATTCAAAATTTCACGTTGCTAAAGAATTGTCATAATAGTTGGTCTCGATTAAGAATTTTTTTTAAATCCTCTGTCAGCTTTCATGCAGTTGAGGTGTACTTCAGAAGTCTGAACATTCAGAAAATGAAATATATTTACATAGTATTTATACATAGCAGAAGAAAACAAGTAGGAACTTGACTAAGGATCTGCCATACCTGCCCAGGTCAGGTATCGGTTTTCCCTGATATCACATCAGACACCAACAGCTGTAGTGACAGAGCACAGGGAAAGCTTTGAGTGACTCATCTCAAAAATGTTCTTCCACTATAAAGAGGTCTCCAAGGCTTCTGAGAATTTCTGCCAGGATGTCTAAACTGAAGGTAATTCCCACTGAGAAAGCACTATATTTAGAAGCCTCAGCCTCTTCCATGAAGAGCCCAACTTGAACTTAGTAGAGGGTCCTGGAATATTGGTGCTCTCTCCTCTCTCACAACTATGTTATTATAGCTTCTCGTCTTTGGTAGAAGCTTTAATGTGTATTATTGCACCAGGGGAAGTGTCTTCTAGCTAGGCAGTATAAAGGCAACCTGCAGTGGCAAGGCTCAACTGAGACATCAGTCTTTCAAACATCTAAGGTTAGAAGACACAAATCTAAAAATCCAAACAAGCGGATTCCAGTGCCTCCCAACCATAGTGTAAGCTTTTGTTTCCACCCAGATGAGTTACTAACCCCTCATAAATTCAACAATAAGCATCAAATGGATTTCCTGGTGGCCTCCATCCAGTGAGCTCAGATTCATGACAACAGGACAACAACCTCTAGCTCATTGAGCAGGAAAAACCTTATGGCCTGCATTTCCCCCTTCCTCCTGATATGGAAAGTGGTGAGATCCTTTGATGGGGTAGAAGTCCTGCATAAGTTAAAACAGCAGAAAATCAGAACCAAGCACTGTACTCAAAAACCACCTTTCATACCAAAGGATTCACATATCTCTTATGAATTTATTTAAGGAGGATGTGAAGACAGCATGTAAATACCACCAAGGGAGAATTGAATTTAAGAGAAGATGAATCCAGAGCACTATCATTAATATAACCTATTAGAAATTGTGTTTTACAACTTATTTCTACATCAGAAAGTGATAGGGAGCAATACGAGCCATTCCTTGGTGTAAAGCAGGTGATGCTTTGTTCCTCTACTTGTGTTATCTGTGAGTCAGGTGAGAAGTTCAGTCTGTGTCAACAAAAACCACAGGGAGTATACCACAGCATGCATAACAGGCAATATGGTGACTAGAGCATCCGCCATGTGCATATCTTTAAAGGTGGGTGAAGCAATGGGTCAGAAGGGAGAAAATGTCTTCCAAATCAGCACCTCTACTTAAAAGGCATGTAGATGCTGATTCAGGGTCCCATAAAGATATAGGAATGGAAGGAGGTTCAGAAGGATATTTCATCTTACCATATCTCCAAGATTACTAGTTGAACATATTCTTATGCCTCCAAGGATTGTTTTCTGAGGATTTTTGTTTGTTTGTTTCTTTTGTCTCTAATACTTTTAACACTTTTCTTTTTACCGAGTTACCTACTAAGACATAATGGGATCAGATTCCAAAGAAATCTGTCTTCAAGTACCACATAGGCAAACAGATTCAACAAAGTAAAATGCAGGAACACAGAAACTACCTTATGATGGTCAAAACAGCAGGCCAAGTAGTCTCTTCCAGGGCAAAGTATAGGTACATATATACATATTTGTATGCAGCTACCCAGATATAGCTATACTTTTACACATATACACAGACACATCACTGCTGAGAAGTTGTGAGGACTTACAAGGTGTTTGAGAGGATGAGATCATTCTGAGATGTAATGTTTCTCTCTGAAAGTTCAGACAGAGTGAAATCCTACAAGGTACTGCTCTGATCTGCATTTCATGAAGGAGAATCACAGCATATCCTAAAGATGATGCTTTGTACTTATAAAATAATTCATCGACTCACTATTAAAAACAAAATAATAACAATAAAAAAAATCCATGGTTAAACATAGTAAGTTAATAAATAAGTAAATAAAATGAAGATTATTAAGTGGTTAATTTCCAACTTTTTACCAATAAGCGCCTGAAAACCCACTTCTTTCTGGCTATCCCAAATAGTTGTCTAGACAACCAACACCTGCTCTTAATTAATGACTAATATCCCCAACCGGAAACAGTGCTGCCTTATAACACAGACATGACCTCTGATCATCTCCTTCTACTAGCAAATGTTCAAAACAGCTGAAGACAGCCAAGCCCAGTTCACACTGCCCACCTGCTGTGACAGCTACTGGAGCCTGGACTGCTCTGCCATGCTGAGTTCCCTAGGGTTTTTGTTTTGTTTTTTCTGCTGTGCTGTGTGCAGTGACCTGAATTTGCACAAACTCTGCATTCACACACTGACAAAGTTGGAAGGAAAGAGGAAAAAAATATGCAGGGTGCTTGCTGTGTGTTTCCTTTCCAGAGAAAAACATCACTCCTGCATTCCAGTAGTGCAGCTGACAGTAGCTTGTCTATTAATCCCCTAGGACTGTCTATTAATCCCCTGGCCCTTGATTTGTAGTGGTCTACTAGGAGAGATCAGCGTCTCCCTCCAGGGACCATCTCCAAAAAGCCAGTGCAATATTTATTTTTAATCCAACCATCCACCAGCAATCCAGGAGAACCCTGATGTTCAAAGTCTGGGTGAATCTCATTGTCATACCGGGAGGCAAAGCACCTCCAATGGGAAATATGAACAACACCATTGATCACTTCCAGTTAAACTTGTCCTTTCAGCTCCAGTCACAGAAGTATAAAAATAAACCCATCTCTGCCTAACCATTATGTAGAGGAAAGAGTATAGACCACTGACCTGCCTCCACTGAGACAAACTTGAAATTGTTGCTGCTGATGGCTGGGTGATATTTCTTTCCTAAACAAAAAGGAAAAAACTTATTTTGTGGAGGTGTAACACACAAAGCACAGCCAATGGTAATCTTTCTTCTTGAAAAAATAGGTCAAATGTAAGATTTCAATGTCAGAGAGCCCCAGGTGACATTTTTAATTTAATAAACTATTCATTTATTCTCAGTTTAAAACATTAGCTTCAAGTCTATTTAATTAGCACTGAATACTAGTAACTAATAAGACACAACTTTCATGAAGGGAGCTACTACTTCAAAGTTTTACCTTTACTTTACATTCACTACCTATGCTAGAGTATAAGCACTGATGTAGCCCAAAGGTCATGACAAAGCTTTTCCTGGGTCTGTCTAAGGAAGACTTCGCTTCTTACTGTGATATCCAAATTAAAGAAAACAGTGACTCTGACATATGGTCCATCACTGACAGATACTGGCTTCCCATGCTATCCCCTCACTGCTGTGATAATCATTCCATGGGGCAATGAGTATCTGGTTCAAATATCATCCTGGTTTCTCTTCTCCAAACTGTGCATCCCGTCTTTGACATTAGTGGCCTAAGCCTATTCAAACCAGACCATGCTACACATCCTCTGGCATCTTCCAGTGGTATGAGTAGGGAAGTGACAAATGATTACCCAAAAAAAAGGGGGGAATGGCTAGTCAGAGGGCTGGCTAGTGCCTGTCAAGAGCAGAACTGTTCACTGAGGAGAAAGTACATAACTGAATGACGAGAGATGGGCTAAAGATTGAAATAAAAAAAAAAAAAAAAAAAAAAAAAAAAAAGAACTGAAAGCTTGCACTTCATTCCCATTGCCAAATGGATTTCCTTCCAGGTTCTCCGCTCCTTCCACATCAAGATGAAAATCTTGATGTGAAAGAGCAATATCTTCACATGCATACACATGTGTTTGCACATGTATGTCATATATGTATGCATGTCATTTCTAGATTCATGCTGTGAACAAAGCATAAGATTAAATGACTGGTTAACAGCCTGGGGAAAGGACAGTTTTTACTCTTGCTGTTAAACTTGGGCTGAAGAAGAAAGATGAGATGGGAAAGCAAAAAGAGGAAAGCAGAGGAATTTGTGGGATTTGTCCAAGTTCATCCACATATTAAACAAGGGCAAACGCGGAGTGACAGGGAGATAACACTGAGCAGGCCTCCACCATTTTGCAAAACGTCACCTATAATTTCAGGGGGTAGAAACTCAAAGCTGACAGATTTTTGGAGCCAGCTGCAGTGCTGTCATGGGGGTGGGGAGAGGAAGAGGAGGGGGGTGACTGGGAGCGGGCAGAGCTTGCGGAGAGGAGAGAGAGGCGAGCAGCACTGAGGTCACCGGCAAGGTGTCAGCAGCAGCTCATGTTCTGTGGCCTCTTCTCACAGGCACAGCAAATGCCACTGCTCAGCTTGGATGCACTCAAAGAAGGAGCACTTCATAAACTCTGCACTCAACCACGGCAGAGCTGGGAAAATCCAACCAGTTCGTCTCCTCCGGGGTGGCTGCTTGCACTGCATTACCTGACGTTTTCCCCAACCCAGCTTTGCATTACTCAAGTGCCGGAGGTTACATTAAGGAGGTGTGAACATCATGAGTCTGGAGAGGAGCCAAAGCTCACGAAGGTCAAGAGAGGATTATTTCCACCGACTTCAACTGGACTTTCAATCTGTTCTATGTACAGACTGAGACTTTCCCTGCATACGCTTAAGAAAATAAGGTGACATGCCGTGTAATTAGTGGGACCACCTCATGGGCTTGCTTGGGATTCCTCTCTAATGTCAAGTTTGCTAAATTCACCTGAGAACATTCCTGTAGGGAGAATGCAAAATGCATCTTCTAGCAGGTTTCTGTTGTCTTAGAAGAAAAAGTGGCCAGGAGAAGCTCAATGGCATGAAGATGTTCAAAATATGAAGACAACATGCAGAATTAGGGCTGGAAAAGTAATACGGGGGTTAGCAAAAGCTGAGATCAGTTACCTGCTTTGGAGATGTTTTCAGCCATCAAGGACAGACAGCTCAGACAGCCAAACCTCTGAGTCACTGCACCTTCATTTATGAATACAGAACCAAAGCAATCAAGGGGCACTGGAAGGATATAGGCACTGAAATCAGTGAGGCAGTTCAATGTTGTGATTGAGAAGGAGTTGCTCCATTAGCTTGGTAGGTCCTCATCTCATTTAACGGCCTTTGCAGATCTCACCCAACGTGCTGAAATGCATCTTCAGCTTTGCCATCAACCTTCAAATAAATTACCATGGAGAGGTGTTTAGAGACCCCATAGTTAGCAATGTGTTTTGAAAAAAGTGCTAAAGAATGATGAAGAGTTGGTGAAATTTTATGTTACAAATATTTTTACAGCTTTAGCCCTATTTTTAGCTAACAAATCATCTATGGACCAATTATAATTTCCTTCACACATATTAAGTACACATAAGAATTTGCCAAACACACTGGTGCTAACCCCAAACATTCAAAAAACATGAGTCAGCCCTCTGCCTTTTCCCTCCCATCCCAGGCATATTATCGAATTAAAATCCATCAGACTTTTACAAAAATAAATGTAGGCTCATTTGCCTTCTAGTACTGGAAAATTTTCCATTTTGACTTTTTAAGGTTTCTTTCTGCACTTCTGAGGATTATTACTTTATTTTCTTTTTAAAACAAACCTGAATTTCTTCATAATTACTGGTCTTTCAGTGTGAGGGATGCGTAAAAAAACCCTCCAGATACAGCAAAGTCTGAGACAAAAGCACATACAATGCTTGGATTTGCAGATTTCAGTTGAGCTCATTTGGTCTTAGCTGGTTTTCCTTCATTATTTGGAATATGCAAGTAAGCAAATACGGTGATTACTGCTTCCTCTTCCCAGCTGGGATGGCAGTCAGATTGAGGTCACGGTCTTACCCTCATAAGTGTGTGCTGGAGCAATTTGGAGGCTTTCAGTCTTTCCAGAAGGAGTCATTCCGCCTTCATCCAAGTTAACCATGATGATTATGGACCTTAATTCATTTGCCTAAACATAGGCATCCAATGCTCTTTGAGATGCTCTCGGGGATTCCAGCTGATCTCCAGCATTTAGAGAACCATAAGTATTCTACTAACATTTCTATTATCTATGAGGTTCATGTGGATGTCTTTCTTCCAAGAGGCTCAAATGACACTAGACATTTATATTTAGAGAACTTTGTGCCCTTGCTCCAGTGCAGAGAGGACCATGAAATGTCTCTGATGATGGCTTAACAAAATTAGTACTTCTCATTACAATTAATTTCTGGTCAAGTCATCACAATTTGGCTGATGGCATACTAAACCATTTGCAATCCAATGTCTTTGCCCAATGTCTCCAGAAAAATGTGATTGCTGGAGTGGTGTTTTGGCTAAATAATCATCTCTATTTAAATCTGTGAAACTTCTGCAGCAGAACTGTCTCTCTCTCTCCCATATATCAAAACAAAGGAGATGTGCCTCTCTTGTTGTGAAAATGCTACCAATCCCCTTCAGACAAATCTGGGAGCTTTCCTCAGCTGCTGCCAATATAGCTGTGTTAGACAATTACGTAAACCATAAGATTCTAAGCAGAGAAACTGTGGTTGGATGTAGTGATTAAATTAAATGAATTAAATAATCACTCACAAATATATCTCTGGTGAAGATGGGAAGTGAATATTCCTGTGGCAGAGATCAGAAAGCCATCTTGTTCAAAGCAGCAAAGAGGTATATGTTTTATCTGGCATATGGTGAGGTGGTCACTTCACCAAGCCTGTTAGAGTTTAAGAAGCGTCTGGACTGTTCGCTTAGCCATGTGGTCTAAAATTTTGGGTAGACCTATGTGGTGCCAGGAGTTGGACTCGATGATTCTTATGGGTCCCTTCCAACTCAGGATATTCTACGATTCTATGATTATGTTAAATAAGAGAATGTTATTTTAGCAGTAAATATGCCTGATAGATATGGGCAGTGGATAGATAGATAAATTAGATAAGTTAGTAGTAATATGAGACAGTAATAAAATGAGACTAAATTTACAGGAGTTGTGTAGAGGCTTGACACTGATTTTCAGGTCACAATTTAAATATGTGTTTAACCATCTAGCTTTCTGCATGGCTGATACTTCAGAACAACATGTCTGGCGTTCTTTGCACTTCAGGTCTTTCTTTCTCATCTAATGGAACAGAGCCACAGAAATGCGCAGCACATATAAGATCATCTGCAAAGAGCTTCTTTTTGGACCAGTGCTCATTACTGTGCACTGTGGCAGACACTGAAGTAAATCCCTCCTGGCCTGTGTGGTTTTGTGTGAATCCAGGAAAAAAATAAAAAAATAAAAAAAAATCACCAGATCAGCTTTCTAAGCAGTGACTTTCCTTGTGCTTTCCTAGAAACCCTGCACTGCTTTTCCCATCTCTTGCCAAGCTGTATAGAATTGGATGAGCATAATTTTTCTTTTTTCTTCTTCTGTGTGAGTTAACACCAATGTGAGTAAGTTTGTTATTGTAACTTAACCCTCTATTGTAAAGTGTATTTAAAGCACCTGGCTTTGCATTTTGAATGAAACCATAACAACCTCTACTTCGCTGAAAATATAGCTGCTCTTTATTTAACTTGCAGGGTTTGTAGATCAGCTGCAATGGATTAGGGTTAACAGAGTCTCTGGTGAGAAGAGGAGAGAGCAGCTGGAGGTAAAAATGGACTTATAAAATCCCTGAGATATTCAGAAACACTAATATCTGAGAGTCTCCAAATTCTACCTTTCCTGATGCAAAGAAGGCCCCATTTGCCTGTTTTTTGTTTGTTTGTTTGTTTATTTGTTTGATTTGCTCTTTTTCCTTTGAACAGGATTATAGAGGCATTTAATGAAATTGATCCTGGAGGCCAGGGAGTGAATGGGTGTGTGTAGGCTGCCTTCATTTTAAAGGGAGAACTGAATAACTAGCACAGACTTAAATAATTTTCAGATATTAAGATGAGAGAAATCTCACCCCCACGTCTACTGACTGGGAACTGTGCCCTGCAGACACTTTTAATGGCTAATGTGGCTGCAAGTACCCTAACCTTCCAGGAATGCTTTTTGCTGGATTATTTGTTGATTTTATGGATGTAAGCAAAATCAGAGGGGGAAAAAAAAGTAAAGGAATAATAACAACAATAAAGCTAGATCAGATGAGAAACAGCTGAACATTCAGCTTAAAAGAAACCCCTAAAGGAGTCATCTGCAAAGTCATCCTGAAGATGTGGCAGCCTTGTAGCTCTGGTACAAGAAGGTCAGGATGTCAAGTTGAGTCAGGGAAGTTAGAAAAATCACTTAGTAACAGTCATTAAGGGCACACATCACACTAAGTCCAGTAAAGAGTTCTATATTCTGATCTGTCCCCTGAGAAAAGCCCATGATCAGGAAAAGGGAAATCATACACTGCAAAGTTTATCATTGGAAAATTGGTTTATATCAGAATCTAGAGTGTCCAAAGACTAATTAAATACTTTGGAGTTTAATGTAATTATTACTTTAATATTTATTTAATTAATATACTTTAATTGTTATTTAATTATTTATTGTAGTTATTTCTTCAATGTTAAAATAGGCTTTCTGTGCAAAACAGGTCTTTCAAATCAGAGGCAATATTTTAAAATAAAGGATATAACTCACTTTCTATCATCTATCTTCCATTTCATCTTTAATCATCAGAATAATCGTTTGAAAAAGTCTGACAAAGATTCACCCCATCTTAAGTGTTATAGGTTCTTGTGAAATCATTTGGATGATTTGCCCTCTAAACATGCTTATTTAGTGTCAGCTATACAAAAAAAAATATAAATAAATAAATAAAAAAATTGAAATGTCCAATTTTGACAAGATATCAAATTTTAGATTGCTAATGTTGGTTGAAATGAGCCCTAGTCTTTCCTTTCTATCACTCTTCAGTTCCCATCCTAGGCACACTTAAGATGGTGTACTGAAAGGGTGCAAGCCATAAAAATAATGCAGTGCCAGTGGAGACCTCGAAAATACTTTTTTATAGCAGCCAGGCTTAAGCAGTGTTGTCTTCTGTGCTTTCTCTGTGAGCTTGGAGCCTGATTTAGCTTTAGATCATTCTGCTTACAGAGGTCCATCCTTTATTTCATTCTGTCTATATAGGGAATAATACCCCATTCAAATGAAAGCCTAAATTCAGAGGAACAAGGGCTGTTCTTTAGAGCATTGGGTCTTTTTGAAACCAGTGGCTTTTTCGGTGGTTGAATGGGTCTGCTAGCCAGAAAAGGAACACTGTCACATTGATGTTATCATTTGTCACAGGGTTGGAGAAGAAAACCAAAATGCCATCCTGTTTGATTCATGAAAGGTTGTCCTTCATGAGAGATGTTAAAGATAGCTCATTGCCTTTTGTTAACCATAGAGATTGTGGTGAAAGCTCATCTCACCCCCCTCATTAGCAGTGAGTTTTCCCCATCACCACTTTAAACAAGAGGTTGGAGAAGATAATATACAATCCCTTATGACCTGAATTTTCCTGTGATCTGGTATGGCTTTCAGGGGAAGGTTTGTCTTGGAAATGGAGAGGAAAGGTGAAGAGCACATTTCCACCACCATAGCAGACAGAGCGCCCCACATGTAATGATTTGTCAGGGAGCCTGACAAAAGGAGCAAGCTCCCACAAGCATTACAGCAAAGCTCAGCTTGGCTAGACTGAACCCTGAGGGAACAAACTCCACTGTGATTCCTGCAAGGGACAACTGTGCATGAATGTCAGTCCGCTCAGCACTTGAGCCGTGTTGCTGTGACCATCTGATCCCACCTCTAACTTTATAACCCTAGTTCAGCCTCAAAGCTTTCCAGTTGTGTCTGCACCACCATTCCTGACCTTCACTGTGTCAAAATTTTTCCTGTACTCTATCACTCCATATCTGAGATGCAAACCTCAACCACAGCATGGTCCCCTGCTTAAAATTTATCAAGAGAACATATGGTAGACCTGTTTTATATATATATATTTGGCCACCAGCAATAACCTCAAAACTTTACCACATGTTAACATGAGACAGCACTCATTTTCTGAAACCATCTTTCCTGTCCTTATTTAGAGAGCTATATTTTGCAGTTGGCTGTTTGCTTTCTTGGTCAGCACTTGAGTGATCAGGTCACTTACACCATCAGGCTCATACTGCAAGCAGTCAGGCACCCATCTATTTCCCCTGGCTGTAAAACTATTTGCATGTTGTCAATCAGAGATGCTCGATCTCTTTATAGAACCAAAGGTGCTGTGAATGGTGCTGGCAAATTTTAGTTTTGCACTGACCCTTAAAAACTCAAACGGAACAGGAAGAAGGAGATTTTTCCTAAAGTCTCGGGGACTGTGTGGATGTGACTGCAACCTAAAGACCCTTTAGAAATGTCTGGACTGTGAATAACCCAAAAGAAAGGATTTTTCCTGCAAAGACATGGGGGACAGGTGATCTCTCTGTGAACCCCTGTTTGTAAAAGAAAAACATCTACTGGCAGATCTGAAATTCTCCATTCCAGAAACTCAGTTCCAGTTTTGTTCCAGTTTAAAGTCCAATAAACTCCAGAGATCAAAACTCGAGGTTTCTGGTGTATTTATTATGAAAAAAAAAAAAGACACGGCCACCTCTGGCCAACAAAGGGTCGTGCTATAGTTCCCATGAGAGACTCATTTCTGCTATTCACAGTGGCCTTAGCAGTATCTCAGCTCTTTACAGACACTACAGAAACCAAATATACCCTCTTAAAACCCCTGAAATATAAATATATATACTCTTTAACATATATATATAATATAAATATAAAATAAAATATATAAATATAAAATAAAATATATAAATATAAATATAAATTTATAAATGTAAAATATTCTCACTGAATATTCTCACTTCACTTCTGTTTATCCAGTTCTTTTCCCTCATCCATTAAGGGTTCACTTAAGGCAACTTTTTTCCTTTGTCCTCAGCATATTTCCTGGCATTCTTGCACCAATTTGTCAACCAGACAGGAATGATTGTATTTATTTCACCTTAAAATATCATAATGTTTTAACAAAAAAATAAAAATAAAAATGTCATTAATCATCATTCCTACAAATGTGTGGTCCTGCAGACAGCTTCCCTTTGTCACCAATAAGGAATTGTCTGGGTTCACTATCATGGTTAAGCAGTGAACTTGCTTCATGATTAAGGGTTCAAACTACAAGAGGAGAAGACAGAGAGACAGATAGATAGACAGACACTCTGTTTACAGAAAGGATCACAGCACTATCATCTTCTGCCAGAAACTCATGAGGCTAATGTGTTCCAAATAATGCTGAGCAAAACTCTACAAAATAAGAAGAAACAATGACCACAAATATGCCGGCATTTTGAAATCTAAATGAGTTGGCATTGCCTGGCTGTATACTGCTTGGAAAAGAACAGCCAAATCTATACAATTGCAGTGAGGCACCCTTGTGCTCTCTGTAAAGGGGTGAATTTGCCAGTCATCTCCTTGCATCCATTAAATACTGCAGAAAGACATTTGAAAATGTGATCTTCCTTCCAGAAAGCCACTTGCAAAAGGTGTGCATGTCACTCCAACAAATATAAACCACTGCTGTGTGACCCAGGCACCCAAACAAAGCAGTTCTTCTGTCAGGATTGTTGAACCCCATATAATAAGTACTCACAGAACTGTACTGAGAAAGGGCATCAATTCAAGAAAATCATAATCCCTGAAGAGAGAAAGTAATGAAAGGTAGCCAGTAGGTTATTCACCACAAAGTGTTTTCCTAGATCTTCTCTGGCCTTGTCTTTATATACAAAGAGGTGGAGATTGGAAAAAATAAATAAAGAAAGAAAGAAGTGCCACTCCTCTTGTGCATGTATTTCTGAGTCTAACAACAAAGACATGAAGGATGACAGTTCTACAAACAGATGAGGATTGCTCTTTTTCAGTGAGGATGTTTGTACATTAAGAACCAAAGGTCATATACCAGCCCTCAGCTACAGCATATAATGTAGACATAGCCATCATAAACTCAGGAGAGTGATTTTCTGCCCTTTTAGTTCTCCATCATGCTTAGAATTTGGATTTCAAATGACTCCCCAAAATAACGTCAAAGGCCTTGATTAGATATCTCTTCAGAAAATCCATTACAAGGTGATCATATGGTATTTCTGCAACCATTTCAACACTGTAAGAAGCACCCAGCTCTCCATTTTCTGGCTAGGGAGTGAGAAGACTCACCAACGCTTTCTGATTCCAAACTTCAAAGTCTACAGTTGATATCTACAGTGGGAGGGCCAAAATCAGAGAAATAACTACTTGGGCCACCACAGTAATATGACAAGGTAGCAATGCTCAGACTGAACTTAGATCTCTGCTAAGTTCTAAGTTGCAGTACTTCTACCAGTACTGGAACCCATGAAGAGACAGCAGGAATTTGGTGAACTCAAACATTTGACATCAGTCTGTGTTCATATATTTCCATGAGGGATGAAACAGAAACTGCAGTCTCCACTGTGGTTCATATGTCTCTTACTTGATTTGGGCAATGGGCATTTTAATAGTGACTAATATTTTTTCTTCTTTTGCTTCCTGTCTCTTAACCTCAAGAGCATCAACCTTTTTATTCACCACTTGCTTGTGAAAAGAGCTGAAAAGTCATTTGTGCTAGATAACATACTTTGGATTGTTTGATACTACAGTGCTGTGTTTCCAATTAGGTTTCCTCGCTTTTATCTTCTTTGTGTAATCTGTTCCCTCCCACTAATTAGAACCTTATTTGCCTTTTTTCCCCTTTAAACAGTGTTTATCCTTCGCATTGTTCCTTGCATCTCTGCTTAGCAAGATTGACTTCTGTTATCTTTGTTTTTTAAATATATGTTTAGATTTTATTGGCACAGACGCTTGTTAAAGCTATCCAACTATTCATTACAGACCTCATGATTTTCCATAGTAAATTTTCTAGACAATCAGCTCTGATCAACATTATTTTTTGTCTCTTTCTACATTCTTTCAGAGAGTTATGTTTTATGAAAAGCACAATACTTCAGATTATTACCTTTCATACATAACATTCCCTCAGAACCAGTGGATATCTGATGATATTCTGATGGCTAGACCTCCAGATGTTTTATTTTATTTATCATACTTGGCTTGTTTTCTAGGACCAAGTCCAGAACAGCCTCTAATCTCAAGGGTTGCTCAACAAATTCTTTGAGGGACTGTGGAAAGATATTAAGGGAAAAAACATCTTTCCACAACAAATAATTCTGCAAATCCTAGTGTTGTCTTTACATAATTAAAATATATGTTGATCAATAATGACCTTGTAACTGGATTAATAAGGAATTTTAAAATGTACTTTGGGGAGGGCATGGAAACTCTCATGCTATAGAGAATAAACTGATCTCTTACTAATGCAAGTCAAGAAAAAACTTTCCAAGGACAGCTTTTCTTAATTGCTTATTGGAAGTTTCTTGTGCCTTTATTTTTTATTTTATTTATTTATTTGTTTATTTATTTATTTATTTTCAGGAGTAGATGGCGCTTGCCATTGCTTGAGATTCAGAACAAGTTCTGGATCATTAGTTTGGGCCAGGGTAGCAGCCTCTGTGACCAGAAAACAAATAGAACTAAGATGAAAAAAAACAAGTGGGTAACATGCCCTCCTGCCCACAAGAAGCCTGACAGGGCTCAGAGCTGAAGAGCACCTTTCTGGAAGGACAGACCACAGCCACCCAAACTAAGGGGGCATACCTGGAATTAAACAAAGAAGTAGATAAAACAAAGGTCAAGAAGCCCAAAAATAGTCAGAAGGAATGAGCTATTGAGATTGCAATTAATAATTTCAGTTCAGTGAGTAAAGATATTAACGTATTTTATTTATTAATAGGCAAGGGACATAATTCCACAATAAAATCATCTCTGGGAAGTCGACATTTTCATTCCTTACAATTTTGTCTGCAGTTTCAGCCTGGCTTTGGTTTCCAACATAGACAGATGATCAAACTCAGAAGCTGAGATTTAAGCATGTATAGTCAGGTTCCCACATGCAGCAATGTCAAGCCTTTCTACACCAGACAAATCAGACACCCCTACATGACTAGCAAAGGAATATGGGAACATAGTTCTTTAGTTATTCTAAGTGGACCTATATTGCTTAGCAATGCTTAACATCATCCCATTCTCCTGAGCTAATGATTCCTTTGCTATGGGCTGTGAACCTTTCCAGACTGCACCTCTCCTTCCCCTGCCCATCAGAGTGCCCAAAGAGAGTATCTCAGTCAGTCCAGGGCTAGGAAGGACATCTGTGGTGGAGGGGTTAGTGCTGGGTTAGCAGTTTTACAGGCCCAACTCAAAGGGAAAGGCAAAGGGGTCTCATAACTCCCACTGATGTCACTGCTGTCATCAGTATGAGATAAAAGCTCCTCTGAACAGGTCCCCAGTCGAGTTCAGAGCAAAGAAAGAGGAAAAGAGATATTTCCTACTTTAGTTTCACCCTAGCATTGTGTTAAACTTCAGCTTTCATGAGATCTTTAAGTTAGTGAAGCAAATAGGAAGTTTTGCAGCAACATTTTCCCCCTGTACTCAGCTCTGGTGAGGCCGCACCTCGAGTACTGTGTTCAGTTTTGGGCCCCTCGCTACAAGAAGGACATCGAGGAGCTTGAGCGGGTGCAGAGAAGGGCGACGAAGCTGGTGAGGGGCCTGGAGAACAAGTCCTACGAGGAGCGGCTGAGGGAGCTGGGCTTGTTCAGCCTGGAGAAGAGGAGGCTCAGGGGTGACCTTATCGCTCTTTTTAGATACCTCAAGGGAGGCTGTAGCGAGGTGGGGGTTGGCCTGTTCTCCCACGTGCCTGGTGACAGGACGAGGGGGAATGGGCTTAAGTTGAGCCAGGGGAGTTTTAGGTTAGATGTTAGGAAGAACTTCTTCACTGAAAGGGTTGTTAGACATTGGAACAGGCTGCCCAGGGAAGTGGTGGAGTCACCATCCCTGGAAGTCTTCAAAAGACGTTTAGATGTAGAGCTTAGGGATATGGTTTAGTGGAGGGCTGTTAGCGTTAGGTTGGAGGTTGGACTCGATGACCTTGAGGTCTCTTCCAACCTAGAAATTCTGTGATTCTGTGATATCTTGATAGGCAGAATGGCAATTTGCTATTCTGATCAATCCTATTTACACAACATTTTGTCAGAAGAAGCAAATGACATTTTACTTTTCCAGTTCCTAATACAGTCTTTTCCTAGACTCTGTTAAGTGACTATTTTTCTTATTTGTCTGTCCTTCTACTCTGTTTCCTTCAGTAACTGATGAGTAAGTGGAAATCACAAGTCTGGTGTCATATGTGGTCACCCGCATGTAGATGGAGCTTCAGCTGAAGTCCTAAGGCATGAAAATGCAATGAGCTAACATCATAATTAAGCACACAGTTTAACATTGTCAAGTCGCTCTGAAATTCTCATCAGGCTTTACATCACTGATTTCTTTTAGCCAGGAGCTCCAAAATCAGCAGTGTTCCTGGGAAAGGCAGTGATGGGACAAACTAGAAAGAACCAATAAGAATTTTTTAGAGATTTCAAGGAAGTGTTGAGACTTTTTTTTTTTTCCTAAGGCTTCCCCAAACAAAAATGTCATGTAAAACTCTCATTTCTTTCAAATCAGGTTCCAAACTGACAAGCTGAAATTCAGAACAACACTGACAATAAAAAAAAAGTAGGAAATTTGAGGATTTCCCACCCCACCCCACTTTCAACAGTTTCCAAACCTTGTTACTACGATGGCCTGCAAGGGCTCTTTATTTTTACAGCTGCTGCATACCTAGTTCTCCTCGCTGGAAGACACACACACAGCTCCAGTGATTCTAATCTTTTCATTCCAGGAAAGGAACCAGCTGTAAATCCACTGAAGCAAGATCAGGATACAGCACCAGGCCTGTCGTTCTGGCCTCCCACTGGTTAAGACTTCCCTTGAACCACTCTCACACTCAGTTGTTATGCCACGAGTCCAGCAGCCTCTGGTTTAAGAATCCCTTCCCATCCTGATATCTCCTGTTCCAAACTCAGTAGACATCTGACCATTTCATGATCTGGGGAGATACCCCTTCAAAACTGACTCAGGTTTGGGGGGCCCAGTTCCTCCCATCTTGAAAGCACCCAAGAGAAGTGATATATTTGTATCCTATCCTAATTTTTTACCAATGGTGGGAATAATGTTATCCCAAGCACACTCCCTTTCCCTGGGTGATGTTGTTAATGCATCCATCATGACAATGTTGTAGCACTTGATGGCACAGCTCCTTCCCTCTTTTACTCCAAGCAGGGCTGCCACTATCCCTATGGACATCACATCAGCTTTCCACTGTATGGTGAGCTATAGGAGCAACAAAAATCTTGGCACTATTTAAAAAAAAAATAGATCAGTGATTGTGGAGAGTGACCATTTCCCTGTACCCGTGGAAAACTGCTCTCACGTGGTGGTGAGAGCATCACCTCTGGGATGGGACTTTCCCAAATTTTCACAGTAACCTGGTGTTGTGTATACAAACGCTCACAATGACTGCCTAGCAACATCTCCTGCCAATCCAGGCAGTGGCAGAGTGAACAAAAATATGTGCCATGCTCTCCAGCTATTCCTGCAGTGAAAATATATCATCAAGGAACAGAAAAACTTGCATTGGTTTGATGGGGATGGGGTGGAACAGGACCTACCACCCCTCTTTCCATAACACTAACACAAGTCTGTCTTTGTCTTCTTGGCCTTGGCAAAACTTATTTGTTCACCAGTGAGCCTCATGTCCCCAGTGAAAGCTTGACAAATGTAGTACTGTGCAAAAGGATGGGGAGGAAGAGGCAGTTCTTCAGCAGAAGCCAGCAGCAATTTCTACAGCCAACAGGTCAAGAGACCCGCAGGATTTTTCCAGATGTGTGCTGTTGTTTCGTATTCTGTCTTAACCAGGGGGTGACCCAGCAAGGGGGAATACAGGATTTGGCATGGAAGGACTCTACTGCTCTCAGGGACAGGGAATGAATAGGTCCTGAAAGCAAGGGCCCCACAGAAGCCCCGTGACCTTCTGGAGGGTGTTCTTCAGCACTGCTCAACCTATGAGAGGGCAAGCAGCCCTGAAGGCTGGCCATGGCTTAGCTCAGGCTTACCCTTTTGAGACACTCAGTCATGGTTGATTTTGGTGGCAGTTTTGGAGCTGGGGGTGTCTACACAGTGAGGAACAGTCCAGAGGGGCCTGAGCGATCACTGAGGTGAACCAGTATGTCCATGCAATACTGCCCTTTGCTATGCAAAGATATGCAAATTTATTGAGTCCAGTCTAAAATCTTACTGGCCATTTTATGGTTAGTTTGGGAACTGCTATCAATCACACTGAAATAAATGAAGTATCTTCTTCCAAATCCTGCTGATGTCACATCACTGCTAGCTTGAGAGCACCCCTGCACATTGCTGGGTCTTTCATCTCCACACCATATTCTAACATGAAAAAAAATAAAAGAAAAAGAAAAAGCTATTTATTCAGTTTTCTGAGAGGCTAGGAAGAAGACTTTCCACACTGGAGGACAATTACAGGAGGTGGGCATGTTTTAAATGAAAAAGTCTCCATTTCTCATCAGTTTAGCTGGCAGCAGGTTACATACCTGTTTTTTCCCAGACTTTCCTGAAGGTATTAAACTGACATAAAATCCAGGTATGTGAAACCTCACTGAGTGGGTGTTCATAATTCCTACTCAAAACTCAAAGTCAAGGCACTTTGCAGTTCCTTAACAAGCATTTAATATGCATAGAACACCATAGTAAAACATGTTTGGAAAATAAACATATTTGAGACTTGCAATAAGTTCTGAAATTACTGTAATTAGCTATCTCCTCCTATAGACATCCTCCTTTTCATTGCTGTTAAAGATACACCTCTCATTTTCCTCCGCAAGTAACATCTCCATGTCAAGGGTGTGACTGTGGGGACACCCTCAGAGAGTAAGAATGATGTCAGGATCTCAAATGTTCACCTGTTGGAAGTTGGAAACATTCAGCACAATCTATAATAGATTGTCTTTGTGGAGTAGATTAGTTGAAGATGTTTAAATTTACTCTTGTCTCCAGCAGCATTTCAACCCTGGAATTAATCCCTACCACAATTTCAAGAAGATAAAATGACAGAAATCTGCAAGCAGGGGAACTGGACCACACGACACATATTTCTTGGTCCTGCATCCATCAATCCTTTGTCTATAGTTTGTGTTTCCTGTTCCTGTCTGCACTGTAAGCATTTCAGTTGCACAAATGTCAGCTGAAAGTGACACCAGCTGCTCTGAAAGCTCCAGAGGCAGTTTCTAAGCACAGCTCATAAATACCATTTCCTACATTTGGCTGTGCCTGTGCCTTTCTAGTCATGATATGCTGCCCAGCTCTCCATGTCTGCAAGAACTAAAACTCCCTGAAACCCACGCCCTGCCTTATGTCTTTGATCCATTTGTCTCAACCAAAGAAATCCACGCTGATACATAAAGCATGTGTGATACATCAGCCTGGTAGAAAGCTCCTTCATGTATTAGCCCTCTTCTGGAGGAGTGAGATTTTTGTGGTATGATGCACAGAGCCAAACCTGCCAGCATTCCCTGGAAAGCAGGAATAAGGGGGAAAAAATCTGAGCTCATTATTTGAGACCTGATCATGTTATTATATACATACATATAAATTATTAAATAAAACATACACCCTGTTCTGTCCCCCATTGCCACCCTGGCACAGGGGCCCTGGGAACTGGGCACTGGTGTCGGGGGAATATCGATCCGTTTGGAGGGTAGGGAGTGGGTTTGTCCGTGCTGGTGAGCAGGAACATCTGGAGGGGAAGGAGGGTGCGTTCCTGAGTGGAGCCACAGCTGGCTGCCCCATGCATCCACCCCAGCCACAGCTGGCACAGGCACAGCCTCGCGCTGCCGGCACCACTTCCACATGCTATAGCTCTCGCATCACATCCTCGGCCGCTCCAAATGCTGCTTGCCATTTAGACCAGCCCCACATGGCAGGGGCACAGTGTGGGCCTGGCCTCTGGCCCTATGTGGCGTAAGGACACGGGGTGAGGGGGAGCCAGGAGTTGGATCATTTGCATCCCAGAGGCATGAGTAAGATCATTTCCAAATACAGCAGCAAGTTGCTGTCAAGGGTTGCAGGACCATTCATACCAGCAGAGGATGATTTGTGCATACTGTCATACGACATTACTAATGCTGTTGGGTTCCCTCTCGAGTGGAATACCACCCCTTTAAGGCAAAGCCCAGCTGGTATTTGACCGCACAAAGAATCCCTATCAGCTACCCTTTCCACTAAAGCTCTGATAAATCACTGTCTTTGCTCATGCAAGTCACAACGGCTTTGTCAACTTCCCCCTTCCGACACCATAGGAGAAAGCCTTCACCCCTCAATCAGCAGCTGGTGGTCAGAACCATTCTGCAAAAACAGCTCCCCCGGAACATGTAGATGATGCTTCTCCAAAAGAATCCCCATCCCACCACCGCACCAGGGAGGTGGGGGGTCAGGTCTCTGACCCATGAATCAAGAGCTTCCTGTGCCTGCCACAAAGCCACAGGGCTGTTGGATGATCCAAAGATTTCCTTAATTAAAACTAGAAATCAAATTCTCAAAATAGATATGATTCCATATTGGATCAGCTCCCAGGTTTGAGTTTGATCTTCCTAGTCAAGCTGTCTCCTTCCATTCCACTGGAAATCACTGGCTGGAAGCCTTTGGCATCCAGTGCAGCAGGGTTATAATAAACATACTAAGCAGAAGACTAATAATTCCTGAAATCTGAAATGCTGGGACAGGAATCAATGAAATTTCTGGCATTTTAGTGCTCTAGCCCAACTTGCTAGATGTGTTTGTCACCATGAAGTGTGGAGAGATGGTATACTGCAGAGGTGCTAAAGCACTCAGTGTTATCTGCCACATCATGCAGGTTGCTAAGGACAATAAAGACCTTTAAAACCATGGACAATATTACAAAATATGTGTAAAAGCACTTGCCTTTATTATTATTATTATTATTATTATTATTATTATTATTATTATTATTATTATTATTATTATTATTATTATTATTATTATTATTATCTGCGTGTGTTGAGGAAGATGAGGCAAGACAACTGATTTATCAGACAGGTATGATACCTACTGAGAGACTAAAAATCTCTCCACCACATTCTCCAGCTTCGCTATAAGTCAAATGATCAAATGTATTAGAGGGGCTATTGCTAACCTTTACCTTCTTTAATTTCACCATTGGAAGAGGCCCTGGGAAAATCTGAGCCAGATAAAGGATGTTGCCTTTACAAGGCAGTAGTTTGAGCAGTACAAAGCCCTCCAAAATAAATGTAATGCAGACAGGTCATACAAGTCTTGTGGTTGCCCTAATAACCAACCATGACCTCATAATGGCCTGAGCTCATCAGCTATGAACTACATCACCTGTCCAAAGAGCAACAGGCTAAAATCCAATCTCATCTGTCTTGGGGGTAAATCTAGGACAACTCTTGTCAATGACGAAAAACTCACCCTAGTCTGGGTTGAGAACCAAATGTAGTCTTCAACAGCTACGTTCTACCTTTACCCAACCACCACAGCTTACAACCATATGGGGCAACACTCAGACACATTATGCCTTGACTAATCATTGAAAAAAGTCCTAGGAAATAGCTTTTGCTCTGACCAAAACGTAGACAACTTAACACAAATAGGCATGGCCTAAACAATAAGTTTGAAAATAAGGATCTCACCTGTTCTTTGTGAAATGCTAATCCCAAACTGGCCTTTTCTGAAGCATTTCGAATGTGGCAGAAAAGGGATGTGATGGAAATCCAAGATCAGTGGAAGAGTCAAGAAAGGAAAGACATGCTGCTGGCTGTATCCTGTCAAGCATCTAGATGGGTATCGCTCTGCTCCATCCTCCCATTTCCAGTGTTTAATTTAGCCAATGGCACTTTTACTATATCATCTGCTAGATGAGAGGGGCATTTTGAAGCATTTTTTCAAGAAAAGATTTTGGCCCTCTCTTTCTTCAGTTAAACTTCAAAAAATGTCAGATGCTTGGTGAGGAGGCATGGGAGAAGGGGAAAGGAAAAGTACCTTGTCATCAATGTAGGTATAAAAAAACAGCACAAGATAATATACATCTTCCTCTATTCTCTCTGAGTTGACACTCAAGTCTTATTAAAGCCTCACAGAGCACATTCCTAAGGAGATTTTCTTTCATGGGAATCCTAGGCCATAGATAGCTGTCTACCTCTGTGTCCTTTGAAGTCACTGGAGAACCATTCATCAACTTCACCAAGCTTCATCTAAGACTAAAAATCCTGTGTCCACAGGTAACACACAGGCTGTGTTGAGGACTAACAGCCAAACAGACATTCAGTTTCTGATGGTTCTGGGTTAGTTACTGCCTGACCTTGGAATATTTTTTTTTTAGATTATGATGGCAAATTCTGAATTCTACAAACTTCTCTTGTAAAGATTAAAAAAAAAATAAATAAATAGTGGCTTTCCCCATGTTTGCTTTGTTTTATTTGGTTTGATTTGGTTTTCCTAGAGGTTCAGAAATGGAGATGGCTTTATCCACAAACCCACACTTAATCAGGGTCAGAGCATCTTACTTCTTCCCACTTCCCAACCACTGCATCTTCCTTTGCACAGACCATTAATTAACCCCCTACACAGAGCAGGGTTTGGCTTCTCTACCGAATATCCTGACAATTAGTGCCAGCTCTTAAGGATGACACAGCCCTTGTGTGTACTGGGAAATGGGCTGAGACCACAAATTCATCTCACATCAGTCACCCTTAGCACACTAAAGCCTTTGACCACCACAGTCAAAATAGGCTTCTCTCAAACTAGATACCTAGAAGAAATAGAAGCAGTGTATTTTGCATGATATTTTCCATAGGACAAGTGGATCTAACTTCTTAGATGGTAGGGCTTGATGTCAATATTGGGACCCTTTCTCAGGAGCTCTATAGGTGGGATAACAGCAAATGCTGACCTTTACAGTCTGGGCCAATTATATTCCAAATAAGAGGACTTATTTAGGTCCTGGGCTCCATTCTTTATCTTCACAGCCTTCTTTTTCATGACAATTTCAGAATTGTAGAAGAAGAAATAGTCCTGTAGGCCACATCTAGCCCTTGAATCCCCAACTGGGCCTTTTTCTCTAAAACAATGGGGAAAAAAAAAAAAAAAAAAAAAAAAAAAAAAAAAGAAAGGAAGAAAAAAAGAAAAACAAAAAAAGGATCCTTTCTGTTTTTGTAATATGTAATAGTTTTGGAACAAAACTAAGCAAAACAGTCAAGCAAATCCAAATGAAAAGCTTAAACATGACATAGAGTTGTTTCTTAAATTCCATATTTGACAGGAACCGTGGGACCGTTCAGAATGAAAGCAAAGGCTTCACCTCACCCTCTCTGTTACCCACAACGAAATTACTAGGCTTGTGATAAGCTCCACGTAAAGTGACTGGAGAACACCATAAATTCCTGACCTTCATTCACCTGCTTTGTGCTGTGTGTGCTGATGTACTTGGAACTGCAGTAACAGCAAGATACATGCAGTCTGGAGCTGTCTGGAGAATGTAGAAACAGAAGAGACCCTTAAGGGAAGCTGTGCCTGATGAGCCAATTTTGCTCATGTTATTGGATATCTCATTTTGACCATCCTTCCCATCTCTATTCAGGATCTTTCCATTCCGTCTTTCTTCAGATATGGCTTTCCATGCCTAAAAACATCCCAGACAAAGTGTGCACATCATCACCAGGATATGCTGCGCTAAGTCATACTCTCCTACAGTCTTCTCGTATCAGTAAACCTCTAACACATTCAATATACCCTCTCATCATCTGCACACCTCTATACAATTCTTATACACTGCAGTTTTATTGGAACCAATGCAAGATTCACTAATGTTACAAAAATGCATGAGCCTTGTCTGAAAAGTTCAGGAAAAAATCCTGCAAATTTATTTATTTATTTATTTATTTATTTATTGTGAAGACACAACATAGTGTTTTCTTTTTTCTCTCTTTCTCCCACTGTTATTTCCTATTTGCAGAAATACTTCCTTATTCAACATAGAGCATCAGGAGAGGAGACTGCTTGGCATGTTAGGCTCATGCTGAACAAAAGATGAGCAGAGAAAGGTGAACCTGTGCAAAGAACTATCATTAACCTACCCTGCCTGCTTCTGGAGAGCCACTCAAGGTCTCACCTTTGTCCATCACATCTGGGCTATTTGTATTTGTATTCAGAAGTTTCTACTAAATGAGCTAGTAAATTCCCAATGAGAAAAAGTAAATAAACCACAACAGGTTGTAAGTTAAATCCAGGACCTAGAGGGACAAAATATATGGGGAAAACTTATGCTCCCAATAGATAAGTAGTAATTTTTTAGTTATTACTAGCCCAATTAGTAACTCTGACCAGATTTTACTAGTGCTCTTGCCAGGAAATCCAAGCTGACAGGCAATGGCAGAAGAAACTAAGAATAACAAGAATTTTGCCTGCAGTTCAGGCCCCCTGCAGCAGAACTGAATCGCCCACAGTGGAGGAGGATAGGGGAGAGCTTCTTTGCTCTTGTTATGGTCTATTAGTCTTGTGGCTAATCAGAGGGTATAAGGTCTCCAAACCTTCAACCCAGGACTATAATCTCACGTTACAAATAGCATAGAACTCACAAATGTACACTGTATACAACATTCATGGAAAAAAGTAATTCTCCAAGACTAATAACTATTCTGTCATTCCTTCGGGTCTTGACATGCCACGGCCTCGGGCTCAGGTTATTTCATGTTCATTTGCCTTCTTTGTGGCCCTGTGTGAGGTCTTTCTGGAGTTTAAGCTGGAGGACAGCCAAGGTGTCAAAGGGACACCTTTCCTCTGAGCTGTTGAGTGGAATGTCCTAAGTTTATGAACACTGGAGTAATTCTAGGTATATGGCCCTCATGAGCACCATCAATCATGGATTTTCATTTCAAACTCTCCCTACTTTTTATGGCACTTCCCATGGCTGGGTAGGAGAAACGCTGTCACTCCCACCAGATCACTGCAGCTTACTGAAGTTGCTGAGCTGGGTGCTAAGTTATTTTTAATACCCAGCAGGGTGCCTCCAGCAGATACCTAATGAGGACTGTGGAAATCTGAGAATGAAAGAAAATGAAATAAACAAACAAAAATAAAAAAAAGCCCTGACCAACTCTGAATATTGCAAGTCAATCTAGAATTAGTGTAAAACTAACTGTTTCAGTACCTGCTGACATATAACTCAGATAACTAAATGTGACTGTGGACCATTCTTATGGAGAAATGCAAGCTACATAAAAACCCAGGGCAATGATAAATGTCAGTCTGTGGGACATGGATCTAACATCTCAGGCACTTCTAAGTATACTGATTTGTCTATCTACTGATTTGTCTATCTACTAATTTATCCATCACTTATAAAGCTCTAGACATCAGTGCTTAATTTAGGGATTATGCCAGAGGATATTCTCCATGTTAAAATATTGTACCAAGAAGAGAGAAAAAAAAAAGAGCCTGAAATATCAGCTTAAGATTTTTCCAAACACCAACTCTTACTTAGTGTTAAACTTTACTGGACATATTCAGATAGATGTTGATCATTTAGATCCATCTTTCTGAGAATAGTATAGGAATTCAAATACTAAAACAGGCACAAAGGCTATCTAGTCCAGAGGAGGAGAAAGGACACTCCTTATTTTATGAAATTGCTCATGAAATAGTCACAGCCATCTGAATTATTATTATGGAATTATTATGCATTGGAGATACTATCACTTACTGGAGATTTTCCCCTTAATCTGTGTCTGATTTGGCAGAATCATAACTTCCCAGTAGACCATATAAAACCTACACAAAATGCTTTTTCCTGCCCGCCACTCAGGATTGTTTGAGAATTTGCTGGTGGGACACATTCTCCTTTCATAGTGCTGCTTGATTGTTTGCTTTTAATGAGAAAATGTCATTTTATTCCAGAAAAACTTTTACATTTCCAGGCAGCTACTGTCTAAGTGTCTGCTAAATTCACAGTAAAATTCCTCATCAGAGTCTGAAAAAATTTCCCAGTAAGTTTGCTGTGTGTTAGTGCCTGGGGAAACAGGTTGAATGAAAAAACAAGAGTCAGCAACCCATCTGTGATATTTTCCATGGAGCAGAATTGTATTCCATATCCCTCTCTCTCCTTCATACCTTATGGTCTGTACAGCTCCTCGGCTTCCTGCAAGGCTCATCTGACTAGCTCCTTAGACAATGAAATATTCAATTTCTTGATTTTACACAAAACCACACTAAAAGCATCTATATAGGATGGGGAAAAAAAAAAAAAAAAAAAAAAAAAAAAAAGAGAGAGAGAGAGAGAGAGAGAAAACTCAGGGCTGTATTTCCTATGATTCAGACCAGCATGCCAGCTCCAAATTCAATGTCTCATTTTAACATATGGCTCAGAACAGTGTGTGAAATGTGCTTTCGAAAAGACATGTACAACTGTAGTCCTAGGTCCTGAGTGAGGGCTCCTTTACAGAAAGAAGAAGCAAAGCAGGGTGGAGGAGCCACCCCACACCTCAGAGCAATAAGATGCAGCAGCAGCAGGGAATCTGATACTGCCCGTACCTCCTGGGTGCTCTGGGTAGCATGGGCCTTCCCAGGACCCCCAGGGAACAGGAAAAGAAATCTCACCTGTGTAGATTCACCTTTCCATGTAATAGCTATCCTTGCCAGTCCAAAGCCCTCCAGAATCAAGTCCATAAGTTACCATTCAAGGTGGCTTCAGCAGCTCCTCTCGTGCTTTTCCACCCTCCTCCTTTACAACACAGTCCCCTTTCTCCCCTTGCTTTCTGCTTAAGCATGCCTAGAGCTGTGGCCAGTGGTGGATGAAATGGCAAGAAATTGTCTTTGTCGGACACTGAGGTGGCCAAGGTGGGACCAAGGTGCAGACAGGCATTCTCCCCAGCAGCACCACTACTCCTCCAGCCTTCCCAGACACCCAGAGGCCCAGCAGCTTCCATCTCCCAAAGCTGCAGGCAGTGGCTTTGTCAGGCTACTCTGCTGTCTTGAGGGAAACAAGGAGGGTATTTTCTTTGCTTGTCCCTTAATTCAGTCAGCAAACATTCCCCGCACACACACACATACAAAAATGTGCTGGGAAGAATTGATCTATGCACCATCTTGCATTTGCCAAATGGATTAACTAATAATTGCTGGATGTCTCAAATGCAAAAAGGGTCCTGAATCCTATGTATGGAAGAACAGGGCTTGGCCTTTATTTACTTTATTTATCATTATTTTCCTCCCTCTTTCTCACCCTTGACAAGACCCTGACCTGTTTCCTAAATCCTTTATTTTTGGGGGTGTGGGGGAGCAGGGGAGGGGTATGGGGGTCTTTCATTAAAGCCTGTGAGCCTAAAAGTGACTTTGGGAGGCAGGATATTAACCTTTTAGGCTCCTAATGCTGCATTACAAGCTCTAATCCTGCATTCCAGGGCAGGCTGAAAAATGAGGAAAGGATGAGTAGAAGATAAAATATCACCCACTGTGCTAAACGCATTCACTCCAAAGGAAACAGAGGTCATTGCAAGGGAGGTAAATAGGATGAAAAAGAAGCCAAAATAGATTTGAGTGTATTTTTCTGGGCATATCTAGAAATTACTAAAGAGCAGAGGGGTTCTGGAATGATTTATCAAGATGATAATTTCAGACCCTCTCTTTGGCTACACACCACTCCCCAGACCCTTCCAGCAGTCTGTCACTACTGTTATCAAGCATTTGTCACCCAGGCTGTGGGGTCAGGACAATAGATATCCTGGTTCAGGGCAATAGCTGTCCCTACCTGAGCCAGGGAGGGCCTGGCAATGAGGGGCAGTGATAGAGCTGCTTGGTGGAAGGGGAAAGTCTTTTGGCACAGGGGGAGCAATGGGACTCCAAAACAGCTCTCAGAAGTCCTCCTCTCTAGACTAAGTGTGGGATGACCAAAAGTACTGCTTATCACCCAGGGCTTGGTTGGTAATGCAATAAAACAGGTAAAGCTCCCCCTCTGTACCTTACCTTGCCAGCTGACTCCACTGCCCGGACCATCTCAGCAGGTTACAGTGTCTGTTGCAGCCCTAGGACAAGACAGCTCTGTCCCCTTAATCTCACTGCTCAGATATTTCATTATCTGTATATTGTAAGAACGTCAGGGTCTGATTTCATGCATTGACACACATCTGATCCATAAGGCCATCAGACAATACAAGTCTTCAGGCTATGCATGCACAAAATTAAGTGGGAGGAAAGGGGATTTCAAGAGAACCAAGAGAAAAAGGAGGAGTCTGAGCAATTAACAAATTTTTCTATAGTGCAAAAAAGGAGGGAGAAAGAAGGGCTAGCATTCAAAAATACCTGTGGATGAAAGTTATGAAAGTGTTGGTGGTAATCTGAACTACATCTCAAGGATTCAGCATGCATCAAAAGAGAGCCTAAGTCTGAGGCAGTGATTTCTTCAGCACAGCTTTTTCTCATTTCCAGAGGTGCAGAGCGAGGTCTGTCAATAGTTATTTTAGTTTAATTAGTGCTTACTATAAGCAGCAGTGACAAAGCAAGGAACAGTGTCCAGAATCCGGTAGGACCTAGATGGCTGTTGAGCCTCCATGATGTTTTACACTGGAGTATTTTTTATTTTTTAAATGGGAATAAATTGATATTGATACAATTTTTATACAATTTTATCAAAGAGGAAATGAATGCTTTAGGATGAAAATTTCCTTCTCTGGCACGTAAGAGTGGAATGATTCATGACATTTGAGTGAACTGAGGTAGAGAGGGTAAGGAAGTGATTTAACTCCTTGATAAAGTTTAGAGTATTTTTTTAAGATACAGAATTCTCTTCAAAGTCTAAGTCAGATCTCACACATATTGATACCTTCCAGTCTTCCTCTCTGTAGATGAATGCACTGATATAAACTCATCTATAAATGCAGACAGCTAACTAATAATTTGAATTCATCACTGTAGTCTGACAGAAGTTTCAAGAAGCTTCTTCTCACTTAGAGTCCCAACACCCCATTAAATCTGATGGCAAGTGAGAAAACGGAGGTCCTGGCTTGAGATCTGAGAGCTGGATATGATCACCTACACAGTGATCTACCACCAACTGCTGTAAAATTACTCTGCATTCACATTCCTTGATCACATTCTTGCTTCTCAGCACAGAAAACTCACTCTTAAACTGTTTTTCCCTTGGTTTACATTCACGCGAATTAAACAAAATAAACCAAAGCAAATCAGCCCTGACTAGCTTTGGGTTCACTCCCTCTCTGCAAGACACACACCAGGGCTTTTCTTACAGCATAGCCAAAACCAAAGAATGATTAGACTCCAGGTTCCCTTTTAAACTAAAAGCTCCCATCCAGGTTGTGGGTTCTGCTCCAAACCGGACAGTGAATCCATCAAAGGGTAGATAAAAGAGTTCAGTGTCATGGGAATGGGATGAACAGCTCCTTAGCTGGTGCAAATCATTGTCACCCTATGGACTTTTAGAGATCTTGACCTGATGGACTTCTTGTTCAGGATCCAAGCATTCTACTTTTTAACCAAGGCAGAAAAAACATGTTTGTTATTCCAGAGGGTAGGGTTATATTTTAATTTATTTTTCTTTGTATTTTTTTCCCCCTGGATTCACAATGGCCAGTAAGGAGCAAAGAAGGGCTGGAGAAGCTCATTGCCTTGCTAATCTGTGGTCTGCAATAACAGCTGTGGAAAGGGTTCTTGAAGGAAAACCAAACTGGCTTCAGGAGCAAGCCAAACCCAAGTGTTTGGGAGGGATCTGGAAGAGAGGATGAAGCACGGGGAGGGGGAGAGGTAAAGGAGAGTAATAAGAGCTGTGTGTGGTACTTCCACATAGAAAAAAAAAAAAAAACATCTTGAAGACGGGTTTGGGATTCCTTCCTTTGGAAATAGTTGAAAAAAGGAGCAGAACACAGCATTTAAGAAGAGGTTAGAAATGTTTAAAAACAAAACAAAACAAAACAAATAGGAGAAAAAAAAAAAAAAACATGTCCTTGAGGGTTTCTCTCCCATCAGTACTCCCATTCCAGAAAAGCACTCTGGGTAAGGCTACGTGATCAATGAATGCATCCTGACCCCAAACGTACCACAAGAATAATAGATCTTACGTTGCACTTTCCTTTAGTAGAGTTCAGAACACTTTATGGGAAAAGTTGTGTTTTCCACAAAAAATGTTTTCCAACAGGAACTGGAACCAGGAAAAAAAAAAAAAATTAAAGAAATTTTCCATCTGAAAACATAAAATCTAGAGGGAAAAACCATTTAGGGGAAAAATGTTTTGTTTAAAACCAAAACATTTTACTTCTAAGAGGAAAGCCAAGGCATGGGTAGGTTAAAGTGGCGTGTCCAGAAACCCACTTGGGACTTGCACCTAGATCTTCTAAGCCACAAGCCAGTCTGCCTTCATTTAAACTGCAATGTCAACAGAGATTTCAGGCAAACATCGAAAAATGAGTGCAGTATTACTGGCAGAGACGCCAGGTTATAAACCAGCCTCTTCAGAGATCTCCATGCCCACACGCGTACTATTCATCACTGGCGAATAACAGAAAAGCAAGGCAGGCTGTTCCCACAGAGACCATTTACCCCTGTTATCCCCCTGTAATAACCAACCCACTAAAAGTGAATGCAGCACTCCTTGCGCAATCTGCTCATCTGCTGTGTATAATATCACACGTGCTATGTACATAAGGTCAAGCTGAACAGGCACAAGCCATTCCCAAGGCTCTGAAATTCCTGCGTGCTCCACTCGGGCAACTTCTGTGAGTGAATTCCCCTGAATGACAGTGAGTTTCAGCCTCTCCAAAACCTAAAGATTTTCTCCTAAGCAAACAGCATGTTAATCCTGCATGGAGTTTTTACAGAGCACACGGATCATGTCACGTATGGAGACTCTCAAGATGTCATCTGCCACTTAAGAGGTACTAAGAGAGCCAAGAATAGCAGAAACCCAGAGCAGTGCATACCCTTGGGTGCTCTACAGCTGTGCTTGAGTCTGGAAGACATGTAATTTTCACACCATTTCTCACCAACCTACATTCAGTCAACTCCATTTTTCCCAGCTCTGTGGTCTAAACACACAAATCTCCAATTTTCACTTCGTTTTCTTGTTCAAAAGAGCTGGCAGTGCCCATTCGCAAAACACTTTCAGTCCACTGCATTTTGCTGCTCTGATTTACATTGGCTTCTGGAATTGGCTCCCCTACTGAAAAATTTATTCATTAAGAAAAGATGGGAGAAACAAACAAAACAAAACAAACCAAAACAAACAAACAAACAAACAAACAGAAGAAAATAAAGAGAGAAGAGAAGAGAAGAGAAGAGAAGAGAAGAGAAGAGAAGAGAAGAGAAGAGAAGAGAAGAGAAGAGAAGAGAAGAGAAGAGAAGAGAAGAGAAGAGAAGAGAAGAGAAGAGAAGAGAAGAGAAGAAAAGAAAAGAAAAGAAAAGAAAAGAAAAGAAAAGAAAAGAAAAGAAAAGAAAAGAAAAGAAAAGAAAAGAAAAGAAAAGAAAAGAAAAGAAAAGAAAAGAAAAGAAAAGAAAAGAAAAGAAAAGAAAAGAAAAGAAAAGAAAATCTAGGTGAATGGACTGATCAACAGATTGGTTCATGGTTTCATTGCGCATTTGGGAGTGAGAATGAGCTGTGACACCGAGCCCTGCAGATGAGAGATACCACAGCAAATCTGTCACTGTTCACCTCCCTCCTGCCTCTTTGCCTCCTTTGTTTGTGGGTGAAGAATTTGCAACCTTAAGCCCTAGCCTTACCCATTTCTCTAAGTTAACCATACACACTCTTTCAGTCAAAAGAAGTAGGCAGGCATTGCCAGAGAGATCACTCATCCCAAGAAAAGGAGGAGGAATTAATTATTTGGGAGATAAATATGCAAGTAGGCTATGGACAGTCATTAGCCAATGTACACACAGTGAGCAGCATATCAGGTTCTTATCTCAGCTGGAACCAGCCACATATCATAAATTCCTTCTGCATAAATGAAGCAAATCTCTTCCAGATGAACAGGGAGATTGTCATGAATTTCACACCTCAAAACTTTGTTAGGTGTAACCAATCTAAACTGTCATCAAACCTGAGAGTAGAGGATACAGAAAATACGTATAGCCATACCCCTGGTGTGTGATCCTGCTAACAAGATCCAATCTCCAGGGCTTTCAAAACAAATTGTGCTTAGGTCTTTAAGTTTGAAATTGTGCTTGGGTCTTTTGGGATCAATCTTGGGATTGATTTTTTGTCTTGAGACCAAAGAGAGCTGGGCACTCAACTTTTAATGAAAGCCCTTTATAGGCCTCTTGTGGGACTTTGGAAACCCTATGTTTCTACTTCTGTGCTCTCAAGATAGCTAGAGTCCAGCTCTACATACAGTGCTGAAACACAGTGTGACAACAGAAAGGTTAACACAATACCTAAGGCATGCTTTCAACATTCAAAGTAATTAAAAGTTGGAACTTCTGTGTGATTTACTGGCAGATGTGGTGCTCAAAGAAATTTCAACCTTTCTCAGTCCAATGGCCAATAACTCATTGCATTCAAATCCTCTCAAATCCAAGAATTTCAGAGATCAGTTTCTTGGTGCATTTTTTTTTTTTTTTTTTAACGTACCCTTCTCTGGCAGCCAAAATGCTTACAGTTGTTAGAGCCCTCTGTGCACACACAGGATGGGGATCTGTTATTTCTGGAGTAGGAGAACTGGCTGAGAGAGACTGCACACAAAGTCTTGTGGCTGTCTAAGCAAGACACTTCTCAAAAGAGGTCTCACCTGTTACCCTAGAGATCCCTGCCAAAGTCAGTGGGATGGCATCTGTTGCATCAATAGAAATCAAGATATAAAATAAATGGACTTCAAGATCCAGAGAAATGGAACAGGCTGCCCAGAGAGGTTGCGGAGTCTCCTTCTTTGAAGATATTCAAAACCCACCTGGATGCCATCCTGAGCAATGTGCAATGTGTGCAGGGGGCTTGGACCAAATGATCTCTGGAGGTCCCTTCCAACCTCAGCCATTCTGTGTGTCTATCCATAAAGCAATATGGCATGTGTTGGCTACCACAAGGATGAATGGGGTACACATGAAGAGTAATATCTTGTAAGATGAGGTCCCAGTGAGCATAGAATATTCATCATTAAAAATAATAATAATAATTTAAAAAAATAATAAAGAAATGTGTCAACAGCATAGGGAAAAAATAAAGAAACAACAAAATTAACCTATCCACATATGTATTTTTCTCTAAACCTTGAAAAAAAAAAAAAAAAAAAGCTTTTGGCTTGGATTAAACTGAGTTGAATATGAAGACCAAAACCAGTCAGTAATTAATGGTGTCTGGTTTTCTGGTATTTATGCACCATAAAAATTAATAAGGGACTTCTCTGGGAAAATAAATGGTTACCTAGAAAGCCAATTTTGGCCTTTGTTTTTTTCAGTTAGTCATAGCTGCTCCGTGAGATTCCTTGAAACTTCAAGCTGGTTACTTCCCAGGAACTTTTAGTGATTTACCAAAGCCAAATTTTCAATGAGGAATTGATGCAATCTCCCTGATATCAGCATACAGGGACTGAGTGTAAAATTTAACTGTTCATGCTGACTCCCAGATGTCATTTTTTTTCTAGGTACACATAAGCAGAAAATGTGTGCAAAGGCTTTTAAAAAGCAACAGGTATTTTTACGTGCATCCATATATATCATTTCCAGGATAGGAAGACTTAGACACCAACCCCTCTATTCTTAACTGTGGTAACAACCTGAAATAGTCACATAGAGGTAAGCGCTTTTTTTTTTCATTATTATTTTCTGTATGGGAATATCAAAGGTAAAGAACATTTAGACTGAGCAGTAAGGTATGGTGCAAATCTCTGCACTAATACTAACTTCCAGCTGGTCTGATATAATGCAGTCTGGGACCACATGGAGATACCAGGTTAGTCCTTTCAACATAATAGTGCATGTATATGGAATTAAATATTGTATGTAAGCTGAAAAACTCTATCTTCAAGTAGGTTTAGCTGGTGCAAAGCTGTGGAAGCAATAAAAAAAGACTACTCAGACAGCAAACAGCAGCTTTAAAGCATAAACACATTTTCTTGGGCCTCACCGAAGCTGTGGATATCTGATATTTCCCGCCTTTCTGGTGGAGTTCCCATACTCCTTATCAGCTCGCAGTCTCTCAAGAGACAAATCCCTTGCACCACTGCCATCTCCACCCATGGAAGCAACGTATAGCAGCCTGGGTGGCCTGGCAGATGCCAGCACATTGCTTTCTCCTGAGCAGACCAGCAGAGCTCAGTGAAACAACCTGGTAGACATGGAGAAAACAAGCCCAGGAGCCCATTTATAGGTCTACACGAGAAAGAGCAGCACTAACAACACATCCTTGCATAACAAATGGGAGCTTCAAAAAGCTGGAAGCTCCCAAGCCAAATCTTCAGCTGCTGTAAACCAGGATAGTTTTTGACATTGACAGAGCTCTGCTAATTGACATCAGCTGAGGATCTGGCCTGCCTCTTTTTTCTTTTCTTTGCAGTTTTGCTGGAGTCTGTAACTTGAGCTTTTCCCATTAATGAATCCATTTCCTGCAACAGCACAGCATTGGAGAAGGAGTCCTGTTTGGGCATTTCTAGGCAGCGAGGTCTTCTTTGAGTCCTGCAGAGAGCTGCAGGTGTTTGGCTTCGGATGAAAGGAGGAACTAACAATGCTGGTTTATTCCTGACATTAGTCCTGATATTTTGCTGAAGTATTTCAGTGATGTCAGAGCCAAACCTTAGGAAAAAAATATGTATGTAGTACACAGGGTTGGGACCAGTAGATGGATTAAAAAGACATGATTATTTTGATTAACTTGATTTAGAGCGCCAGTGGTGCTGAATCATGTTCAGCCAAAGAAATATCACAGAGACAAAATTTACTTCTCTATACTCAGAAAAGAGGGAGAGATGGAAGGCTGGGGGAGAGAAAGGAAAGAAAAATTACTCTGAATCAAAAGATGAAAATATTCACTAGTTCAAAATTTTCTTCTTTTAATGATGCTCTTTCTTAGAAGATGACCACAAAACACAGAGATGTGTAATCCGTTAAGTGTGTAGTCTTCTGGACAAAACAATCTGAATTTAGACAACCCACAAGTCTGCTTCTTACTGGGTGGGCTCTGGCTGAGGAGGAGATAGGCTTTTGTTTGATTCCCTTGGATTAGGTGAAAGTACCACAGGCTTTCTGGATGGTATCTAATAACCTTTGCTAGTAGATTTTCATCCTGGTTCTCTATTGATGCTTTCTTCATTCAGCTCTTCCCATGTTCCTCAAAGGCTACAAATGTTCTGGCATGTGCCTCCATTTCTTTGGTATTTTGTGACAAATGCTCAGGGAGTTCACATTTGTCTTAATGCAGAGTAAGAAAATATATGAAAGCTCAAAAGCCAGTAGCATATGTATGGTACTTGAAGGAAAAACAGTTTTACTTTTTTTACATTTTTACACTTTTTACATTTTTTACACAACTATTTATATTTTGTCTCTGTTTTCATTTAGACACAGAATCACACAAGACATTCAGGCCAGGTCTTGACGACACAAAGCTGGAAGAAAGGTTGTGCCTATGGCGCTATTTCTGCTGAGTTTTCTCTGCACTGAGCAGAGTTCAGTCTGTATCGAATTATTTTTACACCAGAAAGCTGAGCTACTGTATATATCACTGATGGAGCATAAGCACACCTAGCTGTGATAAGAAGATGAGTCTAACTACTTTATTAAACATTTAATTGTTTGTTTTAATGCCAAAAATGAGCTATGCAGTCAGGATAAATACACACATTCCTTTTTTCAATTCTTTCAATTAAAGAAATGTTGGGACTGGTTTTTACAAAAACAAAAGTGGAGGTTTTGCACCTACTTTGGCAATACCTTTTTATCTCTTTGGTTAAAATTTCAGTTAAAGATGATTTCCGCATCAAAATATTTTGTTCTGGTCAAAAAGATCATTTGTATTTAAACAAACAGCAACCCTTAAACACAACAAGCCCTGAACAGAGCAGATGGGTGAGGAAATGTGGGCAAATACGTACATCTGTATGTCCCAAGACCTGGTTTCTACACCAAATCTAGTCATGACACTCTCGTATCTTCAGAATAAGAGGACACCCAGCAAAGCCTCCCCACTGCTGCATCCCAGCTCTGGTAGGGGTGATGAATTAAGGGGGAAAGTGGAAAGGATAGATCAACAGGGAGTGAAGGTGAAGACATCATGCAAAGAAACTCTAGGAAAATCTCTCACCTGAAGCTCATCCTAGTCCCAGGCATCTAGCTGTGGGTTCTTCTTCATCAAATTCATCTTAACACTCTTCCCTGCATTTTCATCTGTTTTGGGGAACAACAGGGACCAGGCTCATCCCACCCTGGAATGAGCACAGAAAAACATCCAGCTCCTCCTGTTTTCAAGAGATATTTGAGATCCCGTGTTACCCCCCACCTGAGTTACAGTAATGTTCCAAATGACTGGATACTTTACTGGACTTAATTAGCCTGTAGAATTCACATAGGCTGAGGACCAACTTGTATGGGCACAAATCTTGCAAGCTGGTCCCAAAACCACACTTGAACATGAGGCTCTTGGAGATGAAGCATAGCTTGCAGTTCCCATTAGGTACCATGGGAAAGAGGTCTTCTACACCAAGGATTTTCCCAGAAAGGCTACAACTATTCCAAAAGCCCTGTGCATTACCCAGGCATTAAACCACCCACAAACTGAGCCCCAGAGGATATGGAATTAACTGCTCGTTTCCCAGAACCCTCAGGCAGTTTGTCACAGGCTAATAAAAAGAATAACTGATCATGGGGGAAAGTCATAATTAGACTTACAAAATGTACCCTAGACTTCATGTTTTGTTTCAAATATCAGTACCACCAAAGAAGGAATATTTTGTGTTTCTACAATTTCCTGAATAAAATTGAGAGGAAATCATAAAATGCAAAAAAACACCCACAAATGAAAAGTCCTTATCTTGACATGAAAATATTATTCAGAATCTCTGTGGATTGTTTTGCTAATTTCCAAAATGGATGATCAAATACAGAGTGATCTTTCTTTGACTGCCAATATTTTTAATAGGCATCTTAGTCAATGTTAGTACAGCTGTCCTTTCAAATCAACTCTTCTGATGACTCACACTTGGATTCAGAGATTTCCCGAGGTTTTATCTGCTCTCCTAATGCTGTTGGTGGACCCGTCCTTGAATCCTGTCACATGAGAGAGCAGAAGGTGCCTCATCATCCAAAACATACAACCCACTGGGCAACAAAAAGGACACACACAATTAAAGGAGGCAGGAAAAGAATTGAAAAAAAAAAAAAAAAAAAGGGGGGGGGGGGGGAGAGGGAGAAAAAAAACACAGCAGGGTCATTTCATGCTCCTGCAGATCGGCATATATATATAAATCTCTTGGAACACCGTACTTCTGCAACCACCCTCCAGCCTTACTCATGGCGAGTTCACATCACCTGTTTCCCCTTTGAGTCGACATTTCCAAGGACTTTGGCTTTCTGACATGCAGTTGGAAAATTAAAAGGCAAGAAAGTCTTCACATTCTGAAGAAAACACGGCTGCTTGCAAAGCCCTGGGGAAATGTCAACAGCCAACGGAAATGAAGAAGAGGAAGCCATGAGACACTATCCCTACTGTAGAAAACAACCAATAAATTAATATTCATTTGAGGAATTTTATTTTACCCTGATTAAACTTTTCCCATGTCAATTCAACTGAAGATTGGAGGGTATTCAATAATGGGGTTCTGGAGGGGGAAAACATTCTATAAATGCTCATTCTTCAGGTGGAAAAGTGTTTTGTAGCCCAAAGTCAACGTGTAACATGAGATACGCTTTGTGTAGATAACTGCAGCTCTGTTACTGCCCAGATTGGTCTTGGTCCTCCTGAAAATAAATAAATTAATAAATAAATGGAGAAGTCTCTGGGCTGAATGGTTTAATTTTGAAGCCTCCAGTAGCTTGAAATATCTCCAAACCTATTAAACCCTGAAACCAAAATAAACATTTTGTCCTCCCTTCATGGAAGCATAAAGAATGTCTTAAGTCAACTCATCCACTTGCCTGCCAATACCAAATTGCCCTCAAGAACATATTCTCCAGGGCTTTGTCAAATCAGTTTTAGCATTCCTCAAGCAATGGGGGGTTCTACCATGTTCCTGGAAAGTCTATTCCACAATCTGTTCCCATATC
This sequence comes from Netta rufina, assembly GCF_964035555.1. Taxonomy (NCBI): domain Eukaryota; kingdom Metazoa; phylum Chordata; class Aves; order Anseriformes; family Anatidae; genus Netta; species Netta rufina. The sequence goes on from NC_140124.1 coordinate 2,697,756, forward strand.
CTTTCTAAAAAAGCACCATAAAGTGCCTGTAACCTGCAAGCACCATAGCTGGAGAGGACTTGAATTTTCCATTCTGTGGTAAACCCCTTGTTTTCAAATAACTTTCCAGTCTGAATCCAAAGGAAATCAAAATATTTTCAAAATTTCCTACTAAAGACAACTTTGAGAGAAAACGACACTTTCTGATAAAAATGCTCATCTCAATAAAGAGAAATTTTCAGGCTGAGTTCAAGTTTTAGTTTTTGTATACAACTAATATGCTACAGCATCTAAAATTAAAAATGGAAATGAAAATGCAGTATGAAATTCAAAAAACAACTTTTTTTTTTTTTTTTTTTTTTAATTACAGTTCATCAGAATTAACATTTGCAAACCATTTCAGTGTTATCAAATTGGCTTCATCCAACAGGACAACATTCCCTCAGAAAATTTCCCACTGGCTCTCACACAGGTCTATGCAATATCAAGGTCAAAAGGAATACTTTTGATTTCTACTGTCCAAGAATTTGAACTGCTCATTTATTTTTTTCTCAGAAGTTGCATTTCACAGAAGATGATTATAACACAGTAGAAGGATTCCTTTTAAATTGAATGAGTTTCATTATTTCAATTGGTGTATTCAGGAACAGTTCAGGCCAAATTCAAATGGTCCTTATGTAGAGATGGTTCTTTTTCTTTTCTCATAACTTCAGTTCTTGTACCCTTGGATTTTCCAGACATGTTGATCTACTTAAGAACATAGGTGTTCCTTACATTTAACAAAGTTTCAATACACAACTCAAGCAGTTCTTGAACTTAAAATTAGGTCTAGGCTTGATATGACTTGAAAAATACAGGACAAAAAAATCAGAGTCTTCCTCAAGGAACACTGGTAGAACTGGAGTAAGGTCCTCGATATCATCCCTCTGCTCTCAAGATCACATAGGAATATATCTAGTTATAAGCATCTCTGCCAAATCCCAATCATCCAGCCTCCCTTTTGCTTCCAGCCTAAAGCCTTACTGCATATTCTTTTCCACCAAAGCCCCCCAGCGTTGATTAATAATTGTTTGCAGAGGGAAGCTGTTTGCACTATCAGCTGTTTATTATTGATTAAGGAGCATTCTGCAAGGAAAGACTGGGTGGCTCCAGCTCTGGGTAGTGCCAATGAAAATAAAGCTAGTATTAGTGGTCCTCAGATTCTTTGCTGGGGCTAAGAAAAAGGCAGTATTGTGGGTGAGACTGCTCAGCAAGATGTCGATCTTTGGTGGTTACCTAACAACAATAATAAGCATTGGGTAAATAGGTGGGATACTCGCACAGGGAACCAACAAGGGAATTAAAAATGAGTAAAAGAAGAAGGGTGGGGGGGAAAGGAAAGCGTTAGACTTTCCAGCTTTTTGAGAGAACAAGGTTTTATCCTCAGTAGGGGGAAAAACAGATTTACTAAACACAGTGACCTCACTTGTTTGCATAGCATTCGGTAACGTGTATTTTATTACCTATGCTACCTCCATGCTAGCTTGCAAAGCCTTTCCAGCAGCCTTGTGAAGGATGCAGAGCATATGGAAAAGAAATAAACCAGCCCGAGGAAGGAACGGCATGGCTGGGTGAAACAAAAAATACAGCACAGAAACTCATTGGTTGGGTGTGAGTAAAACTGGAGAAGACAATTCTCTCCTCTGCCAAAATGTCAGCTCCCCAGTGAGGGTTATTGTACCAGCAACTGGAGGTGCAAGCTTTGGTGCTAGCTCAAATCTCCTCCATGCAATGCAAGTGCCATGGACACGCTTAGCACTGACAGATGGAGAAGTTGCATTAATAGGAAGGGGCCTGGACCAAGCTGCAGGGTGAGAAGGTCCTATTGGAGAGGTTCCTCTGGGGGCTCAGTTTCTGCCTGCAGCACAGCTCCTGCTCCGGGAGCAACCATGCTGGACCCAGCCAGTACTGAGTACGTGTGAGGCCAACCAGCCTTGCTTGGTGTGAGCACAAAAGTGGGGGTTTGGCCATTGCACTGTGCTGAAAATGTGACACAAAGGCCTGACTGCCAGCTCACATGAAGTAAAGCTTGTTATTTTTGGTGAAGGACATACCACTTTATATGCAAACAGAGAAGAAAGTCCAAAAACACAGTTTAGTTGAAATCAAAATTGGGCTTTTTTATGACTGCAAAATTTGGACCCTTGACTGTGGCCTTGAGATACGGTCATAATACAAGAAGCAGGAAAACTGGTGGTCTGCAGCCCAGAGACAACTCCCAGGAAGCCCCAGAAGCCATCTCTTAGAGCCCAACTCTACCTCAGAGGTCTCCTTTTACAGCGTGTTGTACTAAGAGTATCTGTGAGCTGGAAGGAAGCAAATGAGCCTGTGAATTGAGCATTAAAGTTCAACAGCACTAAAAAATACAACAAAAGGAAAGCAAATCCTGCTGGAATAAAAATAGCAATAAGAAAGTAAGAAGGAAAGTAAGAAGGAAAGAAAGAAGGAAGGAAGGAAGGAAGGAAGGAAGGAAGGAAGGAAGGAAGGAAGGAAGGAAGGAAGGAAGGAAGGAAGGAAGGAAGGAAGGAAGGAAGGAAGGAAGGAAGGAAGGAAGGAAGGAAGGAGGAAAAGAAGAGAAGAGAAGAGAAGAGAAGAGAAGAGAAGAGAAGAGAAGAGAAGAGAAGAGAAGAGAAGAGAAGAGAAGAGAAGAGAAGAGAAGAGAAGAGAAGAGAAGAGAAGAGAAGAGAAGAGAAGAGAAGAGAAGAGAAGAGAAGAGAAGAGAAGAGAAGAGAAGAGAAGAGAAGAGAAGAGAAGAGAAAAAAGAAGAAAAAAGAAGAAAAAAGAAAAGAAAAGAAAAGAAAAGAAAAGAAAAGAAAAGAAAAGAAAAGAAAAGAAAAGAAAAGAAAAGAAAAGAAAAGAAAAGAAAAGAAAAGAAAAGAAAAGAAAAGAAAAGAAAAGAAAAGAAAAGAAAAGAAAAGAAAAGAAAAAAACAGGGAGGGGAAACATTTATTATAAGGTGAAGGCAAGAGTACTCAGGGTCAGTCCAGTTTAAAAAAAAATAAAAACAGTCTAACAAGTCACTTTTTTCATCCCATATGTTACAAGAGCAGAGACTCCACCTGCTCTTGGAGCAAAGATCACACAGGAACCAGTTCAGACAACAAATCACCTACACTGTTATCCCATATTGGGCTCAAAGTAAACACATAAGCAAATTAGTAGCAGGTGGGCTGTTGGACCCTGTGTGGAAGACACAAATGGTATTTGAGGTCACCCCTGTCTGAAAACAAGCCACCAAATTACTTGTACATCACTTCTTCATCAGTTGATGAGCCCACCACAGCTCTACCAAAACAGGAGCAGAGGTTTGGCTGGGCAGAATGTGGATAAGAGAAGAATGGTTCTTTGAATGACCTCCAACACCCGACCTTGCCTCAGCCATGCTTCTTTCATTGTCAGGTCCTGTGTGATTTATTTCCTGACCTTTGTTCTGTACCAGAACAACGCTTTTTTCTTTGTCTTCCCATTTACTTTCTCCTTCCCTCATTTCTAGAGGCTTAGTTTAACAAGACACTCACCTTCCTGCCCTGAACCTGTTTGGTTTCAGCCATGAAGGGCCTTGACTGCAGCACCACATTCCTGACTGCAAATACTGGTCCAGCCTCCTGGGCTGCTTGCTTTTATCCGCCCAGCAAACCCCTAAAGGCACATGCAAGCAATGGACACATGCTCCAACCTGCTGCAGGTGAGTCAGGTCCTTTCTGGGCCCTCAGTAATTCTGATTCATCTGATGAGCCTTGTTCAGCAGCAGTAGATGGTAGCACAGATACAGCACTATGTTCCCCTGGTAGAATGGCTTTGAGCTCACAGCCTGTCACCATTTGACCTCCCCAGCGTGTTGCTGGGGCAGGCAGCAGTGAGCTGACTTCATCTGTGGAGACCTGGCAAGCCTCATGCAACAGATCTCCACTGCTGATAATGCACATTAATGTAAGTCTCGTTAAGGTTCCTCAACACCAAAAGCACAAAGCAGCGGTGTCTTAACACCCGGCACTGTGGTGGTGGCAGAAAGGCAAAATATACAGCCTAAAGAAAGGAGAGGCACAGCAGGGGACTTTAAGTGGCTCCTATAAGCTGTTAAGTGGGAGAAGCTGTCTCGGTGCCTACTGTGCTTAAGAGCCTCTTGAAGATGGGAGAAGTGCGTCAGCAGGGCATTTCCACGCACCTCCGCTCAGGGCAGAAATAACAGAAGTGGTCAGCAGTGCTGCTGGCGTTACCCAAGCATTTACCCAGGAAAGTGGGTAAAAGCTTCACAGGGACAACCTGAACCCAAACTTCCTCCAGGCAAGCCTGGGTGGGCAGTCCTGAGCTGGGAGGTGGCCACTGGCAGAAGCATGGGGCCAACTTAGTAGTTGTGCATGAAATATAAATCCCAACAACAGCGTTGCGTTAAATTTTCCTCCCAGCCAACAGTCAGCCATTGCAAGGTCTGGTGACCGGTCAGATTTACATCCTTTTTATTTTTATTTTTTGAAAACAAAATGACACACGATACTCCCTCCCTTGATTTTCAGGAGGGAATTTCTCAGTGGAAGAGACATGAAATTCCTGGGCTGTGAGTTGGGTAAAATAACACACAAACAACCAAACTAAAAATCCTCTTTTCAGTTAGCCACAAGGATTGTGCAATCGTCCCAGGGTGTCGTCAGCTGGCCTGGCCCAAGGAGCTCTCTCCCAGCTCCACCTGGTGGTAAAAAGGGCGTTTGGGCTTCTTGCTGTGGGCACCCGGCCGGGCTTCAAGGCACGGGGGGGTCAGTTTGTGCTGCTGCCATTTTGCCTTCGTGACCCTCTCTCTTCCTTGTGGCATTGGCTTGCCTTCTCCCGCAAGGTGGGCAAAGCCCATCTCTCTGTAGGGACAAAAACTCAGTCTCATGCAAGTGTGTGTGGTGATTATGGTGTGGTGGGGGCATCCCAGCTGGGAGGAAGGCTCTTATTACCAAAGCAAAGGGAGCCTTGTGCTGGCAGCTAGGCAGAGCCCACAGCTGTCTGCAGTATTTGGCCTGAGTCTGAGGCACTTCTGATGGACGAAGATCATAGAGGACAGTCAAGAGTCTTCTCTGAGGGTGGTTAGAGCAGGAAAACCTTCTTGCTTGACATTTAGGAGGTCCAAGGTTGAACACAGTTGCCCAGACATAGGCATCCTGTGTCCTTTGAGGTGACCTACAGTGTCTCACCTGGACTGCTTCCCTTTTGGCATGAAGGTAGCACTGCTACCTCATGCCGGTGCAGATACCTCAGCTCTCTCGGTGTATTTGGAATCACCAAAACAACAAGGGATTGTAGAAAGACAATACACTGGTATAGACATCCCCAGATAGCATGATATTAGTCCACAACCCTTCAAAGCCTTAAGCCTTTCAATGAGTCAGATGCCAATCTTGACCAAGGCAGCTACAGGATTTGGCCATCTTCTTTTCCAAAATACAGCTCATGGAGGCCTTACTACAAATTTCTCCAGCTACACCAATAAGAACAGCAATTGCAGCACCACTGGTTTGTTTTTGAGCTATGTTACCTTCCAAAAGATGGCAAGAAAAAGAGAACAAGAAAGTGAGGGAAAAAAAGAGAGGGGAAAAGAGAGCGAGTAAAGAGAGAGAAGGAATGTGAGAAGGAGAAGAAAATCCCAGTAGCTCCATTCCAAATGGAGCTCCATTCCATCCCTCCTCTGGGTGCAGGAAATTAATTTCATCTCTTCTTGAAATGCTAGAAACTCGATATTTTAAAAAATACAACAAAATATATTTCCTGAGAAAACAGGGAAGAAAAAATTATGAATAAATCTTTTATTTATTTATTTATTTATTTAAATATTAAACATCTGATATCTAAACATCAAAAATAGTCAAGTGGCGAAAAGTCCTGATACTGGCTGATTGCTAATTAAGATGCGACAGACCCAGGCAGGTTATATTTTGACTTTTAACATGAAGGTGATTACAGATACTATTACTGTGATAAATTCTTGCTGAAAAGACTCAGAAAGGCTCCTTGTTTCCTTCAGATATCTTTCCCCAGCTTATAAGTACCAGGTCTGGCTTGCACATGCTAGGAGCTGAGGTCACTGCAATGAGAAACATCAGGGTGTGAGACATGAAGCCTTTGTAGGAAATTATAGAAGCTATAGAGGGCTAATGCTGGGTTTGGGAGCATTCTGATGAAGCTGTAGAGAGAAAATAACAGCACAAAGAAGGGAAAAAATAAACAAAAATAAAAATAAAATAAAATAAAATAAAAATATAAACAATTAAAATTAAAATTAAAATTAAAATTAATAAAGTGTTGGGGGAGGGAGGGAAAGCCATGCTGCTGACCCTTCCAAAACAGACTACATCCTACTGGAATCCCACTTACTCTGCCCAAATATATATTAAGCTAAAGCGGAATGGAGAGCAGCAAAGCAGATGTCCTCATCTAACCCCCGCCCAGCAGAATCTCCAGGGCAGCTCGCTGTGGCTCCATGTCCTCCACCCACTCTAGCAGATCCCTTTGGGAAGGGAGAGGTGCCAATGTGAGCAACAGTGAGGTCCTGAGGACACAACAGGAACACTGTGTTTCGCTCTTTTGTGGGGTAGAGGACAGTGCCGATGGCATTTCCAGCCAAAAGAGGCAGTGCAAGAGTTGTCTCCCTTCATGCTGGAATTAGTCCATATGCTTGGAAATGACCAAGGTGAAGTCAGTAATTGCTCATTAATTCCAAAGCATTTTTGACACTGGTCATAATCACTCCCATAACTCCAGCTGAATTAAAATTCAGGTGAGTGACAGGCTTGACAGAGCGTTTAGTGGGGAGTATTTAGCAAAAAGCTTTCATGTGTTGTTTACTCAGATTTTATGCTTTTCACAAGTGCAGTATTTTTTCTTCAAAGTGATTAGGAATAGCTGTATATCACAGCACATGTTTTCTTCCTCTAGTGACACCTACAGAAAATGTATCAGGCAGATGCTTTTAAATAGTGAACTAGCAGCCCTGTGAAAAGCAAGAATGTCCCCAAATGCTTATTTAGAAAGAGAAGAACAGGAAAAAAAATGATGACACTTGTTAAGCCAATTAAATATCTGATTAAAAAGAAACAATTCCCCAAATATCTTCACTTCTAAACTCTTAAACAGATAAATTGTAAGGTCTATCTATGTTTGCTTTGCATTTTGAGTGAGTATAACCTGATATGATAGGATTGGGATTTCTGCCAAGGATCAATAATAAAGGATGTCAAAGTAAAACTGGAATGTGGATACATTTGTAAATAACTTTCCCTTTCTGACAGTGCTCTGTCACATCCCATATGTCAGGTAATATCAGGTGAGAGCTACATATAAAACTGAGATAGTGTGAGTAAGGTTAACCTAGGGTGGGTCTTGGAAGCAGGAGCCAGGAGATAGAATTAGGAGACGTCAATATTATAATGATGATCTTCTCTGAGGACCCTCTTACCTGCAAGTGGTTTGAATATTCCCATAAATACTTACTTTGATAGGAAAATGTTGGTTTCAGCTCAGTTACCTTTTTTCTGTTACAAAATATGCTCTGATTTCAATGGACAACATTTCTATTTTCATCCAATATCTTCCCTGCTGTCCCTTTCCTTGTACTTCCATGCACTGAAAATACTTTTTTTTTTTTTTTTTTTTTTTTCCCATGCTAGCTTTGCCTCATCCCTGAAAGTGTTGGATGGAGCTTTGGGCAACCTGGTCTGGTGGGAGGTGTCCTTGCCCATGGCAGTGGGGTTCGAATTAGATGATCTTTAAGGTCTCTTCCAACCCAAACCACTCTATGATTCTATGATGATTCTATGAGAATTATATCTCAAATCCCTCCTGTCACTACTCTGAAGTGCAGACTAAGCTTGCCAGCCAATTCACTTCCCACACTGCCCCCAGGGAGGTACATGTTGTGCATCAGGGGAGTTTGGACTAACCAGGAGGCCAATATACAAGGGAAACCTCACTGTATGGAACCAATCTGATTTACACAAAACAGCCATTTGCTCCGTTTCCTTTCAAATATGCAGTTTTTCCACAGTTTCCACTTTACTCGGAGGCACCACTAACTATCCTTGAGGGAAGCAACAACATAAGAGATCCAATGGAGTTCAAAGGCTTGCTTGGCTGAACATTTCCACCACCACTAATATGGCAACCCATGAAGGAAAGGCAATTTAGGACAAACATTTTTGAGCCAAGTCCATCATGTGTGCTGTTAATATGCCGTGTGTGACCTCCACGCATACTTTGCTGACCTGGAAATTGGGAATCAAATGGTTCAATTGTCTATAAGGTAATTTCTCTTGATGGTAACTGACTAATAGCATTTCAGTCACAGCTGTAGTAACTGAGATGCGCCAGCCCAGCAGAGAGAAGAAATTGCGAAAGACTCAAATGAGCATGATGTGGGCAAGACAATAAATAGCAGGTCTTTGAGATGGGCTGCCCATCTCAAAGATTTTGATAGAGAATCAAAAAAAAAAAAAAAAAGGAAAAGAAAAAAAGGATGAAAGGATGGCTTCTTCATTTCTTCATTCTGTAAATGTCAGCTGATAGAAGTAACTTTCTAAAAGACCAAAATTAAAGTTAATAGCCAGTGCAACCCAGAAATAAAACTGAGTTATATAAACAAATCACCTTCTTGCTGTGGCATTGTACAGCTGCTCTGTGCTTCTGAGATGGATTCATATCCCAGTGCTTTGTCACAAGGCATAAAGAAACACTAACAGGCACAACTGAGGTCATTCACACCTGAGGAAGGGAAAATGGTGATTTTATTGAGGATTCCTTGCTTCAGGGGGTGACAGACAGAAGAAAAAGAGGTTTGGGATATTTTGTTGGTCTGTAAGATCAACGAAATCTGGTAAAGACCATCCGATAGTTACTCAAAAGTCCTACTTATGCTTTTTTTTTTTTTTTTTTTTTTTTAATGTGTCAAATACTTCAATTTAAGTGCTACCTTGCTGGAAGTAACTAACCCCATTTTTTTCATCTTTGATCCTTACAAAAATAGGGAAATCTCAGACACACATAGCTTTCTGTCCTTCTGAGTGAATCAAGTAGGGTTAGCTGACAGATTTTCCCAGCAGATGTTGGAGGATTCCCAAGGGCTGGAGCTCTCTCATATTTACACCTCAGTACCCAACCACCTTTGTTTTCTTTCTATTCCCCCAGCCCTCCCAGCAGGCTGCCTAGCTGTCCTGCGGCATTGCTCACATAGGGCTTGGTCCTGTTTTAATGAGAATAATCCCTTGAGGGATACTTCCATGAAAGTGAGGGGGGAGAAATGAGTGATAATTTATGATGAATGCCCTTGCAATTAGCACCTTGGAAATGAAGCTGCTTGGGGAAGATGAGAAGGATATAAATGAAAGTATTGCTGGGACAGGCTCTTTAAGGCAGGAACTGTGTGCACTTAGCAAACTGGGGCGTCTATCAGAGACTTTGTACTGGTAGTTCATCATCAAAAGAGATGGAGAATGGATTCAATACAAGTTCTGGACTAGAAATCCAGTATTCCCTACCTCACCTAAATGCCAGTTATGTGGAAGTGGGATTTCAGACTGATCAAAGCTCCTCAGGATTTTTCTGTTTGTGTCAGTGCTGGGGTTTGGCATTCTTATAGTCACTGCTGCCAGCTATGACATTGGAGGATATGTGAATGTAAATATATGCGTGCAAGCATAGGTGCATGCACACACACACACAGTCGCATATATGAGGCATTAATATTGTGAAAATACTAGGAATTCTCCAGCTTGCTTTTAAGTCAGTTAAAAGCACATTCCCAATCAATTTATGGGCATGGATCAAGTGTTAGCATATACCAAGGGCCATTCCCAAAAGGCATTTTGAATAGAACCACTTTGTTCTGGAAGGTCAGAGCATTTAATAGGCTAGATGTGGTCTGCTTTATGCCAGGTGGCATCAGCATCAGAGCTATGTTTAATTAACTAGTAGTGATGTAGCCAGAATTCCCTGTACTAACAACATAACCCCTGGAAGTAGCAGCATAAATGACCTGGGAGAGGATGTAGAAAATGAAATGGCTCCTTTGCTTTTCTGAGCAGCTGGCAGCATCTCCAGCCACTATCTCTATACCCCAGGTCCTGAGGGAAATGCTCCATTTTGCATTTGACAGCTATACACTTTATTAGCCTGGCTACAGCACACCAGTACTGTAGCCAGCAGCACATGAGGGAGTCATATGTTTAGCATCATCTCCAGCCAGCTTTGATTCCCCCTGCAAGACTGGCAATTGGCAGAAGTGGAGGAGACAGCCTCGAGCATAAGTCTGGAGAGTGAGGCTTGAAGAAAACCCGTAGTGAAACACATGAACCATGCTGTCGTCGCCTGCCTGCTTCCCATTGCAGAAAGGCAGATTATAAACACCAAAGTGTGGCATGTATATTTGTCCTGGCCACTGGTGGTACCTCTACATCTCAAAAAAAGTTGATGGCCCTAACCACTACACGGTTCTGACCTACTTCTCAAGACAACCAAGACATAAGTTTGGTCATGTCACATCTTTCTAGGCCTCTTCCACCTTTCAAACCCTGTGTCTATACTTCTACTTGAACTAAAAGAGGGTAGACATGACATCAGCGTCTTAAATAACTCAGGTAGGACCTCTATGATTCAAAAGCACCTATGGACCTTGAGCTGTACTAATGGTGATGGTGAATCAATACTTAGGACCTGATTCAGCCAACTCTTCTCTCAGTGATTAGATTTTTTGTTTTTGTTGTCCTTGTAACAGTCAGATTTTCATCTTGTTTGCTTGCTTCATGGGACGCTCTGTATAGAAAGTGTCCCCTCGTTATTATAATTCTCATTTCCCCCAGCCCAGGCTGCTCCCAGCCCCATCCAGCCTGGCCTTGGGGAGTGCCAGGGATGGGGCAGCCTGGGCCAGGGCCTCACCACCCTCTGCATGAAGGATTTCTTCCTCATAACTAATCTCTAAATATACCCTCTTTTAGCTTAAATCCATTCCCCCTTTTCCTATCCCTACACCCCTGACCAAGAGTCCTTCCCCAGCTCTCCTGCAGCCCCCTTTAGGCCCTGGCAGGCCACTGTGAGGTCTACCTGGAGCCTTCTCCTCTCCAGGCAGAGCAACCTCAACTCCCTCAGCCTGGCTCCACAGCAGAGGTGCTCCAAACCCTTAGATGACCTTCATGGCCCATCTCCGGACTCATTCCAACAGGTCTCTGTCTGTGTGCTGGGGGCCATAGCTGAGCACAGGGCTCCAGGTGGGGTCAAACAGGAGCAGAACAGAGGGGGACAATCCCCTCCTTCCCCTGCTGCCCACGCTGCTTTTGGTGCAGCCCAGGACACGGTTGGCTTTTTGGGCTGCAAGCACACATTGCTGGCTCATGCTCAGTTTTTCATCCACCGATACCCCCAAGCCCTTCTTGCCAGGATTACTTTCAGTTCAGCAAGGCTGCACTCAGTACTAGTAAGAGGCTCAGGCAAGTCTTTATTTCTTTCTAAGCTAAAGACATTTCTGTTGTTTGATGAATTTAATTTGTTCTCATGCTTCCCTGCTGCTCAGCACATCCACAGATGCAGGCTGAAACCACTTTCTTGCGAAGACCTAGCATTGGCCTTAAGGAAAGCAATGGGAGAGAAGGCAAAAGAAAACCCATTTTATTTTTTTGGAGGTGTAGACTCTCATTTGATACTTTTTTTTTTTTTTTTTTTTAATCCCATATTCTTACAATATGCATTCTAGCTTCACCCACTTCCTCTGTGGGAACAGCTGTCAAAACGCTGTTACATCCTAGGCTACTGCGGCTTTACGACTCACATTAGCAGCTCTTTAAGGGTCTGGCGGAGGCTGGCTGTGAGGTTTCTAGCCTGCGATTTCTCATTACCCAACTGGCAGGAAGTGTAATGCAAGGTCAGATGGGAAGCTGAAGAAGCCAGGGAGGTACATTGCAGGGTTTGATGGGATGTAGACCAAATATAGCTCCCCGGATCCCCCATGTCCAACCCTTTCACCCCCAGTCATCCACTCTCATTGCTTAAAACTGCCTGGGCCAAACATCAAACAAAATATCAGCCAGGTTCCTCAGGGCCTCGTGCTGATCATTCTCATCATGACAAGAGTCATGCTTGCCTGTTGGGTTTGGTCTACTGCCAACTGAGGAACACCCACTGTGCAAGTTTTGTAAGACCAACAGAAAGTGAGTCCTAGAAACTCCTTCTCCTTTCATTTCTGTCTGTGACCAAATGATTTGATTCATGCAAGTATATCGAGTGTAAGTCCATCCTTCTGTCCCTTACCTCATGTAGACTAACTATCCTTTGCCTACCTCAACTCTTTCTTCATGGATACGGTCCTTGCTCAATGCTGTTACCATACAACCCCTCCAGGTGGTCTCCCTGGAACTAACAGCTCTGTGTACAACTCACCTGCACCACATTAGCTCAGATGATCTGTGGAGGTTGCTCACAAGGGTGGATTTTCAGGTGTTTGTAAAGGCATTCCTCTGGATAGGGATATATGTGGCTAAGCGTGAGTTTTGACACTCCAGCTCTCCATCAATGAATGGAGATGGTGAAGATCAAAGCAAGGTGTCCAATGGTTTATATGAAAAGAGGAATTGTGGTCCCAACTCCGGTAGCTTCATTGACTGGCTATCCACTGGCTATAAAAGGCACAGGAGGTGACCATCTCATGTGCATCCATCTGCAGTGTAAATACCTGCATTTAAGCAGATGAATCTTCTATTCACCCTCAGACATCAGGTTTAAAGTAGAAAACATTGTTCAGTGTATGCAGCCTCTTCACCAGATCATTGTATAGAATTGTGAGGACCCTAGGATGCTAATGCATGCAAAACCACCAGGATTTCACAGTTTGGTGCTCTGTGAGGGGGACATCACACTTCCTACAGGACTTGTTTATTACAGATGTTGATGCACTGGAAGCTTTCAACTGAAACTTTAAAAAAGAAAAACAAAGCAAACAAGAAGTGGAAGGCTCATTGGTTGTACAGAGTTCTCACTAATTTAATGCACTTTTCATTAGGTGGATGCTATAGATAATAAGCTGTGAGAAGGAGTGCAATAGTGTGCATAATGCACTGACATGAGCAAAATACTGAATGAAAGAATCATCATCTCTGAGGACAGGCAATGTTGAGTGTGAAAAGTACACAGGAGCCATTTATTAAAGGTTTGGTTAAAGGCCTGGGTGTGACTGCTGCACCACAGTGGAAATGAGCTAACAAGGGTGTTGGTGCCTGGTTGCCTGACTCAAAAAACAGCAGCCCAGTAAGCTAAATAGCTTCTTAACAGCCCACCACCTATTCTCCCAACAGCTCAGCCACACGTCGTCTATTCCAGGGCTTTGTTTTTGTTTTTGTTTTTTTTTCGGATTGGTTTGGTTTGTTTTTGTCCAGTTGATTTTTTTAAACATCTTGATAAGTTAGACTTCAGGCTGCTACTGGTAGATTTCTCATCTTTCTCCTCATCCTCATGAAAAAGCAACATCTATGAACCTCTGCACAGCTGTAGCAAGGGAAGGCAGCATTTCATTGCATGCATATACATACAGGCATGGGATTGTTTCTGAGAGGCTTTGCAAAGCCAAATAAACCATGCTCATGTCAGTAGGTTGTGAGATGAACAGCAACAGTCTCTAGATATTTAAAGCCCAACTGAAATGAATTTTAGAGAATTGTTGTAATTCAGACAGGTTACACTTGGCAGTGTCCTCATTCGGAGCTCCAGTCAGATACTCAGTCAGAGGAACTGCAGACACTGCATGACAGTGACATTCTGCATAACAGTGACATTCTGCCAAGGTACCGTGGCTTCTCCAGATCAATATGATGAGAAGGCAATCCTATGAAAAGCTGGCAGAGCTCATCAACCCCCTGCACTTAACACTGTATTGGTCAAGACACTGGGACAGCAGCTGGCCCCAGCCAGAACAACCTGTAGCAGTCCTGAACCTGATCATACTTTGTGTGGTGGTGTTTCACGCAGAGTAGAAGATCTGAGTGGGGAGAGAAGGAAGCATGGAGTTTTGTCCTAGCTGTGGGTCACTCCATCATCATTCAAAATTGGGATAGAGACACTTCTTTAACTGATGGTGATATTATGAGGACAATTACATTTTGATTTGTGAGGCACTAGGTTGGCCATGCTTGGAGGCCAAGCTCAAGGACCTACGATGGATAGACCTCAGAGGTGACATAGGTTAAGTGTCCCCAAGGCTGGGCTTGATAAGGATTTCTTTCCTGAGAGAAAATGGCAATGCTTGCTTCTATGAGGGTCATGAGCACCCCTTCTCCTGAAATCCTGAGAGCTTTTAAAGAGGGGCAGCTTGCAATGAGCCCAAATAAATGAGGATATGGGACCTCAGACTGGAATCTAGGGCAGCATGCCTCCTTGATAGCCTTTCCAGCCTTTTAAGGCTTGCATTAGCCACAGATACAGGCTGGCTACAGGACCAGAGGTGAGGAGTAATGCTGCAGGAGGTGCAGGGGCTCCCACAACCATTGAAATTAAACCTTTTTCAACAGATGTGAAGAACGAGGAGCACACTTCAAGTATAATTTAAAATACATTTATTGTTTCATTTGTTCTGGCTTTTTTGTTATACAAAGATGTTAAATAACTTAAATACATTCTCAACAGTCACTCAGAATCAGATTTATACCTACAAGCTGTACATATGAGGTAGAGAAAAATAACTTAGGCTCCCATAAGACATTGGAAAAAAAAAAAAAAAAAAAAAAGAAAAACACTAATCCTTCATGTTAGTATTCCCACCTCCCTTTAAAAGGAAATGCCATTCCAAGTGTGCAAAACAAATCCTAGACTTTACACTCAGGTCGCAAAGGTAACTGTTAGAGACTGCAGTGGGGTGGGTGGAACAAGGAAAAATTCCCATGCTAGTTTGATGATTGTGTTTTGGGATGGGTTCATGTCTAAGGGGATCTTGGCAGAGTTTCCACGATGACCTTGGTTAGGCCTCAATGCATCTCCACCTCTCTCACCTAAGCTTTATCTCCTATTGTTATCAGTTAGGAGAAACTGGCACCTCCACATTGACCGAAACACCTGTAGAGTTGCTTATACCAACTGCAGACAAGAGCCTGGGCAAGCAAGATTTTAATGCTTTCCTTAGATAAAAGGAGTATGACTCCAATCCCATTGCAAATGGCCCACAACACCAAGCATGTCAGCACTTCTTGGCTTTCCTGAGCAACTCCACGGTGCAGGCAGAACTGGATGAAGGAGCGGAATCTACTGTCCCTTCGGATCACCTTGTCAAATATTGCTGAGCACAGATTTCCCATTTCTGAAAAGATTCAGCAACAACTGAGAAAAATATGTTGTTCAGACACATCCCCTGCTACCCTAATGAATTTTCATGTGTCTAAATCATTTATGGTCTTATACTCTTCTCGTACCCTGCCCCTGAAGAAATGTAGTTACAGGAAGCCTGCCACGATGCCAGAGCTAAGATGTGCTTGAGATATCCATTGTCTTTCCTTCCCCTTCCACAAATACTATTCATCTTTTTTTTTTTTCCTTTTTTTTTTTTTTCCATTTAGTATTTTTCCATTCAGAATTTTTCCATTCATTCCATATTCTGTTTTCTGGAACCTCTAAAATAGTTTGGCCAAATCCAGTTTTATCAGTGACAACTGGATTGAAAAGACTGATAATCATAATCATAATTGATAATCATGGCCATAAGCATGACTGCTTTAGCAATAACTAGATTTCAACAGGGCTGGTCCTGTGCCACACTGAGCCTCCTTTAAGTTACATGGACAGTAATGGTCATAAAACACACTGGTCATTTTGCACAAAAGTATTGCCCTCCAAAAGTCATCACCTAGTTAGCATCCTTAAAAAAGACGACCAGGACAAGCTGACCATGGAAGCAAGACTCACCCCACCAGATGTGCATGCAGAGCCAAAAAGACTGGGAATGCAGAGCTTTGCTGCACCTGTTTTAGCAAGAACAGTATAGACCTAATTTTACTGCAGCAGCAACTGAGGAATTTTTCACAGGCACTATAATCCACCAGAAAATTACCTTAAGCAGCATCTACACCATGAAAGTACCCTTGAGAAATCTGTCCCTTCATCTGGATTCTCATCCAACCCTACTATGGGCCAAAGCAACTTAATTTCTTCTCATATATTGGCTTAAGTAGGCCAGCTGAAAAGTCACTAACAAAGAAATTCAAAACCTGGTCTGAAGGAAGGCAGATGCATATGAGCTGGCCAACCATGAAAAATCAACAGAAATTGTTTCTCCCCTGCCCAGATCTCCACAGCAGTTCTCTTGAAAACAGTTGGTTCATAGCTCATCATAGCTTCCAAAGGTGAACAACAGCCTTCCTGAACTGCAGCAAACCAAGTTCCAGCTCCCCAGTTTTACAATGCCCCATTCAAAATGATAAAAATTACTTCAGTTAGATCAAGCCTGGAATTTGGTCCTCTTCATTTAACCTTCCCACGCACTCAGATTTTCCTTTTTTCCAGCTAACTTTAACTTTTAAGAGTCTTTTTCCCAGGCCAACTGAGATCAATGGCAAGTATCTATAGTTATTGTGAATAGATTTAGGTTTTCCTCCCTTCAAAGGCATTCCAGGACCAGTAAACAAAACTAGAAGTGTAAGCTTGAAGCCTGTCACTCTCCACAAATCATTTTTTGTGTCAGGAATAAAAATAAAATTTGGAGGGGGAAAAAAAAAGCCCCACATTTCACCAACTGGAGTCATTTGTGAGCTGGAAGACAATGAGAACGTAACGTTTAGGACTTGTTTTGCACATCTCCACATCTGGTATATATGAGTCAGTCACACAGAATAGAAGCTTGTTAAAAAACAGATGACGGGTGCAACAATTATTTGTGTGGGGTTTTATTTTTTTTTTTAATAGAAAATTCTAATATAAAACAGCAAACATTTTCAGTTTGCCTTGTTTACAAAAATATTATATATATTTTTTTATATTTCTGACATAACTAAATGCACTATTCAATAAAAATATTCTTCCATCAGCTAACTTCTCTTTTAAAAAATTAATAAAAAAAGTTATATAAATAATGGTTGCACCCCCTCCACCCCAAAACTGATCTTGCAAGTCTTGCTGGATCAGCTTAGGAGAACCAACACTTTGACATTTTGGGGGGACAGGGGCTAAAAGGGAATAATCAGAAACCAGAGACTTCCCCTTCACCAATCCATCCTTCTCCAGTTATATCTGCCACAAAAAAAAAAAAAAAAAAAAAAAAAAAAAAAAAAAACACTTTCTCAGGGTGCGAGCATGTTGGGGGGGGAAGTTGTTTCACACTTGGTTTTTGTTTCATTGTTTTTTTATTTTTTAATGAAATGGCACCATGAAAGATTCAGAGCCTAAATGAACTCTTGTCATTTTACAAAAATGAGCAATTTCAGTCAATTGCACTGGAGATCCAATGGTGTGGCAGCAGAATTAGCCTCTCTGGAAAAATCCAATTTCAAGCAGCTGGAAGCAAAAGGGTTTTACGGGACACTGCTCAGTGTCTGCAGAGGACTTCAACTTTCTTACTCAGGGTTTTCTGAAGGTGCATATGGAACAGCACAAGCAAAAGCTCCTGTACAGCTCCACAGATCAATTAAATTCCAAAACACAACCTTCATAAACAGAAAACCCAGATCAAGCACTCAAAAGACTTTTGAGAGGGTTTAACAACATTTCTACCAGGTGCTACTTGCATCACACTACTCAAGCTCAATTTTTTTTTTCCAAAATGAGGCTTTTTTTCCCCATTCTTAATTCAAAGATAAGGCAAATATTGGAAAATGCTGGACCTAAACATCTCCCTGTGCCCCCCAAAAACCACACACAACAAGGTGGAGGGAGAATAGAAATAACCCACATATGTTTTACCACCCTAGGTCAAAAGGCCAAGAAGACAAGTTCTCCTGATTTCAGAGTGTTAGTATATTTTATACACTGCCTATACATTTAACACATGTGCCTTGCTACTATTTAGTTATTTATATTTTTTTTTAACCACAGGAGAATAAACCTTGCTATTTACAATATATAACAGGCAAGTAATATATCCACATTAACATAAATACAATTTGTTTTTTGTGTCTTTTTTTTTTTTCTTTTTCTTTTTTGTTTAAATACTTACAGAAAGCATCCAGGCTTCAGTGCGTGAGTTATAATACACAGAAGAGCTCTTTCACTCAGTAGTTCATTCACTCTTTGCCTCTTCTAGTCTAGCCTTAACAGCCTGCCTCATTGCCCACCCCTCTCTCTCCACAAACACACCAAGCTATCCTATCCCATCCGACACAGGCATTTTCTCTGCAACAATATCCATGCCAGCACTGCCCTCTCTTCTGCATCTAGGGACTCATTCTCCTCTCACACCAGTGCAATGTGGAGTTACTCCAGCGAGGTCAACGGAGACAGAGACACCAGTGAAAAGAAGGAAAATGAGGCCCATGGTTTAAATATAACAATAATAATAATTAATAATAATAATGCACATAAATTGCAGCCCATTCTTTAATTAAGAACACATATTTAAAAAAAGAATGGGGCCAGAAATAGTAATTCAGACCCAAAAATCCTCATGTTTTGAGCAGGTTTGGATCCAGCCTTACTTTGGAGGGGAAGAGCTATTCTAGCACACACACACAAATGTAACAGTGAGCTTGCACACATGTGTGGGAGAAAAAGAGAGGGAGAAAGAATTTAACATAATACCACATTGAAACCATAAGAAGGTCCTTCTGAAGGGCTTTACAATAAATAAATGTTTGTTCAATATTTATATATATATATTTATGTGTCTGCGTATGTGTATATATATACACACATGCACACACTGAATAATAGGTTTCTAGTCAGTTTATTTTTTAAACCATTAGATAAACTGCTTGTGGGTGACTTTCAAAGTGGCACATCTCCCAGAAGCCGTGAGACCTTCCTGCAAACCCTCTGCATCGGACGCTCCACCATGCTTCCACCATGATGGAAAGGGACAAATACTGTGAGTAGAGCCAGTATGCTTTACTTTGCAGGACCATAGCACTACTAAAAGTAATATCCTAAAAGTTCATCCCCAGTACTCTACCTCCAAATTTGATGCCAACAAGCCAGGCTGGGCTGCAGTTATTTGTTACCAAGAAAAAAAAATATTTTCTCCTCCCAGTAGATGCACATAAACAGCTTAAATATTAGTGGCTACTATTTGGGGAAAGAAAAAGTAAAGTTAAAAAAAAAAAAGAAAAAGGAAAAATAATGGTCCATTTTGGAAAACTGCTCTCCTCTTTTTGCTTGGCCAGCATCTACTACTACTTGAAAAAGTCCAGCCAGCTTTCCTCCATTAAGAACCAGATCAATGGTTTATAGAAAATTGGTGGAAATTGCTACTACTGGACAATCAAAAACTGTTATCAAAAATAAAATACAATGCCCTCCACTCTCCAGTGTCTCCTTAGAAAGCTTCGTTGAGGCATTCACTGGCTGCTTCCAGTCCCAGAAGCACTTTTATATGATTAAAGGGTATTGCCACATCAAGTCCTGGATTGCAAGTATCCTCTTCAAAGGGAAAAGAAATGCTGAAGATCGTCATCTATTTCACAGCGTCAGAGCTATATCTACCACTGCAGTTGATTTCTGGCTTCTCTGGCCACTTGATGGTTTGTCTCTGTGTCAGTTAGCTGTTCCGAATCCAATAGATGGTTACCATTTAGCAGTTCTAATTTTAAAATACAGTTCTCAATCTAGTGGTTAAAAAAATCTTAAGGTCATTGGGTTCACTACATACAGCTTGTGTCTTGTACCACTGCCATGGTTTAGGGTAAATGGAATGATGACCTAGTAAAGAAAAGTTGAATCCTCCAAAGGTCCAATCCAGTCCAAAATGGCTGCTATACAATGCAAGACATCACTGCCTTCCAAGATGCACTGGAATTTCTCTTGTCCTCCTCAAAAGCACATGTCCAAATTCAGCTGACATAAAACAAAATAGTTCCAGTTCAGATTTCTGAAGCAGTTTCCACAGGGTGAATTCAATCAACAAGAGGTGGGAAGAGGACAGAAAAATGTCATGCACAAAAGTGAAAATAAAACAAAAGTATCTAGTGGTTTGTTTGTTTTTAAATAAAATTTAAAACAGTGCTATAGGAACTGTATTTGAAGAAATTGTATGAAAAAAATAACACAACTGAAGGGGACAGGCACGTCTGGTTTTCTACTGTCTTCCCAGCCTCTTTCTTGGATATACTGCCATCCGCAACATGGTGGACCCGACATTTTTGGAACTGTATTTGGTGATCAAAGCATGTGGATACGGAGCTGTCGTTAAAAAGCTTACCCTCCAAGTGAGTCTCTTTGTGAGAGCCTTGTTTGCTGGATGTGCAGAAATTCCTCTAGAGGAATGATCAGGGCTGTTCCTGCTTACCCCACACCTCTCTCCAGTTTCAGAAGGGAAAAATGAACACTTCCTGTACCACTGCCTTCAAAGCAGAAATATTTTTCTTATCTGTTCAGCTCTCTAAGTTGTTGGGTAAGCTTCAGGAATAAAGTAATATAGGTTATTTATTCCAGACAATATATTAGCCCAGAAGTTCATGGAGGATTGGTGAAACGATCAAGATGTTCCGAGGATAAATGATCCGTCAAACTGCGTGGACGACTAAGCTGAAGGTCAACTGGTGTCTAACCCCAGTGTGACAGGCACTTATTTCCACATGGTTGGACCTCATTAAAATTCAGTCTACAGGAAAACAAAACAAAACAAAAAAACAAAACAGCAACACAGCTGGGTCACCTGTACCCTACAAAGTGCTTATGTCTCGACATAGCTTTCAGATCCCAGAAGGTCAATCAAACCCTGTTTGTCTCCATATGTAGTTCTCATAGATCACCATTGCCCATCACTGAGGGTTGCCATCAGGCAGAAGACGCGTCAGTCTTTGCAGGTGTAAACCTCTTCTCTCTGGGTGCACTGCTTGCATTCCACATAGCAGCACCAACGGACCTGGCACTGGCACGGGCGGGTGACCACCCGGCTCTGTGTGTTGTGCCCTCTCCCACAGCAGATGCTGTCACAGTTCTTGTCTTTGTAACATTTCCTTCCCGAAGTCCCAGGCGAGTATCTGCTCATCAGACAGAAGCTCGGGGAATCGTCAATGTAGACAAGATCCGTAGTCCTTGGGATTTGATCACTGTGGCCAGGGATGGATTTCTTGGGTGGGGAAATGTCTCCTTCCCCTGTGGCCTCATTGGTAGTGCTGCCCACTTTGAGCGACGTCTCATACTTCTGCTTCAGCTGCTTCCCTATTTCATGGAATGGAGAGAGCTGCCTCCAGCACGTTCGGACAGTGCAGGATCCAGATACACCATGGCACTTACAGGTTGTCTCCACTCCAGCTTTGATGACCTGCGGACACACACAGCCCCAGAAGAAAATCAGTTGTGGGGGAACAAAGCAAGGCATAGAGAGAGAGAAAAAAAAAAAAAAAAAAAAAAAAGAAAACATTTGATAGAAGAACACTCCTCAATCACAGATTTGATAACAACACAAAAACTGTCATTTCAAAGACAGAAAACACACAAACAAAGGTCTAATGTAGCTAATAGAGCGGGTGCAGAGAAGGGCGACGAAGCTGGTGAGGGGCCTGGAGAACAAGTCCTACGAGGAGCGGCTGAGGGAGCTGGGCTTGTTCAGCCTGGAGAAGAGGAGGCTCAGGGGTGACCTTATCGCTCTTTTTAGGTACCTCAAGGGAGGCTGTAGCGAGGTGGGGGTTGGCCTGTTCTCCCACGTGCCTGGTGACAGGACGAGGGGGAATGGGCTTAAGTTGAGCCAGGGGAGTTTTAGGTTAGATGTTAGGAAGAACTTCTTCACTGAAAGGGTTGTTAGACATTGGAACAGGCTGCCCAGGGAAGTGGTGGAGTCACCATCCCTGGAAGTCTTCAAAAGACGTTTAGATGTAGAGCTTAGGGATATGGTTTAGTGGAGGGCTGTTAGCGTTAGGTTGGAGGTTGGACTCGATGACCTTGAGGTCTCTTCCAACCTAGAAATTCTGTGTGATTCTGTAATGGGGAGATGCTGCTGCAACCCACACAAATAGGTGGTGGCACATGCTCCAGAACATGAGCATGAACAGCAGAAACCATCTTCCCAACACACAGGTTGCCACCTTAAACTCATGTAGCTCCAAATTAATAGCACAGGCTCAGTGGAAATGCAGTTAAAGCTGTACTGTTTCCAACAGTAGCAGCTAGGCATAGCATCCCCCAGTTCACTTTGCATCTGAGGAAAAACATTTATGTAGCTGAAAAGCGTATAAGCTGTCGAGAACAAGAGCTTGAATTGCCTCCGCCAAAACCAGCAGCTCCAGAAACACACAGGTAGTTTTCCACCTGTTATCCTATATATCCACCTATAGATCCTACTCTGCAGTGTGGCAGCACATCCTAAAGGAGCTGACAGTTTTTTTCCTGCTAGCATTGAAGAAGCCTGCACATGTCTTAGAGTGCCATTGCTCACTGGCCAAACATGCACTTAACAATGTACATTTTCTTACAGAGTGAAAACCAAGGCTATCTCAGTCTCCTCTGTGCCTTCTCTTTCCCCAAAAATTTAAGATGTGAAGGAATGGAAAACAGACACCTGCGTGAAAGGTTCAGCAAGTCAAGGTAGCCAGACCCAGTACAATACCTCCTGACTACAAATATCAAGGGCAAAGTTTGATTGAGAACAACAAAGTGTAAATACAGAAGGAAGAGTAGAGCCAGTGGAACCGTGGTGCTCACACAGGAGATGGAGATCGAAATACAAGGTTACTTTAAACAGAAAAAGTAACATGGGAAGTAGATGCAGTATCAGGAAGGGAAGAGATGAAAACACAGAGTTATTCAACAGTTACTCATCTCAGAGAGAGACAAAGGTGGTATCAACTCCCTAGGTGCTGTAAGGGACCCTATGCCCATAAGCTGAATGATGCTAAAAAAGGACCTCATCTTTTTCAAGAGAAGTAGCAATAAAAATGCTCCTTGGCACAAAAGCATATCCATCTTCTTTTAAATGGCATCTGAATGTTCTCCCCCACCTTCTCCAGAAGAGTTTACTACTGGGACTCCTCCGTGGGCAACGTAAGAGCAGACACGTTGTTTGGTCAGTGACAGATAACCTTCATTTTGCCCACAGATTATAAACAGATATTTATAGCTCTAGTTCTCCCTCCCCCTAAAATAGTTTACATTTTGACTTTAAATGGGTGAGGTATAACCACCCCTTAAAATAGCAAGGTAGAACAGAGTGTGTTTTATAGAGCTGCCTCCTGACAAGGTACTGCTGAGAAGTGCCCTTCCTTTGGGCATCTACGGTACCTAAAAAAGAAAAAAAATCTCCCCCTTCTGCCCATTATGGCATCTGCCTACATTATGGCCTCATGACAGCAGAGGACTGGCTCCAATCCATTTCCTGACCATCCGGTTCTTAATTATTTGGCTACATGAGTCCTGCCGAGCACCATGTACAAATGTGCAATAGGTCATGGACTCAGAATTGGTGTCTGGCCCAATCCTGATATTACAGAGACATTTTTAGAAAGGCACTATGCATAATACGGCCTTCAGCAAAGCCTGGCCAATGGTCACACTTCATTCCTGTGACAGCCAAGACCTTTTCAAATGCAATCCAATAATACACAGTAGCATTCAAACAAGTGACGGGTTACAGAGAGAGATGTGTTACTGCTTATAGTACTCAGCTGGGCCGGCTTGGTTAGGGGCTGTCACGCTTTGCGTGCCAAAGTGTCTAGCCAACTCTGCAAGAAATCCCACAATGTTAGACAAGAGCGTACAGAACACATTTCAACACCGAGGAAAAAAAAAAAAAAAAAACTCGCCCATGCTCTCCCTCGTATAATGTCACATTTCACTGGTTGTCTAGAAGTGAGAACTGAGCTCATGTGAAACAAAGCTCCCATACCTGATTTCACGCCCAGACCATCAGCAAACTGGACGAAATTGCTGAGATACTTGCAGAAGGGCTACAGACTGCAGTCATTCATCCATTTGGGCTTTTCTCAACCCTTCCACCTCCCCCAACACCCATTTGCATCTGCTCCACCTGGAAAAGGAGACGACCACCATTGTACAGGATGGGAAAGCAAGCAACCAGCAGGAGTTGGCTCGGCTGGTACACACACTCCTGTGCATAGCCTTGGCTGGATTTAGAGCTGGTTGAACAAGGCACAGTCGTGAAATGCAGAAAGGGAACTTCAGCAGGGGGTTGTTCTTGTCAGGAACCACCTCTCCAGAGCCCAGGGGGAGGGCTGACGCTGCAGGTGCAGTGTATCCAAAGCACCCACACGGGGCTGGTACATGCGGTACAATATGTGCTGGAAATCCACATCCTGATGGATTGGCAGCTAGCAGATGGCAGGAGACCTTCAAGTAGGAACAGACATGTAGGTTTAGGCACCTGAAGCACACTATCCAGCCAGGGCTGACCTCACCGAGGCAGACATTAAAAATGACTTTAAATGCCTACATTTGAAAAACACCTCTAAACTCCCATCTGACTGGCTGGAGCCAAGGCAGGCAGGGGATCCTGCAGCGTTGCAGACACCTGCACAGGCTCGGCTGAACAGCTCGCCAGTTTTCCCTGACTGTGCTGGCCACATCTCCACTCGCTAACAGGAGCTTAGGGACCCTGCTCACATGGAGACACCTAAATTTATAGAGGTGAACCTGTGAGCACAATCCTACCCTCTGGGCACAATTCAGGTGTCTAAAAATTAGCATCTAACGTTACTTTAGGCACTGTAAAACTGAAACATTGCACTTTGCCACCAGTTGCCTCTCCAGAAGCATAAAGGTCTCTCATACATGCTGTGTCCTAACTGCCAGGACATCTCAAATTGTACAGGTGCCCCTAAGAAGACGAATCCTATTCTCTTTACCTGGACTTAGGTAGTGAAGAACAAATCCCCTAATTAATCCCAATCTGCTGTTGTGGTTTTGTTATTGTTGCTTTTCATTTTGTTTTTCCTGACCCACTTCTAGCTCCTTGTTGACCAGTGGCTGGAAGATCTTAGGACTCGTGCACTGGTGAACCAAAACACAAAAAGTTTCCATTGTTAAGAACGAACCAGTTCATAAAATCCAGCATGTGGATTTTCATATGGCCACTGTGCAAGTGCGGTGCATCCCTGCCACCCCATAAACCTCCTTGAAGGGCAGGGAAGGGCGCAAGAATGTTATGAGGCAGCGATGGTGAAAATCCTAGAAAAATTTCTTCCCCAGACAGCCTCCCCTGCCGCTGTCAGTCATGATGCAGCTACTCAAGGCGACGTGTGATGGAGCACTGCTGCCTATGGGCCCCCTCAACACCCACCAGCCAAGATGAATCTTGGCAAAGCCTCTGTTTCCTGTCTCATTCCTCAGCTTCCACAAAGACTTTCCTCCTCTTGTTGAATGGTCCTGTCAGAGACGCTTAAATCCATCTCATCCTTCCAGAATACTCAGGCTTATCCCAATGAAATGCCAGCACATTGCTTGGAGAAGCCTTTCCTGGCCAAGCCCTGGGACAAATGGGAAGATGTCTACATCATGCTTTTAGACCTGGAGGGACTTCCAGGCCAGAATAACTTAGCTTTTGTTACCAAAAAAAAAAAAGCCTAGTATGCATGACGCAGAACAAGACTTTAACAGCAGCTATTTCAAGAGTCATAGGCAGCTCCTCTTTCTGTTTGAGGCACATCACGCAGCTCAGATCCTGGTCTGGCTCCATCCTACACAGACTTCTTGCATGCTCACACCATCACTTAATAACCATATTTCATCCACACCATGCTAAGTGGCAACGTGTATGCTTCTATCTTGCCACATGTATGTATTAACTTAAATCTGAAGTGCAAAATATTCCATGCTCCCTTGTGTCTTGAACACCGCAGCTACCACACATCAGCAGAGTGATAGTAACTCAGAGGAGCACCAACAGAGCAGTGCATTTGAATCCTCAGTGCACTACATGCTGTAGAAAACCATGAAAGAGAAGTTGAACAAAGACAAACACTGGGTCAGGGGGAGCATCACACATTGAAATTATGTCCTCCCACTCCCCTCTGATTAACCACCTGCTCTGGTAGTCTCACTAATAGGACAGCAGTTTGGGACGAAAATAAAGCTCTGTAAGCAAATTAGTTCGTTTGACTTAGGAACAAAGCCCCCCATTGATCTTGTCATGAGAATAGCAAATACTGACAAAAGCACAACGAGGAAAACAATTATGATACAGCAAGACTGAACCGTCTTTATTGGTGCTTGCTGCTCTGAGGAAATTAGATAGCACTGCAGGACCGCCCGCCCAAATGGCTTTATAAGAGCCATAGGGAAAAGGGATCACAGCAGAGCATTGCTATGCAACATGTAATCCTTCCTCACAACAATGGTTTGCTACGAAGCTCAGACTAAGTGCCCCCGTAATGATCAGTCTCAGACATGCTGCAACACACAATTTCTCAGTGTTTTAGCTGAAACGCTGAGGACAGATTCCCATTCATTCCCAGCTGGGTCACGGGGCTCCGGCGGTGGTTTTCAGACAACTCTCGTCTGGGCAGCAGCAGTCCGAAGCGGGGACGCAGCCGTGGGAATTCCTCAGTTTGAGCTCCGCTGTCGTCATGGCTGGTCTGCGGCTCCAAGGCTTCAAACCATTCGCCATGGTTCAGGGGAGAGAAGGGAGCAGATGAACCTTAGTGCATCCAGGAAAAGCCTGCCCTTGCCTAGCCTGGCTTCAGACGGGGTTTTGAGATGCTTCCATCCTCGGCATACAGATCCTCCTTCAATTTAAGTAGGCTTAGATATTGTCTCAGCTCAAATATTAATGTTTGGTTTGGACAACAGCCATTTCTTCACAGTGCCCAAACCACTCGAAGGCTTGTGCCTTAACACTGGCCACTGCCATTGGCTGAAGTATAAGAGCTTCACAGATTGCTAGAAATTTTCTTTTCCTTTCTGTTTTCTTCTCTTCCTTTCTCTTTATCTTGTTCTAAAAAGCTCTTCTTTTGAGCCTTTCTCAAACTTTTTTTCACTTTTCCCTTACCACAACCACTGCAACTATTTTAGCAAAATATGCTTTAAAATACAAACACTTAAGAAACATAGAATATCATAACCCTACTTTAAGTTGAGAACATTAAAGTAATTTTCTCCCCTTCTGTATTCCTAGTGTGCTTCACATGCTGAGAAAGTTCTGCAAAAACAACTAACTGCAATTACTTATGGGACAGAGCAAACACTTTCCTCCATCGTGTTGACTTCCAGGCCTTAGAAAGACTTTGGCTGAGCCAATCTCAGCCTGAAGGAAGGAGGGGAAAATCCAGACAGCGTGCCTGTGCATTCCTACCTGTCATAACCTGGAGCAATTAATACTAGTGCTGGCCCTGCAAACTGATCTGTATGTACAAAGTCAGGAGCTGGTCTCAGAGAGGCTATTTGCTAGGTTTGATTTGTACCTCAATTAAAGAGTGATGCTAGATTTCACACTGCAGATGAACCTCTGAAGAAACCACATAAAGGATGCATTTTGTGTCCTTTTTTTAAACGCACCAAATGAATCAGTAAGTTCATATGGATTTGCCTTATCGAAATAAGCAATTATTAGACATTTTTTGGGGGGTGTTGAAGAAACAGAGATTCATACTAAAGGAGGTTGGCTGGTGGCATGTTTTCTAGTGGGAACCACATGAGATGGGATTGGCAGTACTTGCAAACACCGACTCTGCAACAGGAGACCAGGGTGCAAGTCTCTGCTTTGCGGTGCTGGTGTGTGACCTTTAGCAAGTCACTTAATCTTTCTGGGTCTCAATTTCGCCTCTGTAAAATGGAGATACAGCAACGAAGAGGGTGGCGTGCTCTGAAAACACGTTACATGATACCTCGTGAAGTTTCTCAGACAGATGATAGCTGGGCAAACATCTACCTGATATGGAGAGCCCATCTCCAGAGCAGGCAGCAGGCTCAGCCCTTGAGATCCCTGCCAGGACCGCCTAAGGGGAAAAGCCAATCCTTGCATGGACTTCCAAAACAAGCAAGCCAGCAGCAGAAAAAGTCCACGCACCTCCCACAGACCTTCAGAGCATCCCAAACAGTCTCAGGGATGCAGGCGTACCGTGTCTTGGGGTAGGTCTAGACTTGAACCCTGCAGCAACAAGGTAACAAGGATCCTTCAGAAGTGTGCAGACAGCCTGCACAGACCAAAATACATGGGATGATATTGTGTGAAAATAATTAAAGAATGGTTCCCTCATGAAAAGAACCCATTTCAAAGGGGAATACTGCCTGATGAGAATTTTTTAGAGGAGAATTTTCTTGTTCTCCTTTACTGTCTTCCCAGATTTTTGCACTGTTGGATCTCAGGCAGCCTGTGGTTAAACCCCTGACTTCAGGGTCCTGAAGGCAAAGGCTTGCTTGTGTCCCTCCTTCTGGAAGTATAAAGGAAAAAGGGAATGAGAACATGACTTTTTTTTTTTCTTTTTTTTTCCTTGGGTAATAGCAGCCCCCTTTAATAGTGCCCCTTGGATCTGCAAGACATGCTTGACCAGACATACCTCTGGAAGAGGTCAGCACTCCTGGGATTAAGAAACTTAGCAACGCTCCAGAGAGAGAGTTGGAAAGTCATGTTTAATGATACTTTACTGAGAAACCGGGCAAATTTAATTAAAACATCACTTACTCAAGCCCAGTGGAACTAATTGAGTGCTCTAATATTCCGACTTTTCATTAATGGGTTACAAAAGAGGGCTGCACTTGTGTGTACAAGGGGGGGAAAAGGGGGAGGATATAAAGAAGAAGAGAGCCTTAGCAAGGCTGCGTGTACTTCGTTTAATATAACCAAGAAACTTCACTGCTGGCAACAGAGCTTTAATACAGTTGACTTCTCTCACCACCGCCACCCCCCATCCCCTTGACACGTAGGCAGCTCCCCCCATCACACACCCTCTCCACCCAAGACCTCTCTGAAAGAATAGCTGAATGAGTGAGAGTAGATTTGGCAAAGGAAGGGAAATTGCTTTTTTAATAAGTGGTCTATTCAGAGCTCCTGCTTCTCAATAAAGAGAAGGCTGGAGAAGTCCTGGTCTAATTACCTCATCCTCACGCTAGACAAGCTCACCCTTTCATTAGCGATTGAGGTCATATCATATAACTTTGTGAGCCATCACGGGCACAACATGCTCAGTGATTATTTCATTGGTGGCGGCAAAGTTATAGTCGGCCCATCAAGGTTGTAAAAAGCAGAAGCAAAATAATTAAACAAGAACTTCTACCAAGAGACACTAAAACTAGGTGGGATAGGATAATGTCACTCTCCCAGAAATATGTGGATTGTTTGCTAGCATGACACCATGGAGAAACTGCCGTGCCGACCAGGAGGGAATAGTGTTTGTTGCCAATTCAGTCAATTAAGCACAGGTCCTATTTTTGCTGGGTCTCAAGGGACTATTTATACATTTAGCCATGGTTGGGAGTAATTAGACGGGAAGGATTATATGTTGCTAAGAATCAGTGAGAGACCACCAAGCTTGTGCTATATCTTTGATAGATATTCCTCCACTCCCCAGTGAACACACACACCTCCACACATAGGCTGTACCTACACCAACGTGGGCAGGCACTGCAGCAAGCTCCTGCAGCAAAGCGAAGTACTGGAAAAGAAAGTCTCCTTGTCCATTCCCAGCACAGTCCAAAACAGTCTGTAGCACAGCTAGGGTTTCGGTTCATGCCTGTATGGCTTCACTAATAGACATAAAATCTGTGGTTTGGTTAGAGGAAAAACAACGGGTGCTGAGCAGGAATTCGGGAGAACTGGCCTCAGTCTCCTGCTCCATCCTCAGAAAGCTGCATAATCTCGGGAAAGGCACTCAGTTTGCATCTCAGTTCCTGCTCAAAAATCACCAAAATCATCCTTATGTAGCTCATGGGGATATTTCATGCATTAGGGTCTGTAAGAGCAACTTAGTTATTTAAGAAACCATTTCAAAATTGCTCTGTTCCAAAACGTCACAAATCAAGGCTATCTGAACTCATTCTATATGACTTTTCATTCACATCAAATATGTGATCCAAAATAAATTTATCCAAATAAACAAACTAGGTTAATTCAAAGCAGTTTTAGATCTTCACGGCCACCAGGTTAGCATCTCCTGCTATGCAATGGTTGGAAAGTCTATAAGACATCAGTTAGTTGATGGGAAGCTAGCCAGAGGAGAAAAAAAAAAGTAAAGGATGCACGTCGAGTTCCATAGAATCATTTCATATTTCACCCACTGCCTTTGTCAAGGAAGATATTTGTAACTCAGTGAGGGAGCCTGGTACTATATGCTGGACTACTCTCATCCCCCACCAATGCTGCACTAGCAGCATAGGTGAAGATCAGGGCTGGCAGGAAGCAAGCAGATTAAACCTGATACTAGTACTCTAGACCCAAGCATAAGCAGTGCCCGAGACAATCCAACCACCCCACCAAGAAGGCTCAGGCTTCAAATCAGTTTCAACGTTTTGAAGCCTGAAGCAAGTGTTGCAGGTTTTGACCTTGCAGTTACAAAGCCAACGTGGATCCTCATCTCTGACTCAAAAATCTCTAATCGTCATCTTAATGACACAATATTGTGCCAATGGATTAGATCCACGCATCCTGACTACATAGATATATGTTCCCCTTATTATTAACCACCATCCTCTTAAAAGCTTCCTCTTAACATGCAGCTCTCTTGTTCGCTGCCTAGCTTTGTGGTGCCGCTGTGAATCTGGTGGGCTGCCTGGCTTGCCTTTCAACAACAGTAAGGTACAATTATTCTAGGAGCATAAACAGAGAAATCATTTCAACCGCTGCCACAAACAGCCAAGGCAAAGCTGTCAGACAGCAATACCAACTCGACAGGCACGGCGTGGGTGGACAAAAATAGGAACACCGGCTCACTGACCTGCAGCAAAGGTCTCTGACTTGGATTGCCATGAGGGCTCTCGGTGTCTGGACAACCGTCACAACTGTTACTCAGCTGTTTAGCTGCAGATATTACACTAGCACTCAGAAACCACTGCCAATGACCAGGGCCTGATTGTGCCAAGTAAAGTGGAGGCAGAGGATGCAAGAGAGTCCATGAGATCTCCCATTGCCCCAGGACCTAACTCACAGTAGGATCAGGACAAGAAAGCGCAGACAGAATGGAGAGATTCACTCCCTCCAGTTTATCCTTGAAGTTCATTTAGCTCAAAACCACACAGACAGTGGAGAGCAGAGCTGACAAATAAGGCCACCTAACCAAAATCCAAGACTGGGTCTCAGCCATATGGGACTGGCTCTCAGCCATATGGGCATCCTGCCTGCAGCTACTGGGATGGAAAGCAATGGGAATTAGGTCAAATCTCTTGGGCAAGTGTTTTAGCCCCATCAGTGCTGGAGGGGAGATGTATATGGATTTACAAGAACATGTCAATGACACCTAAAGCCACAGCCATCTGGGTTCTGAGAAGACTGCATTATGTAACTCTGGAAAAGGAGTACAGCAGGGACATCTCACAGCTCTCTACAGCATGAAAAAACAGCCTTCATGGACCACCTTTCCCATTTTCTGTTCCATTTGCTACACAGCCAACTCCAAAGAACTATAGGACAGGCCCTCGGGAACGATCAACCACAAGGATTAAAACAGATTTCATCACTCTGCAGAGCCTGTTTCACACGCCAGAGAGCTGCAACAGGAGTTCAGAGGCACTGAGCCTTTTAATCCAGAGGCAGAAAAGCTGTCAGCCAAAGCCAGACACCAGCTAAATCCAGGATATTTCTAATCCTGATCTCAGTGCTGTCGAGGAGCATCTGGTGGTGGGGAGAGGGGGAAACTTTCTTCTGGCCAGCACTCACTGGTGGCTTTCTCTGATGCCCCAGCTCTGTTGCGAGGAATGACATTTTATGCATACGCACAGGAACAACTGAGCTGGGGTGGTGATTCCTAGAATGCACAACTGGCTCAGCAGCATTTGCCTGGGAAACTGGAGACCCAGGTCCCCATCCCTGCCCCAACCCTCCATCCAATCACAAGGACAATAACAAGGCTCGAAGGCTATTTATAGCCTTACAGTATGTCCCCCTTCGAGGTTGGCGCAATGAAACACTGATCCTAGGCACCTGTGCTGGCCAATCTGGGGGATTTTAGTGATCGAGCAGCTCTAGGGTAGGTACATCCCAGCAGTTGATGGGAGAAGGTGGAAAGCCCTTTCCTTTCCCATCTCTTGCTGGGATGAGCCAGCAGGTGCAATTTGTTCTTTACACACTCCTGGTGGAGGTCCCAGGTGGGAGAGTAAAGCCTCATGGGGAGGAGCATGGAGTAAGGTGCTAGAAGCCCTCCAAGTCCTCCAGGAGGAGAGTGGGAGAAGAAAAAATGAAAAAAAAAAAATAAAAAAAATAATGAGGGTCTGCATACCCACACACTCTTAGCTGTGAACACAACAACTCTGGTAAGGGTGGAAGGTTTTTTAGGGACTTTTAGGATTAAGTGCAGTCAAAGAGGAATAGGTCTGTCCTCGTTCCCCTCCAAATATTTGGCCAGCCAGTTTTAAAGTAACTTGGCTACAGAGATGCTACGCTGCCTACACTCTGCAGAGTTGCTTCAAGAAGAGCATCCTTCAACCTCAACCTGTGATGCTCCAGAGCAAATCCTTTCCTCCTTGTTGTAACTCATGTAAGACTGGATAACCTGTCTTGCTGTCCCTTTGCAGTGTAAGACCCTCTCCTCCTTGGGAAAAGCCAGGGACCTTTCATACAGCTCGTGTTTTCTGGAGAGTCCTTTTTCTTTCCCTGTGGTTTCTCTCCAGTGGCTTTGTATAATTCTTAGAGTACAGCATGGTCCCTAATAAGAATTCACCCCTCCAGGAAAAAAAAAAAAAAAAAAAAAAAAAAGATGACGATGACTCCACACATTTTGCATCCCATTTCCAAGCAGAACAGCACCTTATTTCCCTCACAACCTTATTTATTTCCCTCACAAACCCCACCACCACCAAGAAACCCTCAGCTCCCCTCTTTACAGGCCTCGCACCCACCCGCCGCTCACCTTCATGCCCACGAGGTTGTTGTGGAAGTCCACCCTGGCTCGCAGGTCCTTGTTGGGCTTCCTCCCCAGGAACTCCTTGACAAACTTGTTGCTGTATTTCAGGTTGTCACCGCAGCCGCCCCACTGCCAGGCTTCGCGGTTCTCCAGGTCGGGGGCCTCGTCGCAGGTGCAGCGCTCCATCCGTCCCGCGCTGCACGCCTTGGCCATGGCGTGCGTCAGCCCCGCCGAGGAAATGGCGTACAGAAAGGCCGTCTCCTTAAAGCCTGAGGGAGAGAGGAGGAAGCTTGTATTGCAGGTGGAGCAAGGCTTAAAACAAATAAAAACTGAGGTAAAGAAAACATAACGGGAAGGTTTGAGCAACAAAGTGCGCCAAGCTCTACTGACACCAATGGTGCAGGAGAGGATGTGGTGGAGAACATGGGATGATGGATCGAGGTGGCATAAACCAGGATTGAAACAAAACCAAACTGAATAAACAGCTTTGTGGCTGCCATTCTGCAGTCTCTGCCTGAGAATAGAAAAAGGTGAGCAAGATCTGGGCAGGCTGTGAAGGTACCAGCATCACGGTACAACATTGCTCCTGCCAAGGGGCCACCAAATAATAAGAGCCCAGCACCAACTTCCAGTCAGGTGATTGAGGTAGAAACCATGAGGGCTACCTTCTCCCACACCAAAAAATAAAAATCACCAGGACCTAATATAGTCCAACAAAACTGTCAACAAATGCACCTGAGGGCTGGAAGCCCTTCATTGCCAGCCTGTCACCCAAGGCAGTACCTCAAATACCTGAAGAGGTTGTTTACAGCTCAAATCTTCCGTGCACAACCCTTTTTTCTGTTGTTACTGTTAATTTAAACTCCTCTATGTGCATCTGCAGTGTTGCAACTCCCCAGGTAAACTGAGGCCCAGAGAGATTCATGATTTCAATACAAATGATAAAAGACAAAAATAAAAAGCAAACATGCCAGTATTTATAGCTCCCCATTCTCTGGCCATGGAAGCAGTAAACGACTGCATATTTGAGATGCAATCCCAGAACAGCTTTGGATGCGACTCAAGAAATCCCCCACTCAAAAATAACACAAGTGGATGGTGACAGTAGTGGATATATCTGTAAACTGGTGTGTCAACCAAGGACAGGCAGAGACACTGCCAGGTCATTTTTGGAACTGGTCCTTGGGAGGTTCACGGTAGTCCAAGCGAGCTCATGGGGCGCTAGCCTGGCCCATCCCCAGAGCCTGCCTTCGCATAGCACTGCCAGGTGCACAGGGCAGAAATTCAGCAGAAAAAAAGGTGAAAATCCAGTCCAGGAGACAGATGCTTGGTCCTCCCACTGGGCCTGTCTCAAACCAAATTGTTGGGAGTTGTCCAACCATTCCTGCTCACCTGAAGAAGAGCAGATTTATTTAATTCATAACAACAAAAACTCATGGATACGTTGACCACTAAACACCTTCTTAGCAGTTCTCATCTTTTGTAGGCTGATTCAACTTTTTTCTACACCACACTGTAAGGGATGCTAAAGAGATTCTCCTGAGCCTCCATGCTCCCAAGTTGTAGAACTGGCCTCTTGCCGCCACAACTACTTGTGCTATGACATGGAGAGGTACCAGCATGCTAACAAAGTCCACGATGGAGCAGGGCATGCACACTCTCCCCTGAGAGCTTGAGACACTGCAATTAGCAGCAGCCAGCCGGGACTTGGCACAGTTTAGCGGCCACCACAAATTTACAATCTGTGGGAAGGTCTCTTGGTTTGAGGCACTGAAAATGTGAAATCACCGAGGGACGTCGGTGCCCTGCCACCACCCTGCATACCAGGTTTGACACAAAGCCAGGAGGAATGTCTCATTCACCAGGCTTTCCCCTGTCAATCCCTGCATCAGCTTCAGCTCTCCTCCTCCCGTTCTCCATCACCAAAAGCCCCACAGATTCCCGGTGCCCATCAGCACAGGTATCATCTCACCCACAGGCAGCTTCCAAGCTAGTCCATGTGACATTTGGCTCTGGCCAGATTTAAAGCCATCTCTGCCATGCACTATTTGATTGCACCGAGATATTTTGTAACAAGATAATGAGCTTTAAATCAATGCAGGCATTCTAACCCCCAGTGCATCGACAGCCTGCCATCCGTGGCTATCCCATTTCAGCCATTTCCAAAATTGTTTGCGAGTATCCGAAGAGGATAACAAGTCCCTTAAACAATCCCCTGTTATTTTAAGAAACAGACCACATCAGCCCAAACTGCAAACCAGCAGCCAGGCTGTTCAGGTGACCAAGTGGAACAATAGAGGGGGAAACTTTAAGTGATTTTTCCCCCTCCCTTTATTTTCCTCTCTTTAAAAAGTTGCAATAGTCCTGTCCTGGAGGAGAGAAAACAAGCCCACACTGATCTATTTGAATAGTTGTGCCTTAGTGGGCTGCACACACACCCCTTTGCCCTGGGGTATCACTCGTTGCAATGCTGAACCAGGAACCAGCAGCTCCTGGAGAGGAGGAGAAAGATTTACAGGACAGCGTGCTATGCCGCGGGAACAACGGCTGAAGGATTTACAGCATCAGTGGAGGGCTGAGATGTTGCAGGGGCATAAAACACGGAAGAATGAGACAGCAGACAGAGCCCTGCAACCCTCAGCACTGCCATTCATTACACAGGGTCCTGACAAGGGGGGTGGGATGGTTCTTGCTGGTGTTTTCCAGCAGAAAACCTTCAGGCTGCTTTGAAATACCCTCTCCCCTTGCCGAGGGCTGTCCACGGGGGCAGGCACGTCTGAAGGAACAAGCTGTGGCCTCCAGGTGTCAGCATGAGAAAGTGCTTGGGTTTCCCTA
Source organism: Netta rufina (assembly GCF_964035555.1). Classification (NCBI taxonomy): domain Eukaryota; kingdom Metazoa; phylum Chordata; class Aves; order Anseriformes; family Anatidae; genus Netta; species Netta rufina. Next base: position 2,733,689 of record NC_140124.1, read on the forward strand.
GGCGCCACTAATCCAGGGACTCCTCTGGCATGCAGAGATATTTTTAAATGTCTTGCAGCTCTGGCTGGACCTCTTGGGTTTCATAAGGACTTTCCTTGTTTCCACCGCCGTCAGTGACAGTGCATGAGTTAAGCCCCAGCGCTTCTGAATTTATTACCATTTATTAGCAAGAGAGGGGGCACTGCAGACCTCCACCCTTATCTTAGAGCATGTCACACTCTGGATTTCTAGGTCCAGCTCCATCACTGAGCCTGGGACTTTCTGGGAGTCACTGAAGCCCCTGAATCACAGAAAAGCCGCCTGTGACATGGGTCTGCTGCATCATTAGCTTCAGGATAGAAATGAGAACTGGATTTAATTGGGAGGCTGCAGGAAAACTGGACTATATGAGGTGGTGCCAAGGAAGGACATGGAAAATACCACCTGTTGCCCCTCAGCTTCTGGTCACCTCCACCTGTGCAGCTGGGACGGGCTGTGGGAACTGCCCCCGTGCATGTCCAGGGAGCTTTTCCCCAGGCAAAGCAGCAGAGCACAGAAGCATTCAGAGTTTTTGCTGTGTATAATGATTGGGTTTCCCCTAATTACACCAGTACACCAGCACAGAATGGTCCATTTTGTCTTCATTCCCTTACAAAGCTTTTTTCCCAATTTATTTCTTGAAAGATTAACATAATAAATAGAAAAAAATAAATTATAAAAATAATAAAAAAAAAAAGAGGACATGGCTTTGGGAACTTTAAGCCCTTCCTCTCCAGCAAGGGTTTGACTTCCAGCAGGAGCGAGGAGCAAGCAGAGCAGCCTGCCGGAGGTGCCTGCATGGACATTTCCACCCTCTGTGCAGAGGAGCTGTGCCAGAGGTGGGAGACAGACAGGGGTTGCTTTGCCACGGCAAACACACAAATTGCATAGGAGACTTTGTCTCCTATGTGCTTTCATAGATGAGCTGAGCCTGACTTTAGCCTGGTCTTTACTTTCTACAAACTTTTGTTGGACCCCTGGGGAGGTGACCACCCACCAGTGGCACAGGATGCACCAACAGACACCACAGTGGGAAATACTTGGTGCAGGAGGTGCCAGCAAGCCCAACAAGCCCCCTGTCCCACTCACCTCTCTTTAGCAAGCTGGCCCGGTATCGGCCCTCGAGGGTGCAGTTCCAGCGCTCGAAGCGGAACTGGTACTGGCACTCGAGCGCGCTCATGCTGATTGCCTCCATCAGGGTCTCAGCCACGCCAGGGTCCCGCCGGCACATCCTGCGCTGCTTCTTCTCCAGCTTCAGGCGGTCACAGACTTTGTAGTGGGCTTTGACGGCGGCTTCCTCCATTTCTGAGGTCAGAGGGAGGATGGTCAGGGGTTCGTTCCCCGTCAGCCTGCGGAGGGACAGAGGGGCACGGTGGTGAGGAGACAAATACAACCTGCAGCAGAAATGGGAACAGACTCTGCCCATCTGAGCACCCATCTGGCTTCACCAGCACCAGAGCGAGAAGTGTTTTTTGCAGCGAGGCTCTCCGCAGTGTGTGCACAGGGCGGGAGCAGGAGAAGGGTAAGAAGCAATATTTGGATTAATTTTCTCCACCAGCTCTCACAGAGCTTGCTTGGATGTAAGAGCTTGGCAATTGCCACCTCCCTGCCAAACTCAAAACTGCCACAGGACAGTTCATTTAAAACTGAAATAGGGAAAAAATGACAGAAGGTACATAAGCACAGAAACTCAGGAAACCAGCAAGACAAGAACACTGCAGCCACTCTCCTGCGCCCTCCACAAATCATTTTAGGGCATCAGGCAGAGCCAGAACGGGCTTGGGAACGGGGAGAGGGTGACTTGTCCCACCAGACCCCAAGGGACACGCCAAGAAAGCACGCACAGCCACTCTGCCCTCAGCAGAAGAGATCTGAACGTAAAACCCAGCAAGCCACAGCCTGAGGCTCGCGAGCTGGATATGCTTTCAGAGGCAATGCTGCCAAAAGCTTTTTAATGAGGAATGACTAAAAAACGACCTGAAGAAATACGTGTCCCGCTGCCTTCTCCCCTCCCCTGCCTCCTGCGAGCACAAGGTCCTTGACTCCAATGTGCAACAAAAGCAGCCAGCGGACTGTTCCCGGTGTCAAGTGACGAGCTGCTGGAAAAGGACCAGGCTGGCATCGGCCCCGGGGAGCAGAGAGGCTGCAGGAACATCTGCTGGGCTCATGAGCGGTTTGTTGGCCGGGCTGCCCGCACCCCACTCTCCTGGCTCTGCCCTCTTCCGGCCAGGTGCCAGTCCACGCAGTCAATGGGAATCACTATGTAGGGTTTCGAAGGTCCCAAAGACACGTTTCCCCAGCCAAAAAGGAAGAATTGCTGAAAGCCGGAATTGAGAATGCTCTGGAACATCGCAGCCCTGCACAGGCGGACATGCGCCGGGATTGCACAGCCTCCACCACTGCAGGGTCACCAAGATACTGGGGCAGTGGACACAGGAGTGGAGCACAAGCTCACCCACTTCACTGAACACAGAGCAAGCCTGGAAACCCTTAAAAAACAAAAAAAAATCCCAGGAACAGCACTTTGTTGTTCTTTTTTTTAAATGAGGATTTCGCTGCAATCAATGGGACGCATCCTGCCAGGAGCGTGGTCCCTCTGGGTATGCAGCTAGGGTGCTTGAATTCCCAAACCCCCATGTACAACACGTACACAATCCTGACATGAGCCATGGCCAAGCAACATCCAGGACAGACTACAATTGTTACTAGTCATTTAATGAGGTGATTTAACATCTGAGGTCAAAAGAAAGGAGCCAAAAAACAAATACCAAAAAAAAAAAAAGTAAAATTTGTGGGTTTTGTTATTTGTGTTTTTGTTTTTCATAAAGACATGGTCACGGAAATGTTCTCCTTCTGTTACTTTTAAAAGCACATGGATTTCAAAGAAAAAAAAAAAAAAAGCTGCAATGGTAAAAAATGAAGAGTCAAAATAATTTGTGGGAAACATGGAAAACTAGCGTGACCGATGTAAATTTCCCAGAATAGTTTTATTTCAAAAAAAAAAAAAAATTCTGCTCCTAAAACAGATAAATACATCCAAGCAGTAAACTTCACCTGAAACATGGGCAAATATTAACCCTCGGGCTCGACTGCTGCCCAGGGAGACGGGACATCACCCAGTCCCTGTGGCTTGTTTATGAGAAAGGTGGCTTGGTCCAAGCTTCGTAGTAGGGATGACCTGTAACAAAATCTCGAGGACATTCATTCCTGGCCCTCGTCAATACTTTTTCTCAGAGGGTTCATTCCTGCAGGCACCATAGCTGGTGCAAGGGATACCCTCGGCTGGCAAAGGAGAGGGAGGAAGCGTAGGAGCATTTCCCACAACTCCCCCTCGTCCAGTTTACCTTTCCAGCTGAGCTGGTACCAGTCAGCTGCGTGCTCTGGAAAACAGAAGCTCTGAGTATCACGTAGCAGATCAGCTACTGCAGGGAGCAGCAGTACAGGAATTGATCACATGGCCACGATTTCTGCGGAGCAATTAGCACTTTAGAGCCCCTTCCTCACCCTCCCCCTTGGACGCTTGGCTTCCAGATTTTTCAGTGTGTGGTTTCTCACAGAGCAGCCTGGAAAAACTTGCTGAGAGCACAGCTCAACTGCATGCAGCTCTAAGGGGATTCTAGTAAGAATCTCCTAAATAAAAACAAAATAAGGAACCTGGGCCAAGGAGAAGGTAGAAAAACAGGTTCATGTAGTTGCTGCACAGAACCAGAGGACAGGCTTCCAGCACCTGCTTATGACGAGCAGATGGAAAGCCCTGGGAAACAATAGGAAACTGAGGTATTAAATAGGCTAATTATCAATGTCCATTTTCAAAGGCTCAGGCAGACGTTCACCAGCTCTGATAGCTGGGACACACAGTTATCAACGTGTGTTAGACAATGCCACAGCAAGGTGCACATACTGGGCCAGCACACACAGGAAGAGGAAGGGAGAGCCAGTGCCCCCACCTGAAATGCTGCCTCAGAGCTGCCACTGCATGGAACCTTTGTAATCCCATAAAGCCCTTTTATGCAACCTAGGCTGAGTGAGGTCCCGTAAGGCAACGGTGTCAGAGTCGGATGCTTTCTCAGCTCCTCACAAAGACCAAGCTGTTTCTTCCATAAAAATCTTTCATGACAGGAGAAAAGGAAGGCTGGCTATTTTTAATATATATATATATTTTTTTATGTTCATCCAGTCCATAATTATGATTAAAGTGCCAGCCAGCACTCCATGTTATTGTATTATTTCAGATTGGTGGGGCTGAACTTCAGACAAAGATGATTGTCCTCTAGGAAACTGGACAGAGAGCAAATAGCTTGTTTCACTCCACCCAGGAATCTCTGTGAAATTTAACTGAGGGCAATCTGAGGGCTACACAGCCAAGGGAATCAACCTGTGCTTCAGACCTCGTCCGGAACTTTCTCTGTGCCCCTCACCTGACTTCTGCTCTGAGCAGCATGCTTGCACGATCCAGCCCTCAGGGAGGACCTGGTTGCTCAGTGCCATATTGCCTAGCTCAGAGGAAGTTTGCAACATCACATGCATTGCTCGCCTTCCAAATCTCCTTCCAGTTCAATCCCTCACTGGTTTGAGGCCAGGTGGTTTATTATCACTGGTCTTGAGCAGCAAGAACTGTTGGGTTTGCACAAGCACTGCTGATGGCATTCAACTGCCTTGGTTGTGCACTGCAAAATCCCATGTTGCACATCCCACACCAAGAGGTGCCTGTAGCAACATGGTCTCATTGTCCTTCCAGAGAGGTGATTTCAAGTGGATCCCATTTTCATCTCATTTTGGAAGTCAAGGGTTTTTATTGCCTTATCAGTTCATTCTTTCCTGAGCATCCCTGTATTTAACTGGGGATTTTCATCAAATAGGAATTTGATGGGGACAAGATAGAAGGATGACACAGATCTGTGAGTGCATTCTCATTTTTGAGATGCTCAAGAGTTTCCTCTGCAAGTGCCACCTGAGACACGAGTCAAGGTGAGATGCTTTCCTGTGAGGAAACACCTCTGCTATATGCACCCCCAAAGGCCAGCCTGCTGAGGTACTACGTTTCTATCCCAGAGCTTCCTCCTCTGCAGGGAGACTTATCTTTGGTACATCTGTACAAGGCCCCAGATGATTGCATTTTCACTTTTTACTTGAATGCTTTTCCTGTGGTATCGCCACTTTTCCAATCCTTGTTCTTCTCTTGCCAGCACTTTTCTTTTCTTCTAATAATAATAAAAAAAAGGTTTTGAGAAGTTGACAAGCAGTACACACTAATCCTTGTCACTGTGATACCTACACTAATGACTCCATAACTCAAGAACCAGAGTTATGCTGGACCACCAGACATACATATTGCTTCTTGCATCCAACAACCTACAGCTGCTCTCCCTCTCCCCCACTGCAGTGTTACAAAGAGGCTTTCCTACATTGATCTACCATGCTCCCTCCCCATCCCAAAAAAGGTAATTGCTATTTGAAGTACAAAAGGTCAAAAGTCCAAGAAAACTAGGAATAGATATTTGGTATAAGAGTAGATTCTTCAATAGCCAACCATCTCATTCACAGATACAGATGCCACCATTGTGCCCACACGGTAACTCAACATCCTTTGGACAAAGCTATCAGGAGATCACCCACCAAAAGCTCAGCTCTGTTCTTGCCAGAGCTTGCAAAGCACAGGTGGGCCTCAAAGCATTTAAAGTCAGAGAACGCTTTTTCCCCTGTGATACTAAAACATAGTTCCCTAGTTTTCTTTCAGTACCTCAAAGTCAGAGCTAAGCATTTTTGCTCCAACACACAGTGCTCACCCCCAGCATTCAGATATTGGCATCTATTGCCACCTCACTAAGATAACAAAACCCAGTGTCACATAATGGTTTCAAAATCCGTTGCAATCCTCCAAGCAACAAAATCAAAAATTTCCTACCTTGGCTAATGAACACATATGCCTAAATAAATAAATAAATAAATAAATATCCCATGTCCAATGGAATACCCTTTAAAAAAAATAAAATAATGCAAGGTATTCTCTAAGCCTCAGCAAAGATTTTTGAGCTTCTACAATATCCTGCAATCTCAGCATAAATTAAGTTCCTCCATGAAGATAACTCTGGGGCATTTGGTTTCTTCTTCTTGCCGTCACCCATAGAGCACTGCCCTTTGTGTATGTCATTTAAGGTCAATCCTAACCACCTTGCTGTTTTGTGCACACCTGTTTTTGCTCTCTATGACATTCTCCACAAACAATAGTGCCTTGATGTTGGAAACTTTAAACAAAACAAACATTTGGAAACCCAAGTTACACATGCTGTGATTCTCAAGACACCTATGTCCCAACTGCTATTTTGATCCTTATCTCCTCCTCGGTACCATGGTGCACAACCCCAGAGCTTTTTTCTAGATGGAAACCCCTCAGACATGGGCCTCCTCTTTAGCCAAGAGCACACACAACTCAGCTGCAGCTTCTGGTTGCAAAGAAGCAAGCAGCAGCCCCCACCAGATAGACCACTACAACATGACACGCTTCCAGCAGCACGTGGCAGGAGCAGATGAAAAGAAGCCATACCCTATGCTCATGATCCTTGCAAATAAAGGATGGGAAATGTCTTCAGTGTCCTGGTTCTGCTTATGAATGTGGGAATCAGGAGGATAAAGAGGAGACAAACTACAGCCTGGGGGAATTTCCAAACCAATAGACCTCACTTACTGAAGAAAGCATCGGTCTCCATCAGACTCAGCAAGTATGCTCACATTTTCTTTTTAAGGAGATGAAAGGTATAGATTCTTGTAAGCTTTGGTCATTTAACCTGTCATGAATCACTCCTCTTCCTGGATAGACCTACAGAGCAGTTCCCTCCAGGCTCTCATCATCCTGGCTAAGGTGATAGAGGAGCGGGCCTGGAAGGAGCTGCCACACAACCCTGCCAGGCTCTCTTGCATAAAAAGAGTAATTTCTAGCATCCAGGGAAAGTAGAGAGAATGCCTGCATCTGGAAGTAAGATATTTTTTTTTGCTGCAAGTCTCTAGCTTTTCCTGTCCCACACAGCTCCCCTGAATACTTCTCACACTCACACGGGCAATGTTGGAGCAATGCTTCTAGCATTCACCACTCTTTGATCCCAAATTACTAAGCTCTTTTCAGACCCAGGTGTTACCACAGAAGTCATTTACGCCCAAGTTTCCCACTTTAGCCTTAGCTGAAGTTCACCCAGGAGTCAGAGGACTTCTCCCAGGCTGCTGAATGCAGTGGTCCAAGCAAGAGAAATCCACTCCCCAGGCCAGCTGTCCTACCCGAGAAGAGACCTGGCCCCACCAGTCCGACAGAGAAGTTAACACAGCAGATAAGAAGGGATTTTTCTATGAATGGGGCAAGACAGGGAGGGTTGCCTCCCAGGTACAAAATGCTTGCTGCATGTATAAATAAGCTTCCATATAACCTCATGCCAAAGCATGCCCTTAACTTCTGCACGAATTACCAAAAAAAAAATAAAAAATTGGCAAACAGCATATGAAGGTTTAGCTACTGAAGGCAAAATAGTTCAAAGACAGAGCAGGGAATACGTGACTCTGTTCAGATATGGAGACGTTCTTGGGAAGGCACATTCCTGTGTACAACCTATGGGACCAAGGTGCCATGAGCAACAGCTATTTTTGCCCTGTGGCAACCAGAAACACCACAAGCAAATACTTTGGCTGCAGCATTTCCCACCCATGCAGGGCAGGAGAGCTGTGCAGGTTATGAATGACAGCACTCCCTGAAGGAAGTGTGCCTTCCCTTCTCCCTCCCCTTCCCCAGTGAGGAGGACATGAGCAATCAGAGAAACCTGACAGCAGAGGAAGGAACCAAGCTCTGGTCTTTCAGCCCATGGGTTGTGTCCAAACCACAAGGCTAAGCTACTGCTCCCCCTTCCTCCCTCTCCTTACAACAAACCGTATTCAGCAAGTTTCCAGTCCATGAGAGCAAGGGGCATCTTATTTTAGGCAAGTGGCAGAGCTGAGATTCACCGGCATGGAAATGGCACAGGGCGAGGGCAGATATAGGACCATCTCTGAGAGCCTTTGCAATATTCCCCTGTAATTTGCATGGCTCATGCCAGAAGGGGATGAACAGCTCCCAAATGACCTTCAGAAGTGTCACTAAACTAAACACCTTCAGGTGGTGTTTTTGCAACCCGGTGGCCATCAGCTGGGAGCTCCCAGGTCCCTCAAGCCCAAGAGCTGCCTGTGCCTGCAAGTGGGCAGAGCTGGAGGAGGGAGGCGGGGGGAGAAGAGGAGGGGAAAGTTGTTTCCTCTCCCCTTCATCCTCTCAAGAATGAAGCAACAATCAGCCAGATTTATGGGGGATTTTTAACCCAACTTAAAACCAGCCGGTGAACTGCGGTGCCAGTGGAATGCATGGGCTAGGCGGCAGCAGGGGCTTTCGCTCCCGATTTAAGACAGCTTTAAGCTTCACCCTCCTCAGACGGTGCCAGGAATCAGCCCCCTGCCAGTGCCCCCTCCCCAGCTGGACAGCTCCTGGCCCCCCGCCTGCCTGCTGTTCTGGCCACTGCTTGCTTTTTCTTTTTTTTTTTTTTTTTTGGCTTAAAAAAAAAAAAAAAAAAGTTAGTTGGCACGTGTCCTACTAGACCGTAGGCAACCCATAGCTGGGAGTTTTGGTGCAGGGAAAGGGAAAGAGGGGAGCAATGCGATGGGAGAAGATGAAGGAATGAGCCTGGAAAAGAGAATAAAAGGTTTGTTTTAACCCTTTTAGTGCTACATGGGGTGGAAGGAGGAAAGAGGTTTTCAGAATATTTTCTGTGATGGGATGAAATGGTGCAAGATGATCATACACACGTTTATGCCCCATAGTAACACCAAACTTCCCCTCCTTGCAGGAAAATAACCACCTTGTGGTGGCTTTTTTTTGGCTTGTTTTTTGTTTGTTTGTTGGAAGGAAGGGGCATTTTTTTTGTTGTTTACACTGGCAGACATCCCCCCCATCCCAGGACCTCAGATCCCTGCTGCAGTTAAAAAACACACAGCAACTCTGCTCCCTCCCTGACAGGGGGATTACAGCAGCTCACTTTAATCCAGAAACGGGCCTAACAGCTCTCCACAACATAAAAACAAGGAACATTTCTAGATCACCTTTACAGTAATTTACATAACCATCCCTCCCTTTGTTTTTGAATCATTTCTGGTGATGCTGAGGACCAGAAGACCACATATGTAACAGATCACCCAAGGGAACACAGCAGTTGCACAATTTTCTTGCAACAAAGGGTTAAACCGCATCAAATTGTTACGTCTGCTCCTACGATGAAGACCAAATTCCCAAAAGGCAGAAAGTCATCTGTGATATAAACCTACAGCAACATCTTTGCTTTCCTGTTCTAAGCAAAGGAAATCCAAGTTCATGGTCTTTCTTGGTACATGCCTTTGTCTGGGAAGAGTTGCCCTTAAGCAAAGGATATTTAGAATTTGAAACATAAACAGTGAAGACTAAAAATAAACCCTGTAGATGTCTGCTAACTGTGCTTTTTGTACTGGAGTTCCATTAAGTTCACGAAGAAGGCAAAGGAAAGCATCCCACGTGGGGTAAGGGCACTCCTTCACAAGGTGCCCAAAGCAATTTCTGTCCATGCTTCTGGCTCTCTACCACTCAAGCTTCTGCATGAAGCCCACCAAAGCCCTGCAGACCTGCCCAGGGCTGGACAGTTTTGCTCAGGGTAATTCAGGGATCAGACCTGCTCACTCTGGTGAGGTGCAACATTAAAAAAAATAATAATAATATTAGGTGCAGGACAGCACTGACTGCCTGAAGCAGGCAGGATAAGCCATGAGACACATCATTATTCCCATTTCTCCTTGGAGTCCTTAGATGTCTATGTCTGGGTGAAGACACCTTCAGTTTGGCCCTGTATGGCAGAATTACGTCTCCTTGAAAGCTCCTTGGGGACCTTCAAAAGATGGCCTGGCCGTGGTCCTGGGCACCCTGCTCTTGGTGGCCCTGCTGAAGCAGGGGTTAGACCTGATAGACCCAGAGGTCCTGCCAATCTCACCTGGCCTGTGATTCCATTACATTCTCAGCACTTGAGCCAGAAACCTGCTCGAGATGTGCTGCAGGACCTTGCCTTGGGTGCAGCATTTAACCCACCTGCACTCAGGATGGAAGCACGAACCATCCCAGCGACCTCAAGCACACACCAGCAACACCATGCAGATGGATTCACACAATCATAGCACCCCTCTCTTTTCTCGGAGTGGTTCCTGCTGCTGTGCTCGCTTTGTCCACCCCAGCTCTGCAGCTCCAGCACCCCACCACGTCCCCAGCAAGCCTCCCACCCACGGCAGCCCCCAGCACACCGGGACGTGGGCATGCCTCGCACGGCTCCAGCGCCAGCACGGCCAGCCATGTGTCAGTGTCAGTCTCTCCCACCCACCCCTGCCAGGGAACGCATCTGACTTTGTAATGAATCGCCCATTTGTCTCCCTAACACCTCGGCCAGCCCTTTGTTAAGCCTTATCTCCCAAATGTAACAGCTCCACAGCATGCATCATGCCACAGGACTCGGCTTCTTCCTTCCCTCCCCCTCCCTGGTCCGTCTGTCATATAAATCGTGCTGTCCGTCCAAAACACTGCCCGGTCTGTTCTCAGCAGATGCCACAGTTATGGAGCTGCCCTTGCCCAGACCACAGAGATTGGCAGCAAGGGAAGAAACTCCTCGTAGCCAGCCCAGCAGCTTCCCTCACTGCCTGCAGATAGCCCTATGTGCACGCACCCACTCCAACAGCACAGAAGTAACAGCAAAAATAAAGTTTACAGGCAACACAAACCCCAAAAACTGGGGGGCTAAAAGGCTGGAATTAACCCTTTGGGGAATGCAAAGTGAATGCAGGACTCCTCAGGACAGAAAAACAACTGGAGTAGTTTTCTCCTCCCTCCCCACCCCCAGCTATAACTCTCAGGACCTGAAGGTCCCAGCCACAGAGACTGGCTCAACATTTTCCTAATCAAATCATGGACTAATGACAACTTCTAGCAACAAGTGTGTAGGTTCAGGCTGGAGGGGGGGTTTCACCTCCCCCTCCCCTCAAAACATTTCGCCCAGCCCCTATTTGATATCACACGGAGGTCAGCTCGTGGAGTATTTAGATGGTTGGGCGGTTTGACACATCATCTGATCTATTTTAGGAGCAGTTTACGGCTCTGCAATTCCTCCCCTGCACAGCAGCGATAGCTTTTCCACTCTAATGTCACATTATCCTCGTGGAAGGTTTAAAAACTAAACAGGTGAAAAAACAAACTTTCTGGGCACTGGAGAGAGCAGGATGCATGTGACATGTTATGCTGATGGGATGGTATTGGTTTATCCTCGTTTTCATCCCCAACAGAGACTGTAGGAATCAACTGTGAGCAGAGGCTGGTTCCTTACAAAACTAGTCAGGAACACATTGAAAGGTTCTCATATTAAGGCCATTCTGTGACAAAAGGTGTCTATGAATATCTTTCTGAAGAAGCTTTGAAATCCTGGGGTTTTACAAGCTCCAATGAAGATCTAAGGGTCAGGTCTCCAGCCAAACAAACTAGCTCTGGCAAAGGTTTCAGACTTATTAAAGATAAGTCAACAGTGCAGGAGACAGCATTATTGTGAGATGTCCCAAGCTGCAGAACAGGATGCCTTGAAGCCAACCAACACCATAATCCTTGTTGTCTTCCACTCCAGATGCGAGGGCCTTCCCTCACTGCCATCCATTGAACAACATTGATCTCCCTCTCTTGATTTCCCCTGCACCCCAAAACGCCTCTCATCCAATCCAGAATTTATCCCAATGAGACGAAAAAGGAAAGAACCAACAATGTGAACACCAGCTATCAACTTCCCAACAACCATCCCCCACCACTAAGAAAGACCCAGGCCCAACACGACTGTAGGGACATTGCAACCCTTCCTCAAATCCATGCACAGTTTTGTGGAAGAGATGCAGACACTGCAACAGTGGCCAATCACACATGATGAATAAATTAATAGCCAAGATGACTTTAACAAACCTGTGCTGCTGGCAGGATCCTCACCTTTTGAACTACTGAACTACTGAATATCAGCATGAACCTCAGCCAGACCTACATTGGCCAACAATTCCGGTAATTAACCTCAGGATGCTTGGTGACTGCAGTGAGCACATTTTTGTTACACTATGTAGAATTTACACAAACAGAAGTCAAATTAACAAAAGTAAAAAAACCTAGGGAGGCCCAAAGTTTTATTCTATGATTGCTGCTTAGCAGAAGGGACAATATTGTCCACCAGAGCAATGTGTTTGCACTCCAGAATTAAAAAGAAATCCTTTATCCATTGTATTAAAAAAGTATGTGGGGCACACTCCCTGAACCAGCATTAAGGAAAGTATTTCCTTCCTGTATTGATCATCCATCCATCCACGTTGCATTGAAAAGGCAGGGAGAAGGACAACAAGCCAAGTGTTATACATAGCAAACTCTGATTAGATTATGAAACTTTAAGAAGATCTTAACAAGTGGACAGTGTGCATTTTACATAATTAGCTTGTTAATTATAAATGCCTTACATAGTGCCAATGGCAGATTTTCACCACCTAAAATAGCCCAAAGCTGTTGGATTCAGGAACTGCTGCCATCCCAATTTAGATCAACCCAAATACAGAAACCACGAGGTGGTTTCGTTACACCAAGATTAAGAATTGAATCGGCTCTTGTGTTCCTGGATGTTGGAAGGGGTAAAAGATTACAGAGGGCAAAGACACATTATGTCACACTGCACCTCGCCACCCAATCCTCACCAAACACGAAAGCTGTTCTTCACCGCATTTTGACAGATTTCAAGCAAATTTAGGGGGGGAATAGAGCCTCACTTTAAGACTGGACATAAAGTCACAGCACTGTGGGATGCCACAGCCGCATTCATATTCATTTAGCTCATGTTGCAGAGAACTGTTCCCCAGCTCCGTGAGATGCATGTTTCATGAAGCTGGGACTGTTCCATCTCTCTCCCAAGAAGCAGCTCAGAGCAGGCCTTGAGGTATAATCACTGCCTGCAAAAGATGACTTCAGGAACAGCAAACCAGGAGAGGAAGTAACTTGATTTGCAAGTTGAGCATGCTTGACACAGAAGTCCCAGCAAATGCAGAGCTACAGTACCCCACTACTACCCATTGCATCTGAAGGTAGAAACGTTTTCAATACTGAAGTAAAAAGTGCAAGAAAAGCGGCTAGAAAGTATCTCAAGGAGAAGAAAAAACATTTCTCCTGGGAAGGGGATCCACACACTTGGAATTATCCCAGCATGCAAACCTGATGCAGCACACAGCCCCAGAGTGCTTGGGGTAGAAAGGAAGTACAGCCCATTTCCCTTTGTCTTAATAGTTATACTCCTTAAATCCCCCAAAGTTCTTTGGATCCACTCTCTTCCACAAGCCTACAGAGCAGGATTTGAACCTTTTCCCATAGGAAGTTTATCAAGATCCATCTGAACGAATGGCATGAGATTTCAGCTGACTATGAGAAACTGTAGTAAGGTCAGCAGCTCTGAGAGATGCTCCATGAATCTACACATCAGGGAAATATCCAACAGGGAATAACCAAATCCAACCAGTGCACTTTCTGCAGTCACCTCTACTAAAATGACCTAGGTTGATACTCCATATTACAGAAAAAATTGTTTAAGTTCTGAAATCACATGATCCATCTCCCAACCTAGAACTGGATGATTGGTTTTGCCCACATTCACAAAGACATTTAGCTAACATCTCATTTAAAGTAACTATGATTTATAATCCTAAACTTCTCTTGAATTCAGTATGCTTTTGAGTTCATCTGTGAAACAGAGATGGAGATTTGAAAGTCTTGCATTTAAATTATTCCTTGTGAACTGTTTTGAGAACTAGAAGTAGAAATTAAGAAAATTTTATGTGGTCACTTGTAATTCATCTATTCAAGGGTCAGGAAACATCAGCATAGCTATGTTCACACCTTAGGAAATCAGTTTCTATCTCAAAAGGCCATGTGAAAACATCCTACAAAGGAGCACTGTGTTAGATAGATATTCTCTTCCACACTCCTGTCTGGTCTTCGTTCCCTCCAGAAAGAAGGCAGGGAAGCGCCAACTGTGATGAGTAACATGCTGGAAAGTTAAAACCCATTCAAGCAAGGAACTATACAAGGCAAATTCAGTCAGTTTCTATAGCCTTTCACAAGTCGTTAGCACACCTTATTTTCCTGAGTACTGAGGTTTTGGGTTACTCTAATGACAGCAACTAATCATGGAATAAGCTATAATAAAAATTTTAAGTAATCAGCAATAATGAAATAAAAGCTGACTTTAAGAATCTGACAGGACGCTTATGTGGATTCTCAATAGCATTGTCTGAACTCTGTCTCAACATCTTTAAAACACTCACAATGAACCAAATGCATTTTTCACAGAATCACAGAATTGTCTAGGTTGGAAGAGACCTCAAGATCATCGAGTCCAACCTCTGACCTAACACTAGCAAGTCCCCCACTAAACCATATCACTAAGTTCAACATTTAAACATCTTTTAAAGACCTCCAGGGATGGTGACTCCACCACTTCCCTGGGCAGCCCATTCCAATGCCTCACAACCCTCTCAGTAAAGAAGTTCTTCCTAATATCCAACCTAAAACACCCCTGGCACAACTTTAGCCTGTTCCCCCTTGTTCTGTCACCAGGCACATGGGAGAATAGACCAACCTCCACCTCTCTACACCCTCCTTTAATGTACTAATAAAGAACGATAAGGTCACCCCGAACCTCCTTTTCTCCAGGCTGAACAAGTTTAAGCCCTTATATCTTATTGTGTTTGCAGCAATGAACCCTGAGAACCCCCTCCCTGGACTATTCCATCAACAAATATTCATTAGAGCCACTCTCAACCAGAGCAACTCCAGCCTGAAATGGAGATCCCATCTGTCTTCAAAATGCACGTGGGCTCACTTTACAATTCCCACATGCCACCTCACTCAGTCTGGAGACTGAAGCATTGTCCCCAGGATGATACAGGACATTACTACACAGAACCTATCAGAATTAGAGCCAATGAGCTGAAAAAAAAAAAAAAAAAAAAAAAAGTCAGGCTGGTAGAATCTAACTTAATTTCCAAGTGTTGTAAAGGCATGCAGCTATACAGCCAAAACTCAAAAACTAACGAGTGTTCCTGAAGCATGAGCAAATTCTGATGTTTGTTCATGAAAAGAAACAATTTCCCTATGAAGAAGTCTCCCCACCAAGCTTTCTTAAAACACAGGGAAAGCAAGATGTGAGCTGTCTACTCAATACTAGGTAACACATAGAAGATGAAAGTCAGGACAAAAGAAAACCAAAGCCAGCTGAACCACCAGCAATGCTTTGCACTCCAGTTTAGAGTGAGTTATGTTTGCCCTCAAAACCTGTGGCAAAGCACACTTGAATGGAGGGCTATGAATGCAAGCTGATACTTAGGAGACTCATGGATATTTCATCTTGAAAAGATGCAAGCACCAAGACAAGACATGCCTTTGGTCTTCTCTACAAACATGAAGATTTCCTAGCAAATTTAAGCAAATCACTGGGAAACAGCACTGCTATTTAATCCCAAACTGAAACCCCATAGCACTGCGATGAAACATGGCTACATCCTTCTCCCAGAGTGTACGTCCTGCCTTGGTAGACAGTATCAGATTCCCCTTCCCTTTTCTTCATTTGCACTTGAGACTTTCCAGTTGGCCCATTATCAAGAAAACCATCCCACCCCCAGCCTTCATCCCTCATCCCCGCAAGAGCACACGTCTTGTGCCAAGCCTTCCCCTGCCCTCCCTGAGATTATGGAAGCATCCAGCATTCCCACGCCTGCTCCCCGACCCCAAGGGACATGAACCCACAAGTCTCACACCTCACTTCCTTGCAGCCCCACGAGGGTGGGTTGCACTTGCAGATCTGCAGGCTGAACCACAGGAACAAGAGTGGCAGGATCCCGCTCGCTTTGCCAGCTTTCTCTCCACCACGAGCCCCTGAGTGACGTTTGTTTTCTGAGTGGTGGAGAAAGGAATCCCTCCAGTTTACCCCTCTCCAGCCCCAAAATAGCAGTGGTTGAAAGTGCCCCAACAGCATATTGCTTACGCAGCTGGAGCAACAAGAAATACTGAAACTAAAATCAGGGACAGACATTTTATTTTACAGCAAAGGAATCATCAGAAGACAGTCACTTTTTTTTTGCATTACAGGCTACCAACAGGTTTCAAAGCAGAAGGGAGAAGGCGTAACCTGTCCTAGCACAAAATGATCACTACCACATCAAAACCACTATTTTTGTAAGCTTATACCAATTCCTTTCATCCATCCTCTGAGAGTTTAAGTAGACATCAGTTTTGTATGCTCATGACTTCCAACCCAGCTATTCACCAAAGGACATCCACATGGATAGTTTTGACATTTCAGTAACAAACTCTGATCTAATCTGGAGCTAGCAAGAAGCAGAGACAAGTTTATCAATGCAAACAGCAGCTTTAGGGAGGAAAGTTAGGCCCAAATAATGCAGAGATGATAGGAAACCTTTCGACCTGAGCTCTGCAACTTAATTTCTTTGTGAATCAAAAGCATTCTTCACATTGAAATTTTCCTCCACATTAAAAGAGGTTTTGCAACTAATTAAAAAGGCCCTCCAAGTTTCCAAAGTATTTCAAGCGATAAAATCAAAGTTATAGCCTGAAAATAAATCATAACAGTAATGTGCACACACTTGAGGGGAAAAAAAAAAAAAGATATAAACCAACACTGGAAAAATCTTACACTTAGTGCAGCCAAAATGCCAGTTGATACATGTCACATTTGGGTGCTCCAGGCAACGCTATCACAATGGCTAATAGAGGCAGGCAGAGCTCCAAGATGAATGTCCAAAGCCTAAGAGGACACACAGATGCTCCATGTAGCCTTAGAGAATGGTGATGGCATCTCAAGCCTTTTGCTGAAGCTCTCATACGCATTTAGCATCCTGAGCAGCAGAGCAAGGAGAAGCAAGGCTGCGACCTTTCAGACGTGGTTACTGGCTAATCCCTCTTGAAGGAGGGCCTCGGAAAACATTTAGATTGAAGTATCCGTGAGATTAAGATGTTTATCCATCTTGTATTTTGCACATTTATGATTTCAGTGTCTCCTGGCTGCAAGAACTCAGGGGGACCACAGGCCAAGAAAGAAAGAGAATGACTCAGGCAAAAGGGGAAGGAGAGCAACGTTAACAAGTGCTTTGTGTGTTTGCTAGAAACCTGTCATCAGTCTGCAAATAAGAGAGTAAAACAAAATTAGGGGAGATTTTTCCCCAGATGGAAATACCTTTTGCGGCTGAGTTGACAGATCTATTGGGCGTAACGAGAACTAAGCATAACGTGAGGGTTGCTCCCTGCTAAAACTTTCCAGGTGTTTATATCTGGCTTCAGCTAGAAGTGCCATGAACCTCTTGAGATCACCCCAGCCTATCAAAAGCTCAATGCTATCTCAGCACAAATGCTCAAAAGGAGGTCAAATAGCTCCTGCTGTGGCTGGAGTTACTGTGCTAGCAACTGCATGCAAAGACAAAGGTCTCCCCTTCTCCTGCTCCAAGCTGGAAGGGAATTTGGTACCAGAATGCCCATGGGGAAACTTCATGGAGACACAAATCCCTGGAGGACAATACTAACAGGATGCTATATGAGACTGCAAAAAAAGGAGAAAAGGAAAAAAAAATACAACAAGAGGGAGGGTGAAAACAGCAGTAAGACAAGAGGGATCCTCACAATGCACATAGAGGTGTGGGAAGTGGTGGAAGGACATTGGTGTATGGCAAAAATACAAGTAAAAACCTCTCTAATGCCATTTGCCAACTTCATCTTAAAATAATTATCATTTGCAGAGTGCATATAACAGCTTGCAAACTCCAGGCATAGGAAGCTCATGCAAGGCATCACAGGTGAGACGTTGCTTTGCTCCACCACAGCACAGCCACCCCAACCTACAACTGCACTCAACGTCACACCTCAGAGTGGGATGCTGCACAGCAGGAGCAGCTGGGGAGGTGGTCACAGGACAAGGATGGTCCCTATCGGTTTCAGGTTCCTACACATCTGGTTGCATCAGAGAGGGTCAATGGAGAGGGAGAATTTCAGGACATCATTGGACGTGCCCCAGACAAGGTTTTACAGCCTCCCCAAAATAGTCTTTGTTGGTTTCACACTGAAGGCCTCAGAGCTTGCAAGGCAGGTTTAATTTTAGAGCACGCTCATCGGATTTGCTTACATAATTTTCTTGATTTGGAAGGCTTTTTATTTTCCTTACTGAGAAAAGCTATCCGAACTTATCATGTTAAGCAGGGGGCTGCTGGCCCATAAGAATCTTAAAATACATTGGCTGCGGTTTTCCTTTTAAAATTTGCATATCACAATTAGGGCAATTTGGAATTAGAACAGCTTTAAAAAGTGAGGTGGGAAAGAAACCATTAGAAAGGGCAAATCCTTACAAAATTATACCAGCATCTAACTGCAACAGCCCCCAGGGCATCCAGAGGCTATTGAAAACAGGGCAGCAAGAGATCAGGAGGTGTTCCAGTCCAAATCCATTAAGCAGGACGTACAAAAATCCCACAACAGGGGACAGCAATTTTTAGGGACTTTTAGAGAGCACCATCTTTCTGCTAAGCATATACATACAAGTACTCAAGAAGATGCTGCCCTCATTGTCTAACTGGACTAGAGATTAATCAGCTTAGTCTACAAATAATTGTCTTTTTGGTATCCTATAAACCAGTCCCTGTAGCCAGCAACAGGACCTGACAGCAGCCTAAATGCTACATTAGATTTGGATCTGTTGTTCAGCTCCTCCATCCACTCCTTCACCTCCTCACTTGATCACAGCAAGAACTCAGCTTCTGAAGCTCATACTTAACAACATGAAACCACAAAAAGCCACAAAACCCTCTCACCAACAACTCACTCGAGCACTGCTCCTAGTTCTGACACCATTTACCTCTTGTCTGAAGTTGGGCATTTTCTACAGCAGTTACTTTTGACAAGTCGCAGTATAAAAAAGTGGTCCATTCCCACAGCCTGCAACCAAAGCATGGAAACCCCACAGACCCCACAAATACCACAGAGCAGTATCCCTCAGACTACAGGCTGATAGAAGGGAGACTTCAGTTCAGGCGTTGTCAGATTTCTTCTGCCTACTGAAAACCAATTTTAAGGGCCAGTTCCTGCAGCTACTTTGACATTTGCCCAGTGGTGGTAGCAATACACAGTGGAAGTCACATCTCAAGCAGAATCATTTAACTTGGGGCCAAAATGCCACTCACAAGTCTCCAAGGGTCTCACATTTAGGTTTCCAGCACTCCTCAACACAAGAGCTGCCCTGGAGCTCCCCACCACCATCCTGGGAGACCCCAGGGGAGGGCACAATATAGGGCTGCTCTTTGATGTGATCAGCTTCCACTTCACAAAAGCAGCTCATTAGCCTCCCTCCTTTAGACGGTGGTTACAAACTCAATTAAAGGCCAGCTGCCTTCAGCCACTGGAGTCCGAGGCCTTTTGGCTGCAAGCTCTGCATAAGGGTGATGCCCCTGAGATAGAGGCCCGAGACTAATTAGCCAGTGCAGATCTTCATCTCCAACTTGCTGCACGGAAGGACAGCAGTGCCTCAGGGGATCCAGCCCCTTGTCTAATGCGATACCATTTTTCCCAGCACCTGCAACCCTATTTATTGCCTTCTGCTGAAAAGCCTACTTCTTAAAAGCATTGCTTCATCAGAGAGGCCTTCAAAGAGCTACCTCAAAGATCCCCCCAGACTGCCCCAGCCTGGCCCAGCATCCCTAGGAGATGAGGAGGAGGTTTTGCAGATGACACAGCATGGCAGGATGTTTGATATGCCTCTTCGTGGATCATAATGCTGGAAGGCTGCACCATCCCCAAGTAAAAAATTAGCATCCCCATTCAGCAAGGCCTTGGCATTTTCTCAGGAGTGAGGTTAACAAGTTTGCTGCTCACACGAAATGTGATGGCTACCCGGTAGTCATTTTCTTCAGTACTGTCCAGAGGAATAGCCTCCTAAATGAGGTAAATGGCCTTGTATCTTAAACAAAAAAAAAAAAAAAAAAAAAAAAAAAATCAATGCTTTGTGCTGCTGACTGCATCAGAGCTTGCCACCAAAATCTAACAAGACAGAGGACCAGATTTACAATTCTGCTACAGGAAATTAACCGGAGAAATCGAGTTTAACACCTGATTATATTAGTAAATATACACATCATCATTTGTGCTTATCTTGTGACCATGCCTGCAGGAGGCAGAGGACTGAGGAGCCCACAGCAATGGTGTTCAGCAATGCACATGCTGCTACAGGGGTGGGAAGGAGGAGTTCCTCAACAGCATGAAAATAATCAGCTTATGGTTCAGCCAGAGGAACTGCCATCACCCATTAGAGGAAAGCCTTAATTGCTGGGAGGTGAAGCACCAATGAAAGTGGCTGGTTTCACTGTGGACCACGTTTCACTGAATATTTGAAAGGCTGGTGTGGAAAAGCGTCTGCCAGGGACCATTCAGCTGCTTCCATACAGGGGCTTTCCTGACCCATTTTACAATCAAGCCGTGGTGGCCTGCTTTATCCTTCCACCTCTGCTCTCCCAAATAAAATTCAGCAGGCCCAGAACACCTCCAGCTGCCTGGTTAGAAGGGAAGCTGGGAGCTTCGTGCATGCCTCTCCAAGGCTGTAAGTGAGACGTAGGCCTTGCAGGGCTGCATAGCATGTCCTTTGAGGGATTTTGGAACAGGTTCACTGCCGCTGCCTCCCAGCACAGAGCAGGCTCACAGCAGGGCAGCAGCATCCATGCCCCACTTGTATGCACTCATCTCCTGTGCAGCGTGCAGCACAGGGACTCTTCAGAAGAGCAGAAACAAAACAAAACAAACAAACAAACAAAAAAAAAAAAAACAACAAAAAAACACACACAAGCTAAAGAAACCCAGGTTTGTTCCCGCCCCCCCCCCCCCCCCCCCAAAAAAAAAAAAAAAAAACCCACATAGCTGCCCAGATGCTCCTTTGACCACCCAAACTGCTCACCTATTTCTTAAACGATGCTGAACTAAGTAGAGGAGCTGAAATATCACAAACAGAGGAGAGAAATTACACAGGGTGATTAGCAAAAGAAACTTTCACCCTGGCAGGCTGAAGCAGCAGGACCAGGAACAGTGTTGATGCTCAGCACAGTTATGGGGTTTAACCCTTCCTTCTCCCTTCCCTGTGAAAGATGGCAAATCTGTACCACATAACTATTCCACCCCAGCCTTCTTGGACTCACTCAACAGGTGATAAATTAGGGCGCAGAGCAGCAAAACCATGGACCCAAGTGAAGCCTGAGGGGGCCAGAATGGTATTAAATGGGTTAATGGACTAGAAAGATGGAAAGCTTCAGCTGCAAGGGGGGCTGCAGCATCCCTCTCTCTTAGGAAAGCAGAGAGGAGACATTTAGCATCAGAATAAAGGAAAAAAATTGTGACAACATTTTTCCCCCCTGTTCAGGAATCTTCTCCCCACTTGGTACTGGTAGGATTCCCCTCTTCTCCCCAGCACATGTCACCTGATGTGTAAAACCCCTGAGAAACCCCCTGTCCTGCCCAACTGTCTCCAAAGCAAGAATTATCTTGCTTCACACATCACAGGCGTAAAGACAATTTTTCAGTCAAGCTTCAGGGAAACAGAGGCCAAGCTCTTTTACAACCACAGCTCCTCTTCAACTGGAAACATGCTATTAGTGAAGTACTGTCATTTTATCCAGGGGGTTAAGGACAGCAGAGAAAAACTAGCGTGTGACTCACTGTCCTGACTTTAAGTGAAAAAGCAAAGAGTTCAGTTTAAAAAAAAAAAAAAAAAAAAAAAAAAAAAAAAAGCAAAATCTGGAAAAGAAAATGCAGAGTAAGAAATACAGAGGAAAAGGACAGCAAACACCTCTAAAACACTCAGGCCAGGCACTTTTGAGCACTGAATCATCAGATGCAGCTCTGCACAGGAGCTGGTTCACACATTAGCCTGGTAACGTGTTTGCAGCTTTATATCTGAGAGGCTGCTTATATTAGCCATCTGTAAGAAGACACTCCAGCAATGCTAACAGGAATGAATCGAGCACAGGAATGCAAAGTGGGTTGGTTAAACCACATCAGTTTGAAGGGCTGCCTTCACACAGGGCTCTAAAGTGTTCTTAATTCAGTTTAGCCTGATTTGCACTGAAATCAAGTATGTTAAAGTGAATTAAGGCTCTTTAATCCCCAGGGAGAGCGTTTCCACCAGGGCTAGTTAAGAGTAATTGAACTAATCCACTTTAAAAGTCAGCTCAGATTAGTTGTGCTAAGTGGCTGTGCAGATGAGGCCCGGGAGCACAGGGACTGTCTCTAGCATGCAAGGATCACATCAATCTGCCTCCGGGGCTGCTTTGGGAGGACAGCTAGAGCAGGGCTATTTTGCTTTGCAAAGCTGGGAGTGGTCCAAGACACTCAAATAAGACTACTGTAATAGAAATGTCTACTTGTGCTTGACAGGTGCCATCTGGTTGCAAGCAAAGGCATTTTCCACATGTATTTTCTCTACGTGCCACATACACTGGCTATGGCCAAGGGGATGCTGTTTTTATGGGCAGCTAAGGGACCAGGGTCACTGCTCCAAAAAGTATTGGCACCATCTCTCCTTCAGGCCATACTTAAATGCCACCAAGAAGTTCACTGGTCTGCCCTCTCCCTGCCACAGAGATGCTTTAGGGGAGGACTGAAGGGCTCGTCTCCACCTGGCATTAATTTATTCATTTATTATTCAGTGCTATAATATCCACCCCACTCCTCTGTGCTCCCAGGTGCTAAACGCTTCCTACTGGTTCCCACCCCAGATTTTCAACTGGTTGGAGAAAAACAGTCCAGCCCCAGCCAGTTCCCACAGAACTAGGGAAGGGGAAGCAAAGAATGGGCAACATATCAAGGGGAGGACAAGCATCCCCAGCTCACCCCAGCTCCTACAGCAGGTCCCCCCCAGACCAAGCTGGCAGCAGCACAGAGCAGGCTCCGCACAGGTTTTGCCTTTCTAGGAAAGCACCGAGCCCCTG
This sequence comes from Netta rufina, assembly GCF_964035555.1. Lineage (NCBI taxonomy): Eukaryota > Metazoa > Chordata > Aves > Anseriformes > Anatidae > Netta > Netta rufina. Next base: position 2,756,804 of record NC_140124.1, read on the forward strand.
TTTGATCCCAGGCTGTTCTTCCCCAGCTAAGAATAATCCCCCCAGCTGCTGTTTGATTTCCACATTACCATGGACGCAGAGTGTTTTTATCTGGTACATATACAGGGGGAGAGGGAGCAAGCCTGCGTGTGTTCGTTCTAGTTAATGTTTCCTGTGTGGTTCAGGCTGTTATGCCTCCAGGTATGTTTATTTCACTACTTTAGCAAACCAGCAGACTTTTTAATGGAACTGTTGATATTTTTCCTGGCTGCTCCTCCTGGAGAGGCGAGGCAGTGTACAAATGGAGTTCATTCCTAGCCTCAGCCTGAAGCTACTCGTCTCCTCCTGGGACTGCAGGGAATTGAAGGTTTCCATTGCACTGGTCAGATTTCTTCCTTCTCCAGCCTTCAAGCTTTAGATACATAAACAGAGGCGCTCAGGCAGCTGACAGTAGCAAGAGCAATGCATGGCCAGTGCTCTATGCAAGAGCAGCAGCTGCACTGAAAATCCAGCCGTACTTCCCCAGCAGGGCTCTGGAGGAAGATAGTGGTGCAACACCGCACCCCTAAAGTAAAAGCTCCCACTACATGGCTAGCTTCACCAGCAGACTTTGCAGGGTGAAGCCAGGGATTCCTCCTTACTGGGCATTTCAGAGTTAAAGCAATCAGTGCATAAATTTGTCCTGACACCCCCTTTATTGATGCAAGGGGAGCAGTAACTCCTGTCTCATCAGAAGGCTCCTGAGAAAATCCCAGCCACCTAACAGACATGAACTGAGTCCCCCACTCTGCTCACAGCCTGCTCCCCCAGTAACAGACTGGTTTTACAAGCTGAGGCACCCTGAGGCTTATGCCCAAGCTCAAACCCATGCGGATAGCCGTGGCAGTCCCTCTGCTCCCCACCTCTGTCCCACTGCTGCTGAGTTGTCCAACAGCAGGTGAAGTACAGCATCATGGAGAGCAGCTCACCAGCCTCATATGGCACCCACCACAGGAGCCATCAACCCCTGCCAGCAGACAGGGTCAGCACCCGGCTCCCCACCACAAGGTGCTCCCCTACCTACAGCTTGGTCTGCAAGGGAGGAGGCTCAGCCACTGCCGGCTGCTTAGGGACATGGTAAAACAGTGCCAGTGTCACTGCATGAGGCCATCAAGCCTGGGGCAGTCTCAAATTCTGATGAGAGAGAAGGCCAAGCCTTTAAGCTCCCCTCTCCCAACTCCAGCTCAGGCTTTCCATAAGCCTTGCAGCAACCCAAACAATGCTGCAGGGGATACAATGCTGAGCAAAGATGTCCTTCTCTTCCCCACTACATCTGCAAGGCAGCCTCTGGGACAGCACACAGGGAACCTAACCCATCACAAGCTCACCACAGCCAAAATGCAGTTCATTTGAAGGCATCGCCACTACCTCAAGTGAGATTTGTTTCTGCACAGCTCCCGATCCTTTTGCAAGCCCAGGAAACAAATGCAAGGCTATACATGGTTCCACTCCCCTCCTGATGCCAGCTCTTTGAAGCAATGTCAGTCCTATATCTTGCATAGACACATCTGTATATAAACACATTGCATCAGCTACAGAAGCCAGCATGGAGGTTTTGGCTTCAAATACGCAAAACAGGAGGAAAAGGCATGTAACACTGACAGCAGGGACTGCTCAAAGCCTCATTTCATCCAGTTTTCTCTCTCCCGAGAGCAGCTCTTTGGTCTTCTCTTCAAACTCATGCTAAGCCTCTGGATTTTCCAGAGTCAACATGGGACAAGCCAGAAGATAGAAATAGTCACCAGGGATGCAACACAGAGCACTAATGAGCCAAAGGAAGTGTTGGATCTTTGGTTAGACCCTGTAATTCAGCTCAAGTGGCTGTTTCACCTCTGGCCTGTCAGATCAGCTTGCTAACCACAGACTGGGAAATAACTCCCTGCTAGCTCCCAGCAGGAGATTTATCTTTGGCAGGGGCTGAAAACACCCCTGCCCCCCCTCCCACTTTTGATTACAGAGAGGCCCAGAGATGCAGAAAGAGCTGTGCTATTAGTTTGCCAGGTATTTCAGGATCTCACCTTACACTGGAAGAGGATTAGGGCTAGGAAAGAATTTTGTCAAGATTAAGCAAAACAAGCCAGTTCTGTTAAATAAAGTATCAGTTGTGGTGAACTGTCCCCAGAGGGGTTTGGGCTCCAGGGTAGGGTTTCTGGTCAGAGGAGATGGGCAGCCCCCAGGAGCTGTGGCACTGCAGGGCTCACAGCAGCCTGCAAGCTGAGCTAAGCTGGACAAGCCCAGCTGAAGCCAGCTTCTCTGAAAGAGGTCCCCAAATCCAATACCAATGGAGCCAGTGCAAAAGGTTGGGTCCTCATCCTAAATGGCATAACATGACAAGCTCCCCAGCACTGAAAGGCACTACCCTGGATGAGGCTGAGGTCCATAAGAGGCAGGACTGGTGCTTCCCACTGTCTTTCAATTTGTGTCTCATGATTCCATTGAAAGCAGGTTTTGACGGGAAAGCAACTAGGAAAAGGATGTGGCAGACCTCCTGCAGGTATTGGGGAGCTTCAGTGGTAGGGTTGGGCAGAGAACTGATCCCCAAAAAGCACATCCTGCCAGGGGTTGCTGACAGAAGTCTTAGCACAGATCCAAAATGAAGCACTCATGTTGCTTACCAGGCTAAAATGCAGACCCTCTAAGCTCAGCTACAGCACAGCCCAGGAGCACTATTTGAGCATGCAGAAGAGTGAACACTTGGCAGCTTCAGAGTTCAGACCAAGGTGTTTGCCAGCAGTAATCCTTGAAGACAGAGCTGGAAAGCTCCGCAAGAAGTCCTCTGCAACAGGTCCACCTGCACAGCAGAACCAGCTCCACCTACAATCTCTAGTAAAAGTGTTGTAGGCAGCCCAGTGTAAGTTTTGTTTTATTGCAACACCAAGCACAATATCAAGTCAAAAAAAAATAAAATCAACCTGCAGAGAGAAAACATTTCAATGCTGATATCTAAAGGTCTGACCTCACCATAGCATTGACAGCCTGTCAATGCACTCAGCTCAGGAGGAGTTCACAGAGCAAGGTCTACACTGGGAATTAGCTGCAGGCAGCTCTTCTGCACCATCCCTGTCCAGTAACAAGGTGAGGAAGCTACAAAGATTGAAGCAAGCATGTCATGAGAGCAACCTGCCAGGCCACACATTAGAGCCTGGAAGCGGGCACTCCTCTAACACAAGCCCTTGGTGATCCCACAGCTGAGACCAAATGGGGGTCAGCAGCACAAGCTCATGCCCACATGGAGGGCTGGGGGAGCTGGCACCTCCAGCTGAGTGGTGGCAGCAGGGAACAGAAATAGAGCATTCAGAAGTGGAATATAAAGGGTAATAACTTGCTCTGACTGGAGTTTAGAAGAGGCTTTATTGAAGGTGTGGGAGAACCCACCTCTATCAGTGCTCACCTGGTAACACTGATCCTTTTGGAGCAAAGTTGTGACCAGCTTCTGTTGACATGTTGAAGGGTACAAAAGATACAAAAGCGGGAAATTCAGTGTCAAACCACAGGCTCTGTCCACCAAAATAATTCATCTTGGCAACCTGTCCCACCTAATTACCTGTTAGGTATGAATGCACCACCCAGAGGTCACTCAGGACACATCCTCATATCTCAAATTGAATTTCATTGTACTGTGAGTATGAAAGAAGATTGAAAATAGACCAAGAGGATATGGAAGCTTGTTCTTTTACTCCTGGGCTTCTTCCAGAAGGACTTTGTCTAGAATCCAGAGTTTGCTAGACCCTAGCTTACTTTGGGAAGCTGCTCTACAGTTTGGTCCCACAGAGGTTTCCCAACAGCAGACCAAGGCCTTGGCTAAACTTCTGCCCATTCCTCCCAGTGCCTCCATAGCCAGAAGACAGCCAGTCGACATGTTTTTAAGCTCAGATATTCCTATGTGCATCTCAGTACTTCATTATTCACCTCCAGACAAAACCACTTGTTGCTCCAGAGCGCCAGCAGCTACCTCCTACCATGCACATTAAAGGACCAGTTGTGCTCCTTCAGTCTCTGGAGCACTCTGAACAGTTTTTCCAAGAAAGGAAACTCTTGCTGCTGTTGTGAAACATGTCCACCTAGTGTAAGAAAAATGCAGAAGTTAGAGCAACCTATTTTTTTCCTCCCAAGCTCCACAAGCGTCTGGCTATCCAATTAATGCTATTTTAATGAGCTAGGCCAAATGAATATGCTCATAAAACGCCTGCCAACTCCCATACTTCATGGCATCCCATCAACATGAACTGCACGCTCCATGTTACCTTCCAAGCCAGCACAGACTCAGCATTAATGTCAGATACTGTTGAGTTTGCATGTTCTGCAGCGGGTGTATAGGAGCGCTGTTCTGCTCCATGTTCTTTCCAAAGGAAGAGTTCAAGTTTTTTTAACCTGTCATTTCCCCTTCCCCCAAAAGAAGCCCTTCAGCAACTGAACCAGCAAAATATTCCCCCCCACCTTGCAGAAGGAGGATTTCAGGTCACAGGCAGACTGGAAGACCACGCGGCACATACGGGAGCTGTTTGATCCATTGGAAATAGAAAAATCTATTCTGATGTTTTTCTCCCCGTAGCTGTTGCAAAGAACTCTATCAGCTAAAGCAAATCCCATACCTGCTGTGTTTATCCATGTAGTCACAAAATACTCCCTGTTCCACTTAGTGCACTGCAAACACACATTACAATGAAATGTAAAGCTTACCGAGCTGATAAACTTCATAAGTGTATTTTATGACCGTATCTCGAGAGATAAGGCTCATTAGCACTTACAGCCATGATCCGAGGGAACCTTAAAAAGCACAGTTAAACAGTGGGGGGGGGGAAGAAAAGAAAAACTAGGATTTTTGACATCTAGTTCCAAAAGGGTTAACCCTTCCCATCCAGCATCATAACTTCTAGCTCCTATTCCCAGCTCTGGGTCCAGTCTTTCAGGAACATGTGCCCTGCCTGGCGTGCTGCTCCAGGACCTGCAGCAGCCTCACGCAACCACATCCTGCAGGAGGGACAGCGTTCCCCCCGGTCCCGGTGGCTGAGGGCTGCTCAGACTGAGGAACCAGCTGCATTAACACACCACAAGCCACTAGAGCGCTTTTCTGTCTGCACGGAGCAAGGCTGCTTCCTTATGGAGAGAAGCCAGGGGCTCCGTGTGGTTGCAGTCCAGAGAGCCAGGTATGCAAAACTTTTGGGATTGCTTCAACACCACACCCCCTCAGGAAAACACTGGGAACCTGGCAGGTTCCTACCTGGAGGGTCAGGGAGCTTGGGATGAATTTTAACATATGCTTTAGTATAGGAAGTGCCATCCCACTCAGGAGTACTGTCCACAGGACACAGCTGTAGCTACATAGACAAAAATCAGAGCTTTAACATACAGCAGAGCAAAACAGTTTTAATGCTTTGAGCCCTCTCTGCTTAAATACCTCTGCCGAAATCTGGGATGGACTTGTCCATCAGTACCACAGACCAAGTGACCAGAGATTCAGCCACATGCTGAAGATGTCACTGCTCCATGTAACTGGAGCTGAGGATCTATGTGGAGCTTCTGGCAGTAGAAGTCTTTACACCTCTGGTAACCTGACCTAAGGGTCAGTGTTCAAAATGCTTCCCTCATATTCCAACAGGAAAGCTCAACAGCCTCCAAAAAAAAAAAAAAAAAAAAAAAAAGCTGTAAAACTTCCATCCAACCCAAATCCCTCTCTTGAATTAAGAGGGATGAACAGGGACATGAGCAGAAGACAGCACAGACAGATGTCTTCACCTCTTCTGAGCTTTCTAGGCCCCATGCAACTCTGCAGCAGAAACCACCTCATGCACTGGAAACAAAGGGGATGCCCACCAGTTCTGTACCACCTCTGTCTCTCTGATTGCTCCATGAATACAGATGGCTTAGTTGAGTGTCTTCTGGCTTGGCTCTCCCACCAAAAAATCTCAAGGAATAAATAAATATCAACACTTCAAAGGAAGACACCAGGAATGAAAGTTGTCAGTATCCACCTAAACAAGATGAAGGGAGCATCCTCGGGGCAGGAACATTTCCAAGAAGCAATTACACCACCAGCAGAGAGCATTAAGCAAACAAAAAAAAAAAAGAAAGCAAAAGACTGACAAAACCCAGTCAAGCTGGGATGATTCAGACCAAGGAGCATCACACTGGATTCTCCATGCAGCCTCCCAGACCTTCCCCCCTTAAAATCCCACAGCCTAATTCAATTACCCACCACTGAATAAGCCTTAAGGCAATTCTCATTACCCTTCGATAAAGCACAAGGCCTTTAATTATTAAACACTCATGGGCTTTTTGTGTTGGGGTTGTGGGGCTGGACTCCCTTTTATTGTTGTTAGCAGCTTCCAGAAAGCAAGTTAATCATTGACCAAGCCTTTCACCAGGAGACCAGAGTCCTATAGATCCCCGGCCTCCAGTTCTGCATCACCAGTCACATTAAAGGAAGTCACTGGCTGCCTCCTGCTTTGCCAAGTATTCACTTAATGGTCTCATAACGAGCCACACTCTCCCCCAGGAGTCATCTGTAGCATTGGTGTCCATCCCAAAAAAAGGGAACAGTATTTGGACATAGGGTATGCACAGCACTCCCCATTAACAAGCTCAGTTTAGCTGCTGAGCTGGCAGCTAAGGGAAACTGAGGCACGAGGCAACTGTCCTCATGTCTCAAGCAATGCAGTCAATCCAGGGCATGAGTCTAAGACACAAACCTGCATGAATGAAGCTCTGCTCCAACACCACACCACAGGTGGAGGGAGCTGCCAGGCACCCCCCAGCCTGACAATGCAGGTCTGGGGGATCTCATGCACACCCAGAGCTACTTCTCCAATGCTCCCAGGTTTGTCATGATCCTTAGGGCACTTCATCAGTTCCAGTACCACCTTCAATCAACCACAAAGCAAGTGCATTATCTGGACATGGGGGTCCCCTTTGCAAAAGAACAGGGGTTAAATGCTGCTTTCAGCTGGCCTGGAGAGGCTAAACGAGTGAGAGCAGCCCATCAAAGCAGGCAGAGCCTCTACGTGACAACTCACCCAGCTGAAAAGGAGCAGGGAAAGCAGCCAGGCCCACCCTTTCTATTCCAAGCAAACCCAGAAATCCAGCACCTTAAACTCCAGCCTCACCATCTGGGGGAAAGGCAGAGAAGCTCCCGGCAGCGGGGCAGGATGGCAGAGTCACCTCCCGGCACTCCAGCTGCGCTCAACTGTGCGCTGCATTCCTCCCTCACCACCCGAGCCCAGGTTTTGTTTTCGGGTTGTGCCGAGAACCAGCTGCTCCATCTCACACACACGCCGGGGACGGCCAGCGTGTCTGGAAAGCAAACCCAGGGCGGCCTGGCTGCGGGGAGTTCACAGGCAGCGGGTGGGAGCCGCCAGTCGGGTGCGTGGCCCCACACCACCATCAAGTGACAGGTACAGAGAGCTTGGATGTGCAGCAGCTGGGTGAGCACCTAGCACGTCCACAGGCTGCAAGAGGTGGTCAGCAGAGGGCCAGCACCCATGGGGTTTGCTTTTATTGGAAGGGATGTTCAAGCTGGTACCGCGCTTGTAGCAACTCCATCCAGAAGGTCATGTTAACTCAGACTCCCCCCACAAACCCACCCCATCTGGGTGGTCATCATCACCTGGACATCCACGCCAGTCCAGTGCTCACCGCAATTTTCTGCATTGTTTTGCCAAAAATGCCCCAGAATGCAGGGCACATTGCACTTCCACCCCAGCAGCACCCGAAGCATAGCTCAGGCACCTATCCTGCACCTGCCATGGGCAGCAAAGCCATTCTGCACTTCCTGCACCAAAAACCCCACCGTGCAATCCAGCACCTGCTCCCAGTAGCAGCATGTTGGTAAATTAGGGTAAGCTATGCTCCCCTCCCTCCCTCTCCCCCACGCAAGCATTTCAGGGTTCCTGTTGCCTGCGTGCAGGGTACGGATCGGTTACATTTACGAAGAACATTGCAATCTGTCAATATAAACACTATGTGAGCATGAGCCACTTGTAACATTACTACTGTCTTGACAAGTGTTTGCAGAGGGGGGCAGAGCTGCTCGGCTCCTCAGCTCCTTCTGCAGAGGGAGGAGAGCAGAGCAAACGCTGAGCCACAGAGAGGAACACTTCCCTCGGCAAAAAGTTAGGGGTGTATCAAAACAGAGTCAGGCCATAAATCAGAGCACCCAGAAAGAAACAGAGGGGTTTTGATTTATGGCCCTGACATGATGCGAGCTCAGAGCAGGCGGCTCAGGAAAGGAGCAAGCTCCTATGGGCCACCTCCCCATCCTAGGGCACCGCAGGGCTGGAGTTAATCACCCCAGCACAGCTGATCTTGTCATCTGCCACCTCCAAAGCCCAGCAGTGTAGGGCCCAACAGAGCTCCCAGATGCTGCTGCGGCATTTCCACCACCCCCAATTTTGTGGGAGGAAAGGGAGGGAGGGGAGGTGCCCACACCCAAGGCTGAAAAGCACAAGAGAAGCAGGAAGGGGAGGCAAGTGAAACGCAATGCCTTCTCAGGGATCCCAGCAGCCTGGGGCTGCTCCAAGCAATCCCCCATCAGCCAGCTCTAATACAGTGAAAATTAGTTTTAAGACAGCCCAGTTGCAAAGGAGAGGGCTGAACTTGAAAGCAGGCTGGCTTGGGGCACAGCCCGTGCATCTCACCAGGCTTATCACAGGGCAATGCATCCCCTTCTGTGGTCACATCTCCCAAACATACCCCTATCCTAACATGCACCCTCACCAGCAGGCATCCCAACGGGTGACGTTGAACCTGCCATAAGCCACCAGCTCCTGGGCAGTGTCACAAGCACGCTGTCCCCTCCATAATATCAGGAAATCCCATCAGACAGGGCTGGGGAGATGCTCCACCACCGCATCCCCAAGGCCAGCCTCCACCAGATGCTATCTGTGACTAGGACCAACAATCCCCTTCTGACCCTATAGGTCTACAGGGACACAGCCCTGCTCACTAGGGAAAGCACCAGCATCCCTGCAGCCCCTGCCTTTGCTGGGCCAGGTCAAGCTGGCAGCTTCTCCCCTCCTGCACCAGGGAGGAGGTCAGCAACACCCAGCGAGCAGAGCTGAGGCTGCCAGCGTAACCCCAAGCAAAGGACAAACCCCTCCCTGTCACTTTCAGCCCATATCCTAACCAGGCAGCCCGGGGATGGAGAAGGCAGCAGCCTCCAGCTGTGGCCTCCTTAGCCCAGCATCACCCCTGCCCCACGGGGCAGGCACAGACATAACTACATGCTGACACAATCTCGTTATCGTGTAACCGTGCCCCATTTCTGTACCCCCCCGCACTAATTCCCTGGCAGGCCACACATTTGGAGACACCAAATTCTTTCCCTGAAATAAGACTTTGGGGATGAGGGGGGAGGTGGAAGGGATCACCCACAGCTGTCCCTATCCCCCAGCAGCCTGCAGAAGGGAGCAGCAAAGCTGCAGCATGACATCTGCTTCGTGCACCCACTCCAGCAGGGATGCAGCACCCGGAGCAGAGGTGCTAGCAGGCCACCAAAGGTGTCACGGTGGCTCTGATGGCACCTTGGAGCAGGAAGGAGCATCCCTTCCCCTGCCTAGACAAGGTGTCACATTAGCTGAGCCCACTTTGACATTTCAGCTCTGTCCCAAAGCAGGGGGTAAAGAATCACATTTTTGGGGGGATGGATTCACATTCAAATAACACTTGGGGCAGATCCCCCAGCACACAGCTACCTTTATAAGCAGCAGCATAGCAAGAAGGATCAACACCAGCCATCACAGGGTACCTGAAGCATCAAGAGCCCTGCAAGAACACAGGTTTTTCCAGGTGAGACCTCCAGGAAGAGCAAGCTCCTTTATCAGGGGTAAGGAAGCCAGCAGTGAGCAGGGCTCACCTCTCCCACACCCTCGTGGGATCACACATCAGTGGAGACCAAGGACCTCCATACTGACTATTCCCCCAGTCCCCAGCAGCCCAGCAAGTGCAGGCTCCGCTGCAGGCCCCCGGGAAGAACAAAGAGGAGATTAGCAGCAGATGCTTCTAAGGGGCGAGCAGGATGCTTTGCATAAGCAAACTTCCCTGCGTACCGCAGCAGCCTCAGAGCGCTGGAGAGCACATCGGAGCGGGCACACATCTGGCAGCATCTCCTCTCCCCTCTCCTTGCCAGGGAGGGAGCCTCAAATCAGAAGCAGCAGCTGTCCCGAGGCACCCAGGACAGTCAGGACACCAGACCATCAGCACACTGCCCTCAGCTCAACACCTTCACCCTGAATTTAAGCCTACACCAGCCCCATGAGGCCAGAAGCAAAACCCCAGAAGCCAGAGAGGAGAAGGAGTTACCTGCTGCTCTGCAGCAGATACCAGCACCACATGGATTAACAGCAAAATTACAGCCAAGCTCCTTACAAGCCCCATCAGTCCCCCAGGCACACTACAACTGCTCAGTGCCGGTGGTCTTCAGCGGATACACGAGCTCCTGGGCTCAGTGCAGCTGCGGCAGGAGAAAAAGGATTTTTTTCCCCCAAACCTGCACGCACAGGACAGGCGGTTTCCTCGCTAAAGCAGCCCCAGCAGCAGGAAGTTAAACAGCTCTCGAGTTGGAAAGAGAAGATGTAAGTAGCGCTGCTCGGAGAGCTTTGCCAGACCACAGGCAATGGACAAGCCTCGACACCGGGATTTGTTTTACTGGAAAGAGGGGGGGGGAAACCTCAACTCCGCTCCGGCTTCCTCGGGGCCGGTCCAGTGGCTCCTACCAGCGGCCAGAGCACACCAGCCCAAAGCTAAGCGAGAACTACCTCTCCTCCAGCTGAGCCAGGTGCTCACACCCCACTCCCGACCCTATTATTTGGGTAGGGTCTTCCCGACAACAAAACGCGAGCCCCCAAAAAATCAAAGCAGGGACAGCAAGCAAAGAAAAATCAGCGGACTCTCCGTGCGGAAAAGGGTTTTGCAAAGGGGCTGCGGTTATGGGGTGGGTTTAAGAGGGTCGGGTGGGTTCGTGGGGCTCTGCTCTCGGCCGGGACATGGGCAGGGGGCTCGGATCCACCTGCGGGGTGCGGAGCGGGCGCGGGCCGGTGCCGCCCCCTGCCGGCCGCTGCGCAGCGCTCAGGTGAGCACCGGGGGCACCGGGATGCGGGGCAGCCCCGGGAGGGGACGGGGAGATCCTCGGTTTTTGGGGGTGCAAGCCCTGCTCAGGCTGGGGACAGCGGGATGCACTCCCTGCTATGGGAAATAATCCCGCTGTGGGGATGCTGACAGCACCTGTGCGTAAAGTAGGGGGAAGGAGAGGGTTTGGGGTGCCCCGTGCTGGCAGCACCCCTAAAAAATGCCCCGGTTCCTTCTGTGCAGGGCAGAGCCACCCGTCCTGTCGGGGCAGGGCGGACCCAAACCCTTCCCTGCAAGCCGGGGGTAGGATAGGGGGATCCGGCTCCGGGACAGCACGGAGAGGGTGCCGGCTGTCAGCAGGGGATGCCCAGCACCTTCCAGCGAGAGGAGACAGCAGGCATGCACAGCATCCCTTCCTCGGGGCGAGCGAGGCGCAAAACCTCATTTTTCCCCAAAAAATAAAAAATATAAAAAAAAATAAAAAAAATAAAAAAAGAAAAGGGAAAAAGCGTAGGAGCCGGCACCTACCCAAAGTAGGCGGCGGAGGGCCGCGGGGCGCAGGCGAGCAGCCCTAGGAGCGCGCAGGAGGAGAGCCATCCCAGCAGGACGTGTCCATCCAGCATCTTGCAGCGGCGCCGGCGCTGCTCATCTCGTTCCCCCGCCGCGCCCGCTGCGCCCCGGCCGCCCCGCGCCGCCTCTTATAGCGCCCGGCCGGCCCGGGGAGGGGCCACGGGGCCGGGGGAGGGGTTACGAGGAGGGGAGGGGAGGGGTGAAAGGGAGGGGAGGGGAAGGGGAGGGGTGGGCACGCCCTGAGGTCCGTCCTCCCCCTCCTCCGGGAGGCGGGCGGAGAGGGGAAGGGCGGGGAGGGACGGGGACGGGACGGGACGGGGACGGGACGGGGACGGGGACGGGATGGGGACGGGATGGGGACAAGGACAAGGATAAGGATGGGAACAGGACAGGGACGGGGACGGGACGGGGATGGAGATGGGGACGGGGAAGGGGACAGGGAAGGGGACAAGGTCGGGACGGGGACAAGGATGGGATGGGCACAGGGATGGGGACCGGACAGGGACAGGACAGAGACAGGAACGGGGACAGGGATAAGGATAGGGACAGGGACAGGGACTGGGACTGGACAGGGGCAGGGACTGGATGGGGACAGGGATAGGACGGGGAAGGGGATAAGGACAGGACGGGGATGGGGATGGGGACAGGGGTGGGATGGGATGGGGACAGGGGCAGGGATGGGATGATACGGAAAAGGGACAGGGAAAGGGATGGGGATGGAATGGGGACAGGGATGGGACGGAAATATGGACGGGACATGGATGGGGATAGGACAGGGACAGGGATGGGAAAGGGACGGGGATGGAATGGGAATGAGGACAGGGATGGGGGTGGGAACGGGGACCAGGACAGGACAGGGAAAGTGACAGGGATGGGATGGAGACAGGATGGGGACAGGGATGGAGACAGGGCAGGGATGGGGACATGGATGAGACAGGGCTGGGGACAGGAAAGAGACAGGGACGAGATGGGCACACGATGGGGATGGGGACAGGACAGGGATGTGACAGGGAGATGGACAAGGATGGGTGTCCCAGAGCTGGGACACAGGCAGGCAGGCCAGAGCTGGCTGTGCAAGAATTGGATGCACCAGGGCTGGACGGGTGTGCAAGGGCTGGGCATTTGTGCAAGGGTTAGGTGTGTGAAGGCTGGATGTGGCAGGGCAAGGTTTGGACATGCCACAGCCAGACGGTGGTGCAAGGAGTGCATTGGTGTGCAAGCACGGAATGTGTTGCGATCAGAGAGCATCATGAGGAGCAGCAGTGTCACAAAGGCTAGACGTGCAAGGGCTGACCAGCTGTGCAAGGGCTAGGTTGTCATGCAAACACCAAAAGGCTGTGCAAGGGGTAAGTGTGCAAGGCTGGCCAGCCATGCAAAGGCCAGATGCTCTTGCAAGCTCTGGACACTTGTGTAAGGGCTAAGCAGGCTTACACGGGCAAGGCATGCAGGAGCTATAAATACAAGGGCTAGGCAACCCTGCGAGGATTGTCCACGCACCAGGGTTAAGGGGCATGCCAAGGGTGAGGAGCTGTGCGAGGGCTCGCAAGCCATGCACAGACCAGGGATGCAGGTGCCCATGGCTGCACACAACACTGGTGTGCAAAGGCTGGGCAAGGCACACCAGGCAAGCGCTGATCCCTCGTACAAGAACTAAGTTATGTACAGCCTATTCAGCCCTGTAAAGGCAAGAGGGACGGGGGCTGATCCAGTGTGCAAGGTGGCGTGCAACAGAGGGGAGCACAGAGCCCCCGGTGCACGGGCAGGAGTACCAGGACGTGGCTGGGAAGCAGTTAATGCCCTAAATGTCAGCCTTTGGATCCGCGCTTGGTGGCAGCGTTGCTCCCCACGTCACTCTCGCCGTCACGCTCAAAGCAACTTCTGCACCTGCCACGGGCCAAGAACAAAAAGGTTTTCCTCCCAGGCGTGTGTGCATGTGTCACGCTGTGGCAATGGCCGCATGTCCCACGGGGACTGGCACAGGAGGGGGCGTGGGTACTTGGCACCGGCCCCTCACCTGTCAGCCAGCATCCCCAGAGCTTTAAAACTCTCATCTCTGCAGAGCTGTGCCCAAGGGGTGCAGGATGAGGCAGCAGGACCCTCAGATAACCCTCAGAACAGGCTCTGGAACAGCATCAAGAATTTATTCTCTCTGCTCACCATGCACTGTGCCATTTCCAGCCTTACTGACACTGCACAAACTATTTAGGTTTTGCTTATTTTCAGAATAAAATTATGGGGAGGGGGAAAAGAGAGGGAGAGGGAAGGCTGTTTAAATTTCCAGGATCCCATAAAACATCTCAGCCATTCCTGGCCCCAACCTTTGCCAAGTGGCCCCATAGAATGGCACCCTGGTTTGCACCCTGCCAAACTTTGAGCATCCGTGCGCGGGGTAGTCCCGAGGACACTCAGCATCAGTGGGTGCAAAACATGGGGGGGGGTCAGTGGATCAATTTCAATGAGATAAATAAATTAATCAGACAGACATGACCCCCCAGGGCCCTGCAGTATTTCAGTCCCTTTATTTTGATGGTCAGGTCAAAGCAACACAGCTCCATCCCAGCGTCTTCGTGGGCTGCTGGAAGGTGACCGGCTCCTGGGCTCTGCGGGCAGCCGGCAGCAACGTTGCATTAAAGCCCCATCTAGAGGCCTTTCACCGAGGAGACTTTGGGAGGCAGGGACCGGCTCTGGGGTCACGTTGGGTGTCCTCATGCTCCCACCTGAGCTCCTCCAGCTTAAATAAAAACAACACCAGACTGCGAATGAAGGGGAGGACAAACAGGAGTAAATATATCTCAACAGGAGGCTTTGCCTGCATGTTTCCCTGCTGGAAAAAATGCAAGAATAATCCTTCGTGCACATCTCCAAGAAGCTGGTGTGTTCAGCAAGGGGAGAGTGGAAGGAAACCCGGCTTGCTCCAAGCATCCCTGCGCAGAGGTGCGAGGCTGGTTCCTGGGAAGGCAGCGTAGCCCTCACCCTTACTCATTTCCTCTGCCTGCAGCAGGGTGCCACAGACAGGGAGATGTGCTGGGGTGTGCGTGACTCTTTCCAAAGTGAGACAGCACTGAAAATAGTCAGCGCTTCTGCTTTTTGGTCAGGGGGAAGGGGAAGCCTAAGCAGATGCTGACTTTGCCGCTGATGCTGCTTGTGGTGCTGGGGGACTGTGCACCGGTCCTGGATGTAGCATCCTCCCCAGGCAATCTTGAGGCTTTCCAGGTCCTTCAGCAGTTGCTGGGGTGACACAGAAGCCGGGTGTTTCTGCTCAGCAAGGTGGCCTTGGCCGGTGTCCCTGGAACCACTGACAGCAGAGGGCAGTGGCACATCGGCACAGGCGTGGAAGCGCTCGGTGCTTTAAGCAGGCGTTTTATTTACAGGATGAAGGGAAACAACCAAATTTAGGGTTTTCAGTGGCAATGTCACATCAGAAAACAATGCTGCTGCCAGCATGGCAAGGTCTTCTTCAGGACAGAAGCAAGACATCAGGTCACAATGCGAATGAGGAGCCAGGAGGTTGGGGAGCTTGGGGAGCAGCAGCAAACCTGGGGTCCTGCAAAGGGCCCCAGCATCTCGCACCCACTGCCCGCCTTGCCCTAGGGGTGACTCTGACCCCTGACAGCCACCAGGACATCCTCAGGCAGCAAATCCAACCATGGCCACCCCACCAGGCTCCCCGGGCACGTTAGGGCACATGGTAATCTGGAAGGTGGCTTCAAGTTTTCCTGTTCTGTGACTTGGCTTTCAAGTGGTTCCCAGTGCTCAGCCTGTGCCCAGTGCGCCAGAGGCTTCCCTACCCCAGAGGAGACTTTGCCACCATCCTTGCTAGGATTTTAGAAGGAAGCTTGGCTTTTTCATTTTTTTTCCCTTGGGGCTCCCCTTCCCTCTTTATGCCTCTGTTCTGCATCTTTTTCCCTGCAGAGCCATCTGCCCTCCGAGCTCACCCAGGTCTCGCTGCACGACCCAAAGCTCGCCAGCTCAACGGGGCAGCTGAGTCACAGGAGTGCAAGAGGGAAGGAAAATACCCATGAAGTCATCTGGCTCATCCCTGGCTGCCAGTTCTGCATGGGTCCCCCACCAGATCCTTGGCACTCGCTCCCCAGACGGGAGTAACTCCGGCAAGGCAGCGAGAGGTGGGGACCTCGGTGAGAAGCCTCCAGCTGCGTTTCCTCCCGGCGGATCACCTCCGAGACGAGCCATTCACATTTCCTTTCCTCAGTTTCCTTAATTAGAAGTGGGCCTGGCATTTATCTGCCCTCCGGATACGGTCTGAAATAACAGACAAGACCCAGGAGCGCTGCCTGCCCACGGGTGGTTGGTTATTCCACCATCTCAGGGACCACACCGTGCAAGTTCCTCCAGCCGCCACCGCCTTCGTTTCCAGTTACTCTTTTTTTGCCGTCACAGGGACTTCCAGGGTGTTCCCTCCCTCCCAGTGATCACACATGGGCTCAGAGCCAGCTTCGTGCTTCTTTTCCAGCAGGCAGCCGGAGTCACCCTGGGGACAGCTCTGAAATTCAGGACTGCGGTGTTATGTTGTGTAGTGTTGTGTTATGTTGTATTGAGTTGTGTTGTGTTGTGTTGAGTTGTGTTGTGTTGTGTTGGACCTGCTGGTGCCCAGCCCTCCAGGACTAACATTTCTGGGGGCAAAGATGTGCCCAAAATATGCCCATTGCTTCCAGCTGGGCTGCTGGGAACCAGCCTGAGAGCATCCCCCCTTTTCCCAGAGCTCTGGGGAGGGCAAATCACTGCAAGCGAGGAGCATCCTGGCCCTGATTGCCCCCATCCCGTGTGTTCCCACCTCTCCAAATGAAGAAGAGGCCCAGAAACCTGCACCAGTCTGTTATTTGGGGCTATTCAAGGCAAAAAGGAGAGCCTGTCATGTCGCGATGGTCTGTGTGTAGTTATCCACCACATTTCCCCTTCCATCAAGGACAGAGATGCAGGGACATGGGCGTGTTGGGTGCCCACCCCAATTACAGAAGATAGAGGATTACCAGACTGAGCCATAGCCCATAGGGCTATGCCTACTAAGTTTTTGTTTGTTTCTCTGTGATTCTACCCCAGAATGAGTTGATCTGATGAAAACAATCAGAACCAGGCCAAGGCACAGGGCTGCCATGGGGCAGACCCCTGGCAGGGCCCCTCGCACCAAATCCCTACAAGCAGTGGGTTTCTCTAACCCTCTCTGACATCAGAAGTCCCCTCTCTTAACTAATTACAGGACCCATATTAAAATACTTTGAAAGAGACTTACCCAACAGGTCCCAATAGGCATCTGTTACACAGCAGCAGCTAAATCTTATTAAGCTTTAGCAAGCACCTTACTCCTGGCCTGCGGTAACAGGCTCATGCAGATCCTTTCTCAGCATTGCCAGCTCTTGGTATAATCAGGCAATCTCATAAAATATGTTTACAAGGGGCCTCAGGAGGTCATCTGGTCCAGGCCCTGCTCCCCAGCAGGAGCAGCTCCTTTATTTATTTTCTTTAAAAAAAAAAAAGTATCAGCTAGGCTTCAAGGTCCCCATGGGGGTGAAGAATGATGCTTTGGCAGGACTCTTTATCCATTGATGAGATTCATTCATGTGGGCAACAGGGACTTTCAGTGATATGGAGAAAATAGGATGACTTGGTGGGTATTCCCCAAATAGCTTTGATGGACCTGAGCCACAGAATAGCACCCCCACAGGGGTGCCCCAAGTCTCAGGACTTGCTAATATTATATGTATGTGTGTTAACCAAGCTGTTTTCAATTGTTTTACTTTTAATTTTTTCTTCATCATTTAAAAAAAAAAAAAAAAAAAAGAACCATAAATTATCTCATCTTCTTGGAAAGCCCAGCAAATGTTTTTAATGTTTTTATGTTTTTCTGAAGGCCCAGGCATTCCTCTCTGGCAACAAAGAGCATCTCTGTTTGCTGATCTTCCTAAGAGCTGGCAAAATGACTTTAAAACAACCTAAAAATGGGATTTTTTTTTCTTCCTGCTTCCACGTGTATCATTCCTGAGTTGTGCTCTGCACTTTCAAAGGTTTTTCTGCTTAAGTACCATCAAAATAGCCCCTTCAAGTAAACCTAGACAGGTTGTCCTTAGCATGGACACCTCTCATGATTTCATGGAGAATCAGGGACTTCATAGCATGGACCAAAGTGACTTTTTTAATGTAACTAGTCCCAGTACAAAATAAGGTCCTTATTGTCTTTATGACAATCAGGCATGTTAGGAATTAATATGTTTTTGTTAGACAGAGCTGCAGGAGGTGTTTTTTAGGTCTGAAGGAATAGTGCCAAGCAAGCTTGGACTCTTTTCACAATCTGCCTGAGCCTGTGCTGTAAAATGCAGTGATTGACCAGCCAGTATTTGAGGGTGTTTACTGATAGTTTGCTTCCTTGGGAAAATCAGCAGCCAGATAGAAGAGAGAGACCTGGATCTGTGCACTGTGAGGCCCTGGGTGAGCTCAGAAGCCCTTTTTAGCTTGCTGATAATGCCACGAGTGTGGTGCCAGCCCCTGGCTGTGCTGCTGGGGGATGCTGCAGGTGGTAGGGAAACAAGCAGAGATGGGGAAATCAGGAAACTGAAGTAGTACATGTGTGTGGGAGGCTTTAGGGGAGCTGAAAGTCAGGGTTACTGCACGGACAGATATCAGGACACTGCCTGCAGATCCATAGGAGACCTCATTAGCTCTGTTCTCATAAAACCTCTTGTTTACCTCATCCTTAGGGTGACAGGTGCCCTGGGGTAACCTATTCCTCTATCTTTAAGGTCACACACCTTGCCTCTGTATCTTAGGGATGGATGGCAATGACCAGGGATATGCCCAAGTCAAGGGTCTTTGACCTTGAACATATATTAACCGTGCAAGGGCCCAGGGAGGGAAAAGGGGAGATACGATAATGTGGGAAAAAGGGGAAAGGAGCAGACAGAGAGAGAGAGAGAGAGAGAGCAGGTAGAAGAGGCTGATTTCTGCAGCCCAGCAGGACTCTGTTTGTGTGCCCTGGCTGTGATCGCTGCTGTCCCCTCAGAGGGAAGTGCACAGAAATGTGCAAGCCCTCCCAAGAAGAAATCCCATCAAATTCATGGAAATAAATCTTAAGTTGAAGTTTTTTAATTGATTGTGATTTTCTAGCCATCCCTGTCTCCAGATGTGGCCATGCACAAGTTTTTTTAAGTTCCTCTGAAGAACTGCTGCTCTCATTTAAAAATAAAAACCATCACCATCCTTTTACTGACTCCTAGTTTCTTGCCACTATCAATTTCAGGTTTCTCCTTGCTGGTAATGGACAAGTCATGGCATCAGCTTTTCCCAAAGTGTCTTTGTGCACGTGGTTTGCAGCATGAGGCCAGATGAGGCTGAGATGGGCTGGTGTGTGTTGAATGTCAGTGAGTGGTCAGGGGAAGGAAGGAAGGAAAAAGCGTGGGTGCATGGGGCTGGAGAAGCTCATCTTGGATCCAGTTCCTTCCACTGGTTTCACTGTAAAAGGATATGGGATGTTTGGTCAACTCTGAACATGGCAAAGAACAAGACATAATAACAGGGGATGAGGAGCAGATTTGGATAGTGTATTCTATTTGGATAGTGAGTTTTCTGGAAATGGACATTTGGAAGTGACAGAAGATACAAATTCCTGTTGAAATGGTTTGGGCTGGAGAAAAGGTGGAAGAAATTTTCTGGGGAAAAAAAAAATTCCTTGCCATGGTCTCAAGGCAGGTCCAAAATGCCAACAGATTTCCTGGGATATTTCCAAATGTGACCTTTTTTTTTTAAATGATACACTGTCTTAAAAAATAATAATAAAATAAAATATAAAATAAAAAAATCCCTATATGCAAACCAAAGGCAGCAAAGAGGGGAGCAAAATGCCCTCAGAAAGAAACAAAATCAGTAACTGAGCTCAAAAGCACGGTTACGAACTGAGCCAAAAGGACTTTTGTTGTTCTCCAATTTCACTTTTCTTTCTGAAAAACCTGGGGAGAAAAAATAAAATAAAAAACACCTCTGGTCTTTCCAATCTAGCTGTGTTTGTTTCTGTCCCCACTTTCCAGCCCCATTTGGGGCTCAGCCTCCCTTTGGCTCTCACTCAGAACCAGCTCTCTTCACCTATGCTGGGGCTGCTAGAGTTTTGCAGAGATGAGGCAAAAACAGGATCCAAACCTTTTCACTGCCGGTGCATGGATGGCAGGCGTGTTCCCAGAGACTTCTCCTGCCTTGCTCCATCCTGCAAGCAGGCACACTTAAACCAAGGGAAAAACCTGTTGCTCCTTAGTCCTGCTATGCCCCATTTGCATTATTGAAGCAGGACCAAGAAGCCATGGGTTGTCTTTCAAGCAGCTCTGGGCAGGTTCTCTCAAACTGTTGGCAGTTGTGGGGGCTCAGAACAGGGCAATATTTCTAGGATATATACCAGGGAGTCATTTCCCAAGTCCTGCCATGCCACTGTCCGTTCACGCCAGGCAGGTTAGCTAGCAAACCCATCTTATTGAATGCTGAAGCAGACTGCATCCAGCCAAGAGATCTGGCAAACCATCAGCTGCAAAACAGCCAGAAACAAGCTGAGGGAAAATATTTTTGTAGTCACAATATCAAGCCCACCCATTGACCGTGCATCAGGTATTTTCCAGCACCACTGAAACTCTCTCTCTTAGCTTTTATTTTTAGACTAAGGGTGCTTTTGGTCATGTTATTTCTTTTTTTTTTTTTTTTTTTTTTTTTTGGGGGGGGGGGAAATTTCTTGCAAATAAAAGGGTTTTATTTCATGGTGTTTAGTTTTCTTTTAAAGTCTAGTAAAGCAGGTTTAGGATTTATGGCTGCAACTCCAATGTCATTGTCTTAAAGGTTGCCCTCTCTCTGGTCTTTGGCCAGAGAGTCTAGGAGTTGGGTGTTTTTACCTGTGTTAAGGTGTGAGTAGGCTGACAGATCTTGGCTCATGAGCTCCCAGAGGGCAGAAGTTTCCCATGAGAGAGTCTCAACTCCCATGAGCAAAGTGAGCTTTTTGAAAATAAAATAAAATAAAATAAAATAAAATAAAATAAAATAAAATAAAATAAAATAAAATAAAATAAAATAAAATAAAATAAAATAAAATAAAATAAAATAAAATAAAATAAAATAAAATAAAATAAAGCCCTCAAGCTCAAAAGTCAGCATCACAGTCATTGGGTTGGTCAGCAGTGATACTCCTGGATGGATATTGGGCAAAACACAGAACCATCAGTGGGACCCAGATCCATCTGTCTCCTGCAGCAGCAGCTGAAGGACACCAAGACACTCTGGGGCATCTCAAACAATACCAGATGACCGTGTCTGGACCCTTGAATCCCACCTCATTGGCTACACTTAGTGTCTCCGTTGGCTGTAAATGGAGCTTGGACACCCAGGTTGCTTGTAAAGACTTAAATGTTTTTAGGGTTATGACTGCCTGAGCAGAGAGTACAGGATCATGTGTGCTATGCTACCTGTCAGCTGCTAGTCCTGTTCTCTGCCTGCTTGTTCAGTGTTTAATTCCTCCCTGCACAGCCAGGGTGATGAAATAATCATTTTGCAATGTGCCAGCTGCTACTCAGGCTCTTGCAAACCTTATCCCAGCCCACCACTGAAATCCTTTACCACTTCTTTCCACCTAAGAGGCAGAATGAAAATGCAGATCTCAATAGGGAACTCATTTCTGGGGAAAATCTGAATATCACTGCTGAGCTAGCTGGTGCAGCTGGGGTGGTCTCCAAATACAGCCATTGCAATGACTCAGGGCTGAATTGAGTGATGCCTTCATATTTAGGCATTTGGATATCACTGATGGTGGGAGACCGTCACAATGAACAAGGATGATAATAGCACATACTGCTTGATCCAGTGTAAGTGCTTGCTGAGCAATCTCATCTCACTGTTTCCTTATGTTGTCTTCCCTCTCCACAGCTCATTGCCATCTGAGTGCAGTCTATAGGGTAGAATCCTCATCCTGGAGGTACCAGCTGGGTCTCTCCAGATCTATCCCAAAATCCAGCAGTCGGTATATGTCTGGGTAATCCAACTTCCACCCAATCCTTACATGAGGTTCACTGAGTTGCATGTAGATGACTCCATCTGAGTTAGACACCCACGGCAGGCTTCCACTATAGCTATTGGAGATCTACATAATATGCGTCATGGGACCTAGATGGTAATTCTTCTCCCTTTAAGCACCTAAGGCCTCATTCTAGTCAGTACAATCCATTCGTGGCAATCAGTTGTCTTAATACAAGCATCTTAGGCCATGTGAGAGAACCTAGGATATCCAAGACACCAGCATGTAGCTGGCAGATATGACTCAGGCCCTCCTGGATCAGCAGTTGTAGTCCACGCAAGACTGACTGAGACAACATCTCCAGAGCCATAGCCCTGAAGACTAGGGCTCGAGAGCCAAAATACACTGAGTCTCTTACTGAGCAACCCAGGCAGAGTATTGGCAAGTAGACCCAGGAGCACATGAGAAAGCAAAATAACCCACACCCTGCCTGACACTGGCATATTGAGCACACTGGGGATTTAAAATATCTTGCAAAATGTTCCTTTAGCATCCAAAGATGTAATATTGTGTGCATGCAGAGCATCTGCTGCCTGAGCTGAGCTGAAGATGTGCTTAACTCTAACTGTCCATGTCTTTGAAAAGTATATGTGCACCAGTTTGAAACAGCTGGGCAAGGTTTCCTGTCTAAAAGGACTAGGGTTTTCTGGAAACGAAGGTTTTGTTTTATTTATAAAGCCATTTTGGGGAAAAAGGAAGTAGAATTTAAGCTCAATATGTTGAAGTGTTTCCCCTTATTTGTTTCAAATATCTGTTTTATTTTGAAATTTCTGTTCAAATGTTGGACTTCCATGTTTTTTCTCTTTCTTCCCTGTCTTAAAGCAGATCTTTTGTCTTCTGTCTTTTGTTTTCTCCTTTATTATACCAAACAGCCTTAGCAATCCAGCTCTCAGACACCTTTGATGATCCCAGACTTAGTTCTGCATTTGGCGAACTTCCTCTTTCACTATTCCCAGGAACCCAGGTATCCCATATAACAGACTTACAGCTTGCAGAACACCCATCCAGTCTACATCCATGTACTAGCCTGAAGAAAAAAAGGTATCTTTCTGTGACAGTATCAGGTGTTTTGTTTCATCATGACTTTGATGACATCCTGATCAAACAGATTCTCCCATCATATTATTACATCACAAATTTTCTTTCTCATTAGAAATTAGAGAAATGGAAAATTCAATTCCCTGAATTTCCAGCAGCACACACCAAGAAGAATGACAGGTAATTAGTACTGGATAACTGAACATTCATAGAGCAAAAACACAGATGGGATGGTTGGACTGGAGATGCATCTAAAAATATGGCAATGATGGCACACAATGCGGGGATTAATTAGTAATGACAAGCTAGAAAGGAGTGATTAATTCTGCCCCATGCAAGAACTGATTGTGTTTTACCTGTGATGAACCTGATGAGTAAACCTTGTGCTACAATGCTGCTGACCTCAGCCACAGCATTTCTGCATCCCCAGCAAAGCAACAGAAGTGAAGGTGCAAAACAAACGGCAGCTACTGAGCCTCCTGGGGTTGTATACAGAGCATGGATTCTGGCAGGATTAATTTCCAAGGTCAACATAGTGCCCATGAAAACGTGGGGAGCACCAGCCTGCAGCACATGATTTGTTGCGTGGGAGCCCAAAACGAGCCATTACATGGCAATATCCTCATGGTTCTGTCAGCAGTGGTGCTGGCATGATGGGCAAGTCGGGGTGCTTTCTGTATGGGACCCATTGTTTGGCAAATCAGAGGGCCTTCCTATGTGGTTAATGGGTCAGCAAACTCTGTTGCTTTAATGGTTAATCATCTACTCACATTGTTCAACGAGTAAACCCGCGCAGATAGTGCTCCTTGCCTCCAGCGCATGCGACAGGCCAACTTCCCAGCTGTGAGCAGGGAAAGTATTCAACACTGGGAGAATGGGAGAGAGGAGAAATGTGGGGCTGTGGGGCTCTGATTCCAGCTTAGTGGAAACATCTGGAGCAATAGCACATGAATACATAGGTGTGTCCATACAAAAACATGTTTTTGCACATGCAGCAATGTGTGTATGAACAGACACTGATTCACATGAAATGAATGTGTCAGCCCCACAGCACTTTATGACTATCAGACACAATGTAAATGGCTGCAAGCTGACATGCAGAATTCACTCTCACCTTTCTTAAACACCAGCTCAGTTTGAGAGCCATCACCACTTAGGACTTCAAAGTCTCAGTAATACCTCTCCTCCTGGTTGTTTAAAAATCATACAACTCCTGGATCCCAAATTCACAAATCCTACCCCTAGACCCTGCATTGTCTGCATAGATCCAGCATAGATGTTTTGGACCTCAGTTTCAGGTGATCTAGTTGTCCCTGATTTCCTGGTGTCATTTTGGAAGCTTCTCTTGTTTGGACATCTCTAAAACAGTAACTACACAGCTGCTTCAAGTCCTGGGAGCACCTGGAGTCATCCAGATGAGAATTTAGAGGTTGCCAAAGTCAAGGCAGGAGTCACTGGGTTCAATATTCTGATCTACTGTATTCAGGCAATTAAAGTGTATAATTATGTCTTGACCTAAAAGTCTCTGTCTTTATCTGGCTGAAGGCAATGGAGATTTCACTCCAAGCTCCCCTAATTTGACAGCAGCCTAAGCTGAGCATCTTAGCCCCACTTTCTCCAGATGGTCACTTCCAGAGCACGACATGTGTCTGCCCAGGGTGTCTCTAGGAGGCGATGGAAGGAATCATCAATGACCAGCATGCCAGGGAGACATCCTTTACAACTGCCAACAACACGTTCCCGTCTCTGTCAATAGGATGTGGTGACTTCCCTGTCTGGTAAATCACACAGCCTGGCAACCTGAGGCTGGGGGAAATGGCACTTAACCTAGATGAAAAAGACACCTCTCAGACAATAACACCTTACAGGCCAGACAAAGGGCTCCCCACAGCAGTCTCGAAATGCTCGTGACCCAATACAGTCAACACACTTCAAGCCCACTTAGGAACAACAGCCTTGACTTCATGTCATCATCCAGGGTGGTAAGAGGCAATAGGAGAGCGGTCTACAAACACTTGCAGTGTTTGTTCCTTCCCAGGGGACACTTTTCACTTGGGAAGTACTTCAAGCCTTCCAGGTCACAGATGGGTAACCTTTGAAGTAAAGGTCCCCTTCCTATCCTGAGAGGCACACCGACACCTCAGCCTCGCCAACTTTTTTTGTCGCCAAGCAGTGAACATTTTGATGGATGATGGGGAGAGGTCATGGCCACGAGGATAAAGAGGAGGATCAGCAGTAACAGTTCCTGTCTCCAGAGACAAGATGTGCTTAACTCACATCCTAAAAACGGGAGGAATGAGGCAGGCTATAGTTGCTCCACAAGGAAGCAGGTTGTGATAACACTTACGGCCTGAGCTGGCATGGATCTTTATGCCCTGGTTTGAGACATGAGTTCCTCCCCTTGTCCTCATGCCAGAGGTTTCAGCACGTACAGAGGAGCCTGTGGGATGGAGCCCTGCTTCCTTCAGGTGAGCCCATTGCCTTGGCCAAAATAACTAACCCCACTGTGGGTCAAACACTACAAGGACATTAACCTCCCTCTTGCATGAAGCAGAGCCCTCTCACCCTGTAGTCCCAGATTTGGCCTGTTAGCACATACAAAAACTCAGGACCCTTTACTCATCCCAAAGCAGGAATCCTCATGTACTTCCTAGCAAAAATAAATCTTGACCTGCCTCAGGCTTTCCATTGCTTCATGTGGATCCTCTAGAGAGGAGAAAGCAACCAAGAGTAAAAAAGAGCTCAAAAAAAGTACCAGTGAAGGGCAATAGACTCGTTGGGTACAGGGGAGACCGAGGGGAGATGGGGTCAGTGTGTCCATATGCACTGCTGGGAAAGTGAGGGAATAAACTGCTTGCTCATCTGGAGGGGAGAAAACTCTGAATGCAGTGACACAGGCTGGAGTTAAACATTAGTGTGACCCGTCTGCAGGCTGACCAGCACAGACCGGGCTCAAATGTGAAGGGGTCACTCATAAAACAGCAGATTGGGCCTCCCGCCCTAGGGACCTGAGGACATTCAGCAAAATGTTCAGCAAAATGTTTAGCCCAGGGAGCTAAAACTCCCCCTTTAACCAAAGTGAATAAATCTGTTCAACAAACAATATTTTACCCAAGGGAGAAAAGGCAGAAGTAGCAATTCTTAAAATCCAACACAAATTTAAATTCCACCTCATTTTCTGTCAAAGAAGTCTGCAGTGTACAGAAAAAAATAATAAATGGAGACAGCCTTGGTCATTTATAACACCATATCTGCCTTCAGATTTCACTGCTGCTTCTTGCAGCCAGTCAGCAGCTCCCCTGTCTCATTCTTTCAAAGCTTGTTCTCTTCTTCACATTGTTAGAAAAGGGCAGGAACTGAAATTCTTGGATAGACCAGGGATGATAGAGGCTGGTATTCCTCCCAAAAGTACCCAGCACAAAGCATTGCAATTCAATGCAAATAACCAGGTCTCTTCTCACCCACACTCCTCTTTCCTACAGATGTAATGTGTTTGTCACAGTAATTGTTTGCTAAAATAAATAAATAAATAAATAGATAGATAAGTATATATTGTTCAAACTTCCATTTCTTCACAGGGTGATTTCTCTTTACAATGTCATTGCTGTAAAAAAAGCTTGTGGGTAAAACTACCTGGATGCTGGTTTTCGGTGATTCCCCTTCTGAATATCAGCCACTTACTTTCCCATAGCAAAAGATTTTATATTATACTTTCTCCCTAAGTGCTCCATGTGAGCTCTGGAGCTGTATGGCCAGAGGCAAGGCTGGCTACAGCCCAGTGCAGCTCATTCATAGCAGACTGCTGGTCACAGAGCTCGTAGCCAACAAAATGATGCCAACAGTGGAGACCTGCCTCCAGCCCCCAGTTACCAGATATTCACCAACTTGGTTGGTTTCTGACAATTGCCACTCCCAGCTAAGGTTCTGCTGACAACAGGATGCTTTTGGATTAACCTCTACCTTGCAGGAGCAGTAGAGGCTGGATTTGGTTATGCACAAAGGAGCCTGAATTTTGCTATGTGCATCTGGAGGCACAGTTCAGTTGTTTAATCACAAGTACGTGCTACCACCTAAAATGCTCTCCAGCACATCCCAACAGCCTCTAGCTGCCACTCCATCTGAATGCAGGTATCTGAAAATCCCTGTGTACTGCAGGCCAGGCTCAAGGTGTCCTGAATGCTCCAGAGTGCCTCAAATAGCACTAGATTGCTTCATCAAGGCAACTGAATCAAGCTTTGGGGTCTCCATCTGAGTGAACATCTTAGCTCCCATTATAACCAGTGGAGACCTGGACACTGGGGACTGCGGAGTGCCTTAGCCATCCACGTGCTGGTGTCTCTGGGTCTCTTGCTCCTGCCAGGGATTGATGTCAGCACAGGGACTCAGCTACCATGGCATTTGCCACCGTCATGAAGGACATGGGCAATCAGCCAGCTGATCTGGGCAAACACGCAGCGACTGCTTATCTTCTATTCACGTGCCGGACCCGATGGAGCCGAGTGGAATTGCCTGAATGCATGGAAACACCACTTAAATTCATTGGATTCATCACTGCCTTTTTTGGGGATGCTTTTTTCCACAAGTGGCAGGTAACTTGCACATCACTGTCTAATATCCTCATCTTTGACCTGGTGTGAGAAGCAAATTCTGACCTTGGAAGGAGCCACAAAACAGCCTCCCTGTGGTTCTACATTTGCATCCTTCCTGCCAGGGAGGTTATGGGAGCCCTGATCACTAATTTCCAGTTTATCTCCAGTTTACTTTTCCTGTCCATCTTTTGTGGACCAGTGCCGGATTTCCAAGGATGAGCTATTAGGAAAATGTTCAGTGGTGTGCTCTGAACATTCAGTCCTGTTTCTGTGTGTTGCTCAGAAATAGTCACACCACAACACGGGACCCTGTGTACGAGTCACAGGTCAGGTGCTTTGCCCAGAAACATTTGCCCAAGATTTTCATTTTTGCAAGAAAGCAGTGCAAGTGCATGAAAAAGGATCATAGAATACATGTGTATGTATACCAGTATGCAATTGCTTGGGATTTTTAACTTCCAGCCCATTTGGGGGGGAAATGCAGTTTCCCTGGGAGCCACCTTTAGGTCTGATCAGCTTGGGGCAGCCACCCTGTTTGGAAGGGATGCCACACAGGTATCAGGCTGTGCTTTGTGCCACTCTGCTTGCCTTCAGATGAAGACAACCTGATCCAGCTCGTAATACTTAGTGGCAGGAATTTTGCCACAGGGCTCTGGAGCTGGCCTCAGGTTTGGGAGCAAAAAACTGCACACCCAGCCATCCTGCCCAATGAATTCAGAATGGGACATGGCATTTCGGACTATGGGAGTTCATATGTGATGTGGTGGCCTCTCTCGGGGGTGCAGGGCTCACCCCAGGTCCGTCCTGCAGCCTGCTCCCCATTACCTGCCATCCCCATCCCTACCCTGCTGACAAACCTCAAAGCAGAGCAAGAGGTAAGCAATCTGCTCATCCCCCTTGCCCTGCACAGTTGGTGGCACTGAAGAGGCAAAGCCTGCGTGTCCCATGCCAGGACAGAGAGCTGTCAACACACACGGGGCATTTCAGCACCTGTGAGTGTGTGTGTGAACATGCAAAGCGCTCCTGGCCTGTAAATCATTGTCAGCATTCACACATATTAGGCCATAGTTCAGGGACTAACCAATGAAGCATCCACTCCCAAACATGCCATTGCACCCCTGATTTACCAGCAGCCCCAGCACAGCACTCCTGGGACGGTTCCTCATGCTCAGAGGGGTGTCGGGCTGTGGGGAATTAAACCTTTGCGTTGAAATGTAGCCTTGTCACGTTGGGGTGCCTTGCACGTGGACGATGCTGATTTCACCGGTGACCAAAGTGACAGAGCACACCTATAACATCAACAAAGGGTGAGGCCAAATTGGTTGTCAGCACCCACTCGAGCATTTGGCCAGTCTGTGACCATACTTTCACGCTTGTGATTAGTGTGGGTGAGCCGTGGCAAGGCTCAGAACACCGCAGTCCATCGGCCGTGTGCCAAGAGTCTCCTCCAGGTTATCTGCTGAGAGATTTTGTGGTTCCTAAGCACAATGTTGATGGTTAATGTCAGCTGGAGCCAGGCAAACAGCAATGTGGATGGAAAACACAAAGATCACCGTGATCAGCTTGCATAAGCTTCTCTTAATCCCCTTCTTAACCTTTTTATCAGCCCAGGTATTCTTTTCTCCAGCCCTACATTCTTTCTGCATCCCACCTCCATGACAAACAAGTGCCTCCCAGCCATCTCCCCACATCTGTCCTCACCCCTCACTCGACCAGACACCTCCTGAGATCCTTCCCAATCCAAATTATTCTGTCATCCTACAATTAATACGGAGCTTGGCCCCATTTGAACAGGGCTGTGATAGGGTTTCCACCACAATGGTGGCAGAAAAGGGCTGTAATGGGTGGCCTGCTAGGTCTTTGCTACCCCATGTTCAGGACAGGGTGCAGCAGTCAGGCTTCCTGCCAAAAAAATAAAAAATAAAAAAAAAATGTCTGCCTTTAGTTCCCTTCACCATGGCATTTTAAAAAGCCAAAGGCATGTGCAGCCTCCAAAAGCATGTTTCTGCCGGCCTTTGCTGCTGGGCAGATAAAAGCAATTCTCTTCTGTTTTACCCACCTGCCTCAAATCCTCAGAAGTATGCACAAGTTGGCCAAGGTTTGCTGGCACTTTTCGCACAGGCTGGACCTAGTCCATCCTTCTTTCAGGTCCTGTCTTGGAGCAAAGCCATCCTGAAATGTGTAAGGGCTCATGCAATTGCAAGTTACAGCAAATCTGGGACTGGCAGGCCCAGCTGTTACAAGGAATGAAGGTTTAGCTGCTGAGGGCAGCCTTCGTGCTGAAAGTATCTGGTCTTGCAGTCTTGGACAACAGGAGTCTAAAGCCTGGGAAGAGGCTTCAGGATGAACTAACTGGCCCTGAGAGAGGATGCAGGACATGGAAGAGAAGAACTAGGATAGAACAGAATTCATTGCAGTGAAAAATTTGGGTATTTTTACCCTGAGAAACCCAAGACTTTCAACCTCGCTTGAGGAGAGGTTTCTTCTTATTTTTTGGCAGCCAGGAAGACTTTTATCTCCAGATGGTAGAAAGGGCTTATTGAAACTTCACCTTTCCCTGTTCTGGAGAAACGAATGCGGTGCAATCCTCTAGGAAGGGAGGATCTCTCAGCTGAGCATTTAACTAAATCTGCAGTGTGCATAAGTTCACAGAGACATAGGGCACTGATGGGATGCCTGGTCTAATAGGTGCATATGGCATGGATATGAATGATGTATTCCCAAATGGTGTAAATCTTTTCTCCTCTTGGTTGTATGTGTCTGGATGCTTTGGGACAGGATTGGTATCTGTTCAGGTCGGAGCAATATCATGTCGAAAATGTTATTAGTGAGAGTTAAACTGCAAGTATTGAGTGATTCAAAATCATTTTAGAGTCCTGCACTTGATGAATGGAAGCCTCGTGTTAGCTCTCAGGCAACACCACCCCATCACTCTGTAGCCAATGGAGATGTCCTGGGCCATCTTGTCCTGCTGAACTTTCCTTTCTGATGGACACCAAGGCCATTTGTCCCTGTCTTGTGATGATTTCTGACCAAGAGTGATGCTGTTAGTGGACACAAGGCTGGAAACAGAAGCACTTCCACAAATGCGACTGGCTGTAGCCTTGTAAAATTATAGGGCAAGTGGTCACCTGTGCTGAATTATGGTTGGTGGCTCAGACATGCCCTGGATTAAAAGTGAGGCTGACAAGGCTATTCTTTGATGTCTTTTTTTCATAGGACATAGGCAATAATTCAAAAGTTCAGACAATTAAATCCACTCACCAAATGCTAGCTAGCAGGCCGAAGCAAGTCAGAGCACCACTCTTTTTAACTTGGCCACTTCATCATGTCTAAAGGCAGTTAATCAGCAGGAAAAATCTGCTGTGGGTGTCTTTATTTCAGTTTTCTATGTGTTGAGGTTTTAGTGTCCGTGGGAGTGAAAACAACTACTGAAACTGGAAGAAAAGAGGAGTTCTTGTCTTCCTCTCCAACGAGTGTTTCTCTGTTTCCCCCAGAAGTGGGAGAACTGGGATTTTACACCATTCTAGCGGATCCACTGCTGCTCCCAGATGCTGCTCTGGGAGTCCTGTGATTCACCAGTACAGAGAGGAAGAGCAGCTGATGACCTCTTCCAAGTGCCCTGAGTCACCAAATTATTAATAGCTCAATTTTCTCGGGGCACAGACCAGACCTGTAGTATCTCTGAAGGTGAAGAGTTCAGGGAAATGGATGGGTCACCCTTGGCACTGGTGGGTGTGGAAAGCGCTGGGGAAAGCTCAGTGCTGTTCATTCCTGGGGACATAGGACAGCCTAATTTCTCCCCTGAGGAACCAGTGCTGCCCTCAGGTAGCTCCAGGCTATACTGGGAGGAGATCTGATAGGCTTTTACAATGGAAAAGAAGGGGAGTAACAGGAGACTTGCTCCTGTCTGTCTTCTGGCCTTTTGCAAAGGGATGAATGTCTCCTTCATCCCTTCCTTCCTTCCATCCTATCCTTCACCCAGGCACAGACCTTCCCCCATGACAGCACTTCACAACCTCATACATGGGAAGCCTTCTTGCCAGGCACCCAGGAACCACATCTGTGAGAACTGGGAGAACCTTCTCTGGTGGACCTGAAGGTGGTAGGTTTGGAAATGGCCCCATCTATTGGCCACAGAACAGATCCCAAGCACACAGACCATCGAAATCAAACTGAAATGCTCAACTATCACTGGATAACAGTCCTTAGTCTCCTGCTTTTCTCATGCTCACCCCAGTATAATTGTCCTTTAATCTTGGGACTGTGTCTGCAAAGAGGGAATCTGGGGTGCAAGGCATTTCTCATGTTGCAGATGTGGATCTCCAAAACCTGGGCTCCAGTCAGGTGGAGACAAAGCTACACTTACGTTTCTAACAAGCAGCAACCCACAAGGTACTCTGGAACACCTTGAAGAGGGGCTTTACCCCAAGCTGAGGAGCACAAGCTGCCGGGACGGAGATGATGCACCTGTTCCCACTCCGTGCTCCATGGAGAACCAGTGCCATCTTCTGGCAGAAGGGACCTTTCCCAGCCCAGCTCCAGCAGGCAGGCAGCACTCTGCCTGGACATTGCCTGATGGTCAATGCAGGACACCCATTTTTAAAGCTAATTTGTGTAGAACAAAAGCTCGTCCCTGCCCAGAAAAGCTGTAAATCCACCCCTTTTCCTCATCTGTGCAGTATCATATGATTATACCATGAGATACTAGCTCAGTTTGGGACTTCTCAAAGACAGTGCAATGGAGACAGATTAACATAGACTTACTTCAGCTTTCACCGTGAATAAGCCAGGATGCGGTAGCAATTTTGGTCCCATTTTGCTATTCCAGTGTCCCACAGGATTTTGAGAATGAGTCAGAAATTTGGTTCTGGGAAGAGGCTTGGGACCATCCTAAAGGAACTCATCTCATGGGAGATTTTGTTTGAGAATGAACAACTGGGAAACAGCCCCTTCAAATCACATTTCTTCCTAGCAGTGGGTCCAGCTTATGCTGCAGAAGTCAGAGCTATTAATTAATTTAATGACTTTAACAGTCTACTAATTGAAACCATTGGATGCAACCTATGTGACTCACCCGTAGCTCAAGGACAATTGTAGGAGCTGAACAGGCAATAGGTGCCCACATCTACTAAAACACCCTCTCTATGGATAAGACACCTCCAGCCGGGTGTAGATATCGACTGTGTAAGCATCCGGACTTATTTCTGAGTATTGGTAGAAAGCGAGTCCATGCTGCTGCTGAAGTCAGGGCACAATTCAGTCACCCAGAGGCAGACAACTACAAGCAGTGAGACAAATCTCAGCTCAAAAATGCACATTGCTTCCTACAAAGGGTCTTGCAGGGGATATTCAGATGTGCTTACATATTCTGTCACACCTGAATCTGAAAAGCTGAATCTCAGCCCAGCTTTTCCTAAGTATCTGGGCTACTAGTGCAAACCCTGATAGACTGGACCCATTAAGGATGCTTCAGTGAAGTTCCTGTTCCCTTCCTACCTGCCAAAAAAAAAAAAAAAAAAAAAAAAGGCAAACCAATAGACAGCGAAGCACTTGCTCCAGATGCAACCCTAAAGTATTTAGGATTGGGGTCTTTGAGGCTGAATGGTCTTCTCCCTTCCCACATCTCTTGCAGTTGACCCTAAAGAAGACAGATTTCCAGACGCTGTGAGCTCCCTGGCGGTCACTAGATGGCAGTGACTGTTCGCATTTGGCAAAACTTGAGCTGTGAGGGGCATCTGAGAGTGAGAAGAAATCAGTTTGCAGAAACCCTTCTCAGCGAGGACTTTTCGGTGGGCTGCGGGGACGAATGATGACTGGCAACGCACCGTGAAAACCTAATCAAACCTACTCAGCGAGGCAGCAAAGCTCCTTCAGAGGCTAAGAGCAAATTTGGGTCAGCGTCCCAGCTGCTGGTACTGCCCAAAAACCACACTGGGAATCCCTCGGTCCTTGTTTTACAAGGATTGAGCAGAGTATTTCTCTGGTGACCCTTCTATCCCTCCATAAATCCCACATTACAAGCGCATTCTGGACATGGTTATAGCTAACAGTTTGGGAATCATTAGCTAAAAGCTTGCAATGCTGATCCAGGCACTCTCTAAAATGCACCTACATTTCTGAAGACTATAAGTGATTTTTTTCACCAGTGGAAGTCAGCACTGCAAGATACTGAGGCAAGACAACAGCCAATAATTTATTCCAATACCAAAATGGAGTACAGATTTCTGCACATTATAAAAGCATAGGGGTATGTAACAGCAAATGCAAATGCATTGCAATAAAATAAAATAAAATAAAATAAAATAAAATAAAATAAAATAAAATAAAATAAAATAAAATAAAATAAAATAAAACAGCATGGTGACAAGGAGGAAAGCATTCTCATTCCAGGGCAGAAAGCAACCCGTTACTTCTGTGTCTGAGTGATCTCCCACAAGATCATTCCCAAGGAGAGCACTTAATTGGGCACAGTTTGTAGTTAGCTATTAAATGAAGTAGGCAACTAATCTGATCAATTATGGTTGGCCCAATGCTTGCATTCTCACCACTTATATTTATCTCCTGAGGTAGAAAAGCCTTGGGTGATAGAAGGAAACCTTTGAGAATCTGGGCCTCAGGACACAGAAGAACCTATCTCGCCTTGGTTAACCACCACTCTGACATCTCTGAAGAGCTGGCTCTGAGATGTTGAAGCCACATCTGAACACGATGTTTTGCCTTTCTGTTTGAAAGAGCATGGGTGGAGATGCATGTCCCTACCCAGCTAAGTCCTCAGCCTGGTGGTCATCACAGGTTTTTCCTTCTCTACAAGGGGTGGCTTTCTTTAGTGACCTCATGTGGACGTAACCGTGCCCGTGATGGAGCAAGGGGCCAGGAGGACAGAAAATGCTGTCCATAGTATTGTCTAAAGGGCACTGGCAGATGAAGAGGGGATGCAGATGGATGAAGAGGGATGCACTGCCCTCTACTCTTCCAGGGGACCACATGAGCACCATGAGCCCACGGAGGGGGTCAGTGCCATACAGACAACACTGGGGAATGAAAAGTACATCTTCAGAGTAGGCTTTTTGGATGGTTGAGGAAAATATATTTCATTCTCCATTTGTTCTTGAGAAACATGAAACAATCCAAGTTTTACAAAGTCATCAGAATACAAATAATTATTACAAAAACACATTAGGTGTCCCACAGAGTAAGGCTGTCATTGTGGCTGTAACTTTAGGGGCCTACTCTAATAATAAGAAAAATTGCTTCACAAGATGTGTCTCACTGTGGTTCTCAAGACAGTGGCACATTTTCTTCTCCAAATTTGACCAAGGAATAAAATTCTTAAAAACAAACACAAATGGGATCAATTGATTTGGCTTTGTTAATTTTTTAGCTGATTAAAACTTTGACATTCCAGATGGACATAGGACAATGGGAGCTCATCTACAATGGGAATTTTTAATTTTGGACATAACATCCATTAATATTCTACAATTATCCCATGTATTCAGTGAATGTCCATGTTCTGGTGAGTGTAGGGGGAAGAAAGAGAAATTTATTTGCAAACTCATCTCCATTTAGTCTGTGTCTGTGCCATCACTTTGGGAACTACAAATAAACCTCACAGTTGCAAGAAACTGCATCCAATGCAAGCCACAGCTAAAAATCCTTGAGAAGGCTCTAGCAAGGCCCAAAACAGAAACTCTGAGCCATGCTAAGAATGATAATACATTTCTCCAAAAATTAATCTAGAATTATTTGATTTATCAGAGTATAAAGCAGCTTTTTCATTTCTGCTGGTAAATGATTTTTTTTTTTAATTTTATTTTAATCCTGTTAAATACCTGTGCTGTCTTGTGGCAGTGAGTTCCTTAGTTTAGTCATTAGCTATGTATATAAATGCGTCTGCATTTACTGGTTTTAATTTTGTTGCTTTTAATTCCATTGGGTTGGTATCATGAGTCAGAACAAATTATAGCTTCTTGACTGATTCCTATCCTGTTCATTATGTTGTACATCTCTTACTCACAACCTCTTGGCAATGAAACCCTGATATTTTTAATCTGAACCTCTTTTTCTCTCTTTCACTCTTTTTTTAAATTTTGACAGAGGGTGATTAGAACATGAGTACTCCAAACATCATTTTTGCTTTCTTCCTAGATATATTCTTATTCCCTTTCTCTGTTTTTCTATTGTTTCTTTATTTTTTCTTTATTTATTTGTATTTTTTAAATCTTTCCTGCATCTAACCATATAGGACAACAGCTTTTTTCAGAGCGGTGATAGTCCGTGGCGACAACCTTTGTGGTGGCCACGAGTCTAGGTTCCTAAAAGGCAGCATCACCTGCTTCTTGCTTTGGATGCTATTCACCAGCCTGC
The DNA here is from genome assembly GCF_964035555.1 of Netta rufina. Taxonomy (NCBI): domain Eukaryota; kingdom Metazoa; phylum Chordata; class Aves; order Anseriformes; family Anatidae; genus Netta; species Netta rufina. Next base: position 2,792,498 of record NC_140124.1, read on the forward strand.
AAGCTAATTGCCTCTCTTTCTCAATGTCCATCTAACCCCATTTAGACTAAACCATCAGTAGATTTTTAATACTTTCTTGCCACATCCATAACCTATATTTTAATAAAAATGTTTGACTTGGATAGTTCCTCCTCCTTCTTCTCCTTTAACAGCAAATAGTGTTTTCTCCCCTGCCCAGATGTTTTTCTCTTTCCTCTTTCTTGTTCTTCCTGTCTTCATTTTCCATCTCCCTCAGCATTTTCAGCATTTTCTTTCTGATTTTACTAGATTTTTCTTCCAGGCTGGGCTGCTACATAGTTTCTCCATGAGCAATGCTCCTCCTGGATTCTGAGAAATCTATTCCACATTTCATGGTCCATGATGTTGTAGTAACCCCCAGTCTAAAGGAGGTGACAGGCCACTACTTTACATCCAGGATGATGCAGAAAGCCTGAAAATGATTTTTTTTTTTCTTTTATCCCGTGTTGGCTGATGTGGTGTTGCATCTGTTCAAGGACGCCAACACTGAATAACTGCAGGAATTGAGCAATGTTGATCCCCTCCATCACGCTGTCCATGATGGACAGCAGCATTAAGGTTATCAATCAAACTCTAAAAACATGAATTTAAAGTAGGTTCATTTGAGTAGGTTCAAATGAAGAGCTGTGGTGTCTGATGGTGCAAAGCTCATGAGAGCATATTTCATCCAACCATCCAAAGCAATGACACATTTCCAAGCCCACACAAATCCAAGAGACCTCTCCTTTCCTGCAACCTCTATACTGGTAAAGGAGGAAGGTGTTAACCTTTTGCCACCTAACTCTCACTTAAGAAGCTACCTATGCCCATTCTTCAGCTGTAACCTTATACTGGGAAATGCCCTCAGTAGCTTTAGACAAGGTCAGTGGGTCCTTTGCTTCAGGGCATTTTCCAGCTGCTTAGCTGAGATGAGAACATCGTTGTGTCAACCATCCTAAAACTCACTGTCCCTTGTATCCGAGGGAGCTCCAGAGTTTGTCATGTTTCAAGACAGTGCATAAAGTGCCAGCTTTTTGGACCAGTGGTATGGCTGAAAGCCAGTTTGGACGCTGCTTGTCCTCTCCCACCAGCAGCTCCCTCCCCACCTTTCCTTAACTGGCTACACTGAGCTAGCCAGTGGGGACTTATTCTAGTTTCCTCCCTCCCCCAGATCTGCACAAAAACATCACTTAGAATTGCAAAGAAATGATAGGAGCTGTAGGCAGATAGAATTTTCTTCAAAAATGAAAATACTTCCAAAATTTTATTTTCTTTATGACCAGTCCTGCCTACCTCTTCCAAATATAGTTGTGACTTTCTCCATCTCTTGCAATACTTCTCCAAATATCTACAACTCTAAATTAAGTTAGCAAATATCTCAACCCTTAGTGGGGATTTTTTTATTATTTATTAATTTTCTTCTCAATCGACTGGCTTCTGGAGCCATGTCATTTTGTGCAAACATGCACTAAGTTTCATGATGTGCAAAATATTTCACAAACCATCTTTCCCACCTTTTTTGAAAGTTCAGAAACTAGAAAAATAAATAAATAAATCATGACTCCAAATGCCTTTGATTCCTTGAAACCTTATGGGGTTTGGGAGGAGGAAACAGAGGCAGAAAGAGCTGACTCCTGATGTCTGAAGTGCCAATGGTTTATTGCTCGATGTCTTCTGAATTTGCAGGCTCAGACTTGTGCGGCCTTAGCTCTGAGGAGTCCACTAAGGGAAGGTGAGGAGAGGATGAGAAAGTACCTCAGGAGAGGACTTGGCAGCCATGAACCATCTGCAGGACTTTCGTAAGTGGTAGCTGAAGATCTCAGACCTCTCCAGTGCTTTTCCAGGAAGATTCTGACGAAGGCAATATTGCCTCCATGTCTCAGGGCTGGGAGCAGAACATTCTCTTTTCTGGGAACTGTAGGGTTGGGAAATTATAGGCCAAATGCTTCCAGGAAAATGGGACTTCTAAACTGACCCAAATCTCACCAAAAAAGTACAGGCCTCACTTACCACGGGAACACAAACAAAAAGTACCTCTCCCTTCTGTCCACTGGTCCCTGTGAAGTCCCACCCGAAGACAATAAGTCGGGTCCATGAGGAACCAGTGGGAGCTCTACAGCTCCCTAAAAAGAGAAATGATGTATAGTGGAACCAGAGTAGGTCCCAGATTTTAGTACATGTTTATAAGTAAGGGCATTTTTCCTGATGCATTACCAGCTCGTTCCTACTGTGACTCCAGCAGGACAATGGCACGTGGGTGACCCAGCACCCTGTGGAGACCTAGCCACTTTTTCTACCTGATGTGGCTGCAGAGAAGGAATATAAACCCTTTTTCTTGGAGGGAAAATAAAAATTAAAAAAAAAAAAAATTGCACAGCTGCCAATAGGGCCAAGCCCTGCAGTTTTTACACCATTCTTACTCCATAGAGCCAATGGTATTTCTGGGTAGGGATTGAAGCCAAGGAGGGCTGTTAGGAGGCAAAGTTCTTCAAGCCCTGTGATTTCCTTGCCATTCCCATGAAAAAACCAACTCCAGCAGGGCCCGTCTCTGCTCTTGCTGAATCCAGCCAAATACAACCCACATTAAGGGAGTTGCTCTACATTCATATTGAAAAGCTGTTGCTTGCCAACCTTACGTGCCTTCAACTCCTTGTTTTAAACTCCTGAGCACTGGCCTGGGGAAAGGATTGTGTTGAGGAATATGTTCATACAGTGCCTGGCACTGGGGGGTTCTGGCTCATGACTGGGGTTTGTAAGTGCTCCTGCAAGACTTGCAAAGGGCTGCAATGCATTTGAAGTCTGGTTTCCTTGGGAAACTTGGTTTAACTGATTATGTTGTATGTCTCTATCCGCTCATTTCCTCCCCTCCAACTTCTGAACCCCTCAGCCAATCCCAGTCAAATTTGGCAGAAAGATAAAAGTTTCAGGGAGATTAAGTTGTATGAAAATAAGTGTACAGGTAGGGAAGAAAGACCTTATTACTGTGTTTCCCCTCCTTTCCCCCTGGGAGAAACGGGCTGCAATGAGAGCTCAACCTTTATTAGCCACCCAAAAGCCCGCATAGGAAGTGGGAAGGCTCAGCAAACACCAAGCATCACTAGGACCATTCCCCACTGAAATACTGGTTGCTTCATGTCCAGGGTTTGGAAACAACATTTTAGAGTGGTGTGAAGAATGGGAGGATCCAGGCTTGCTCCTCATCCTGCAAACAAGATGCTGAGAGCAAAACAGAGTGATGCAGTCCCTGCTTTTACTCCTGCACATCGCCCTGCAGAAATTCCCACCTGTTTTGCTCCTGGGGTCCATACAGCTCCCAGCACACCACCACCCCAGCCACGACCACAGCCCTTCCTCACCTAAAGCATCCCATGGGCTTTGCAGAGCTATACACCAATCTCCAGTCTTCACTAATGCTTACGCCAGAACAAAATGAGAGCAAGCATTTCACCACAGCTCCAACTCCTGGCACTTTGCCCTATACTGATAGGTAGCCTTGGACTTTGGGCAAGAAGCCATCTGCAGGTGTCACTCCTGCACATGGAGTAAACGCACCAGGAGACAGTTCAGGACAGGTGGCCACCCAGCAACTACATTAAGACATCATAACTTTGACTAATTTGTAAACAGGCTGAAAGAACATCCACCCTCCCTTGAAGGGGAAGAAGTGTCTCTTTAAACCCTGGGGATATGACCTCTTGTCCTCTCTGTTTATAAGAGAGAGGAAAAAAAGAAAGGAGGGAGAAAGAGAGAGAAAGTCAGACTTGTTGCCGTGTTAAAACCTCCCCCCCACCATCAGCTTTTGTGATGAAAATGGTAGGAGACACTCTCCAGCTCCTGGTTTTCTCTCTTTGTCATTCAGACTTTGCAAGGGAGAGCTCCTTTCTGTTTATTTATCAACTTGGATCCCTTGTCAACACCTCACTTGGCTGAGGTTTTAGCACCTTGGTGGGGTTTTAGGGATTTTTGGTGCCTTTTTTTTTTTTTTTTTTTAAGCTTGCTCAGCCACATCAGCCTGCTGTTTTGTTTTGTTTTGTTTTGTTTTTCCTTTCCTGAGCTCAGGAAGATCTTTTCTTCCTGTCAATTTGCAAGAATGTTTTTTCTCATAGCATCAGCGTCTCTTACTGCAACAGTCCCAGGCAATCTCTCTGTTCATCCCTTGCCAACGAGAGTGATTTTTTGGCATTCCTAAGAGAGATTGTTGATTATTTCATTATTTCCCCCAACCTGGCAAAGCTCTGGCCCCACTCATCAGACCCTCACCCTACCCTCCCACACTCTGTAGAGGTCTGGTAACCAGTGCAATGCAGCTAATCATTTTCATGACAACTTTGCATTAATGATATTTCATATTACGCTGATTTAAAATAAACTCAATTCAAAACAAGCAGATAATCTAACAACCTTGATGTTCTTCACTTATAAAACACATTGAAAAAAGGAATTGGAGAACTCAACAAGGTCTCTATGCAATACTGGGCAGTAAACTGAGTGCCAGTCCAGCAGATGCTCCTAAGATTTTCCTAAAAAAGATGCTCCTAAGATTACATTGTGTTCTAGGTTCCCAGTTACTGCTTTTAATGTATCTTAATTAGCCTTGCTCTGTGCCTGAAGAGGAGACACTCCAGTTTGGGTAGTTTTTCAGTCCAGTGCTTGTCAGCAGCATAGAGTAATGCCTGCTTACAATGTATATTGATTTGGAAGCAAAAGACTTCATTTGTATGGATGGCATCATTGGGTTTCAAAGAGTGGTGTTAGGAGTGCATCCACAAAGGGATGAAACTCTGTTTTCAATTTTAGATTTTCTCTTATTTTCACCTGTTGCAGGTGTGAGGAGTGTGTCTTAGCCCTGTGAAAAGAGGTTGTTTGAATGGTTTGTAGGAGTGCTATTAGGAAATTACAACTCCAATGCCTTGATGCTTTCATAGCTAACTGTTTCTTTTATTGATCTTCCTGTTTCACAGACACTTAGTTTTCCTTGGTTTTGGAGGGAAACTTCCCCAAAAGCTCTGCTCTGCTCCTGTGCCTTTCCTCTGAGAGATGTATTACTGCATTTGTGGTAACGCTTATTGCAGTACTGATTGTTAACTGTGAGAACCACTTTGCTTGATTTTAACTTTCTAAGTTTGGGCACATATCTGAAGGTAGTTGTCTAGGCTGTCTCTGTAGTTAACAAATGGTGGCTGCAGGAAACAAGGTCCCCCAAAGGACATTTGACTGTATCTTTGAAAGACATTTCACTTCCACAGGCATGAGCTCCCTTTGGGTAAGTTCTATTAACAAGTAGTGGTCCCCCTTTTAGATGCTGAGATTTCAGGAGATGGATACCTCCAGAAAGGGATGCAGGGCCTCCCCACCCCACCCACCCCACCCTACCCAAAGACCCTAAAATGTTCTGTCACTTAATTTGGTTAATTACTATTACTCTCTTGGAACAATTTCATTGTGTTCAGTTATTAGCATCTAAGCCTGCATCGCCCTATGAACGGTTATTCGTACACATAATAGCAGGTTCCGGCCCTCAGAGATTATCAGCTTCCATTGCTGATTATTAGTCTTTTATCTGAATCTAGCCTAGAGAAATTCCACATAAGTAAACACATGTTACACGCTCAGGGCTCGGGTTATGTATACATTTATTGAATTCAATTCCTTAAGGGCAAACTTTCCCTGACCAGATCCTTCAGTCCCTGTTTGGGATCTTTCCACTATGAATCTGAAGTCTGCAATGTGACAGAAAAGCAGGACTGCTCCTTAGGGGAGTTAAGGTTGCCTTCAAAACAAATTGGATTTCCCCAAACCACATCCCGTGAGGAAGAGCCCAACTTGTCCTTCACAGCACTGATTTCTCAGTGGACGACCTCCATCAAGAGCTTTTGCTGGTGGAGGCCGTCTGCAGGAGTCTTCCTCTCGGTCATGGATGGACCTGCTGAGCAGAGCTCCAACTGCTCTTGCACTATCCAGAGGGGCTGTGAGAGGCTCTGGAGGAAACAGTTAGAGGTGACAAACTCAGCAGGTTTAGGAGGAAGTGCCGACAAAATAAAATGGTTATCTGAAATGAGACAAGGCGCTGATTTCTTGGCTGTTACTGCTGTCTGATAAATAAAATATCAACAGAGACCTGAATACATGGTTTGTTCCCTTCCGTTGCCATCTATCAGGGGAGATCTGGGCGCAGCCCTTGCTATTTCTAACAGCTACCATCACTCTCACAAGACATTTTCCCTGCTGCTGTACCTACTTTTCAGCAGGGAAGAAGGCCAGGGCCAGGGGTGCTGGCATCCCCACCCAGCTGATGCTACTGAGTTGGAGGTGACAAGAAGTAGCAGCTTGGTGGCACTGTCCTAGAGCCCCAGTCCCTTCTGAGAACTGAAGGGAAGAGGCTGGAGAAGAAAAAGCCCCCACAGCTCATCCTCCTGCCTTTCAAGGCAAGACCTTCCTGCCTGCTGCCCACCAGACCTATCACAAAGACAGCCCACCAAGGGCATGGGGACAGGTCCCTCTCCATCTTGGGCTCCTCAGGCACTTCTGAGGTGGGAAAGGAGACCCACAGAACCCCGTGCACCAGCGACATCCTTGGGCCCTGTTGTTTTCTCAGCAGGTTTGTTCTCCTGCTGCACCACTAGGTGGGCCAAAGCCACGCTGGTGAGAGGCCTACCTCTCCTGTAGGGAGGCACTGCAGGTGGCTGCCTGATCCCAGCCAGCCAGGGGACAGCCATCTGAGGGACAGGAGATGCAGGAAGGGAGCAGGGAAAGGTGGCAGGGAGCTTCTAGTTCCACCCTGAGCCTCCCTGTCACTCAGCCCTAGCAGGAGAGCTCTCCTGACCTAAAGTGACCACCTCAGGGACACAAACCCCCTTGGGAGGTGACATGTGCCAGTGGAATTGTTTGAACAAAATGACCTCACAGACTGGTGGCAAAGGAAAGAGCAGAGCCCCCATTATCAACCCAAGGCCTGGCCTTGCCAACTACTGCCTTTCTGAAGGAGCTCCTTGATGCTCTTCAGCGCCTGGCACAGAAGAAACAGAGTCAGCACGAGTGCCAGCAGGTACACCTGGAGGCACACAGGACATGAGAGAGGAAACCTCCTCCAGATAATATTTTTCCTCAACCAAGGTAAGGTGATAGAAGCTCCTGTATATAAAAGTCCAAAGGGAAGGGGCATCGCCCATGACGGATCTGCTGTACTCTGCAGAAGGTCTGGCATGGTGCATTGCAGCTATTTGGGTGCTCTGCTTCCGTTAAGCAGAAAACCATGCCCTATACCTAACCCTTCCCATCCTCTCCGGGACATACCTTATGTTTTCAGCCATCCTGAATGTCTCTTCTGAGCACTGTGATTAGAGGACAGCATCACCAATGCCTTTTGTATAGAAATGCTTTGATGGAAAACCAGGAACTACCAAAATCCCAGTCTGCCACTGGCACAGAATAACCTGTCCAGATGGCAGCCATTGACAGAGATGTTTTAGGCATTGCCAAATGCCTAAAATTGCCAATTGCTCTCCACTTGTAGATGGGGACAACTTACAGCCCTCACAGCTGAGAATCCCACCCTGAATGTGCTCCTGGTCTGTTCACTGCTATCAGTGCCTCTTCAGAGCCCAGAGAAGAGGCAATAGCCTGTAGGCATCTCACTTAACTTCAACCATCTGAAGATTAGGCACCAAGTAGAAACTAGATATCAAACAGAGAGCAATGTGTTTCCAGAAGTAATTCACCCCACCTACCATTGACTACCATTTTCCATGGGCTGTGATCTCTGTTGCTCCATTGACCATGGAGCACCTGAGGTTATCTAAGTAGGATTAAGACAGCTACAATCAGGTGAGGTGGAACCCATGCTGTTAGTATATTGTTAGTAAATTTGGCACATTTCTAGAAATCCTCTCCATCTCCAGCATCAGACCAACCTCCAGTTCTGGGCAGCAGCCACCTTGAAGTTTCTCCAGTAAAACTCGCTGGTCATAGAGAGATCTGTCTTGAAAAGGGGTCATGAATCCAGCAGCAAAATGCATTCTTTCACTAGTTCTGCCACTGAATCACACTGTAAGCCGGCTCTTATCCATCTTCTGCCTCCTTCAAATCTGATGAAATCAATATTAACTAACCCACCTTGTCCCTATTTGCATTGCTGTGACTGCTGGTCACAATGTACAGATGAGACACAGGTGATGGAAGAACTCAGCATTTAAGAACCTTAAAGACATAGAGGAAAAGTGACAGAGGGAAGCAAATGATTTATCACAAGTCAGCAGGCCTGTGAAAAAGCTGGACCTCCAGAAACACAGCATCCAGACTTCCAGGATCCCAACACTTACATGATACTTCCTGGTCATCAGTGGAGGGAGAAGGTTTAGTCCTTACAGCATGTTTTGATAGCTGTGTCTGGGAAGAGAAAGGGAAGGAAGCAGTCCTATGGGTGGGTTCCCAATCTCTATCACAGAGGGCAGCATGAATTTGAAAGAAAGCAACTCCTACTAAGGATCCTCACCAGGGCTGGTTTTAGGCTGGGAGACAAAGCTGCCTGGTTGTTATTTACTGGTCCTTCCAATAACAGCAAGGGCCTCTTGTTGTGGAAGAAAAATTAGGCCACAGCTTTCTCATGCTGCTCCAGTGGTTATAGCCAGCCATGGGGACCACTTTGTCCAGAGAGGGTTGTTTGGGGCAGCCAGTGAATAAACTGTAAATGGGACAACCTGCTATCTTCCAGCAAGAACTGTCCACAGAGGCACTTTGCAAAAGCAGTTTATGAATCAGATTTTACTAATGGAAATTCAAATATTAAAGTGAGAAGGGCAAGAATGCACTTCCGTCCTCCACCAAAAATAAGCAAAACCTCCCTCCTTAAGAGAAGCCTTCCTTGGCTCTGTGCTTGCTCCCACTGAAGATAACCTCTCCCATCTCGCAGCCCTAACAAATCTTCTCCATGTAGGGAAGAGGGGAGAAGGAGATGAATAACAAGACAAGTAACACACAGGGCATTTAAGACATTTGAGGATTGTGCTGCAGCATTCTGCCCGCCTTCCCGTCTGCCTGGATCCCTCCAAACCTCCTCTCCTTACCCCTGATTTCTTTACATAGATGTCTTTGGGGTGGAAGCACCCTGGACACGCCTTTTTTTGAACACAGAAGAGCACAGCTGTTCCCTCTTGTGACTAACTGCAGAGCAAAGCAGTCATGTTTCTAAATGCAGCTCTATTTACACACTCAAGTGGGCCCTGAAGATGCCAGCTGGGCCATCCCCGTGAGTAAGCAAGACCAGAGCAGCTTGCCACGGCTTCATAAGGCACTCCAACCCCTGACTTTGGGGCCAGCTTCATGTCCTCCCGTCCCCTTTTCCCAAGCCAGTTCTTCTAATGAAGCTACCCATCCCCTTTTGCAGTAGGCTTATGGGCTGGAGGAATAAGCCCCACAACTGTAAGCATGGTCAAGGTTTTATCCTCCCATTTGATGGTGATGGACCTTCACTTCCCCAAGAAGTCAAGAAGCAAAACAGGCAATCATTTTGCTAGTGTAAGGCTGGGCACAGTGGAAGGTCTGTGCAAGGCAGGTCCCAGCTCCACCAGGAGTACAACTTGGTGTCTACCACTGAGGATCCACAACCCTGCACTCAAAACTTCTCCACGGGCACCGATGAGCAATGCCAAGAGTAAAGAAGCCAAGGCGATGCTGCAGTCACCCAACTGAGGGCCAGATCCTGCCCATTGTGACACATCTGAAGTCTGGTCCAAATGTTTGGAAGAGGTGTGAAAGGGCTCGAGCTCAGCAGACCAACATGGGTGAGCTTAGCCAGGGTCTGACACCAGGCCCTAAAACCAACTGCTGGGAGAAAACGCTGCTGATTTGAGCAACCAAATGTGAGCAGTCTCATATCCTTACAGCCCATGGCAGCCTTCTTCCTGGCCCTAATGGCCTGAAAAATCTTCTCCTTGAACGGTACTGGTTCAAAGGTAGCGTTGATAATAGATAACCAATTTACAGTAGCATCCCGAGCCCTGGGAACAGCTAGCATACACCCGACTGCCTTTTTATCAGTTAATTGAAAGCCGTTGGCGTATGAGCAAGTAGCAGTGCTGCCGGCCGAAGGAATCGATACGCTCCTGCCTGCCTGAGTGTGCTCCTACGACAAAGTGGATTATCTCCATCCTCCCCAGCCAGCAGCTGCTGCCTAAGAGGAAAAGGGAGAGTGGCTGAATTTGTACCTCCAGGTGAAGTTGCCTGGTGCTTCCTGGTGGGAGGGGCAGAGGCTCTGGGGGATGTTTAAAACTCTCCCCAGGAACAAAAGGAGGGGAGATTAGCTGGACCCCCCCAGGAGGGCCTGGTATCCTGCCCCTGCCTCCCACCCCCTCCCCGGTTTGCGGCTCGCCAGGACCCTAGCACTCAGGCTGGTGTCTTGGGGGTCTGCGTTTGTGTGTGTGTGTGTGTGTGTGTGTGTGTGTTCCTGTCTGCAGTGTGAGCAATTTCACTTGAAAAGACAGAGAAATCCCCTCCTTTGAAAGTCTCAGCGTTTGGTTCTTTCCAGTAATGCTATAATTGGATGGGATTTTCTCTAATACAGAGGGAAAGTCCTTAAGATGATTTTT
>NC_140124.1:3408077-3720073 GCF_964035555.1 Netta rufina
TTTTAATGACTTGTGACCAGTTTGCTAGTGCAGTCTGTCAAAGAGACAGTTGCTGCCTGATTTCTTACTATAAAGACTAGTTATTCCAAATGATGCTCACCCGTTGCACATGGGGAAAGTACTTTTGATGAGCAAGTAGAAATATTACATTCAGGATTCTTACTGTTATTTTAGCCCCAACCAAACAAATCCTTACATAAAAAAATAACTTATTTGCTACTTTGGGAAATGGTATGATAGAGAAATTCAGAATTCTAATCCCTGAAGTTATTTATGCACTATAAAAAATGTAAACGTTTAAAAAAGCTTGACTGAGATGAGCTATTTCCTTTTCTATAAATAGAATCAGTAAATTAAACATATTCAGATTTAAAAATCTAAGGACTGAAGATTTCCACTTAAGACTGCCTTTCACACAATTCTCAGGTTATGCATGTGAAGAATATTTTTCCTAATGATAAACTAATGAATAATTGAGCTACTTCTTTGAGTAGGACAATTTAATTTCAACTTAAAGCACATCACTAAAGGAAGTAAAAGAAAAGCTGTAGAGATGCAATGTATATTCCCTAAAGTAATCATACAAATGTCAAACAAGACTAAAATGCATTATTTTTAAACAGTAAAAGTTAAAAGTCAGAAACTGTCTAGCTATAATCTTTAGCTGTTTTCTACTTTGAAACTGCAAATTCAAACTCTATTATGAAGGAGGAGCCAAGTTTCACTTTGAAAAAAACTAAAGATTGCTGACTTAGTGTTTCACCATCCATCCTTGCCTATTTGTAAATCAAGTTACTGGACACAAATCTGACTTCAAATTGACCGTATACAAGCACATCTGCCTTTATGAGCAGCCTCAGAGGCTTCCTATGGATTCTGTAATTGCACCTATTCCCATGATGAGCTGCAGCACTAGAGACCAAGTAAGAGATTCAGCTTAAATGCCAAAACTTGAATATATTAAAAAAGGCATCTGTGAGTTTATTCAGCTTAACAGCTGGGTTGTGGTGGCAGAGGGGCTGTAGGGTGACCTCTGTGAGCAGAGCCCAGCAGCTGCCCCATGGCAGAGCAGAAACAGCTCCACAGCCAGGTCATGAGTGATGCTGGGCCTCTGGGAGAGCAGAATTAAGGGAAAAAACCTGCTGTGCTACAGCAGCTGGGAGAGAGGGGTGAGGAATGGGAGAGAAGCAGCCCTGCAACCCCCAAAGTGAGCGCAGCAGGAGGGCAGGAGGTGCTCCAGGCATGCAGCAGCAGCTCCCCTGCGGCCTGTGGAGAGGCCCCTGGTGGAGCAGGCTGTCCCCCTGCAGCCCATGGGTCCCACGTGGAGCAGATCTCCACGCTGCAGCCTGTGGACAGGAGCCCATGCAGGAGCAGGGGGTCTGGGGGGGAGCTGCTGCCTGTGGGGGACCCATGCTGGAGCAGTTTGCTCCTGGGGGATGGACCCCGTGGGACAGAGACACGTGGGAGCAGTGCTTGAATTTCATGGAAAACCCACATAGGATCAGTTGGGGAAGGATAGCATCCCATGGGAGGGACCCCACGTGGAGCAGGGGCAGAGCACAATACATAATATGTGTGAACGGTTTGCTGATGGGCTGGGGCTCAAAGTGTTAAAAGTAAATGGGATTAGAGCAGGCTGGCAGCCAGTCACTAGTGGGGTTCCCCAGGGCTCCATTTTAGGGCCAGTTCTCTTTAAAGTTTCCATAAATGACTTGGACACTGCACTTGAATGCATACTAAGTCTGCAGACAACACTAAATGAGAAAGAGCTGCTCACTCCCTTGGGTGTGGAGAGGCCTTGCAGAGATCTTGGCAGACTCAAAGGCTGGGCAGTCACCAACAATATGAAGTTTAACAAGTGCTGGATTCTGCACATATGACAGGGGCAGCCCTGGCTGTATGGACAGACTGAGGGACAGGAGGCTGGAGAACAGTCCCACTGAAAGGGATCTGGGTGTTCTGCTCAGTGGCCAGGTGAATGTGAGCAGTCAGAGTGCCCTGGCAGCCAAGAGGGCTTTTGACATCAGCTCAAGCACTGTGTGCAGTTTTGGGCACTGAAACAAAAAGAGTGTAAAAAAGTAATAGCATCCAAAGGAAGGCCAGAAAGATAGTGAAGGGTCTAGAGGGCGAGACATGAGGAATGACTGAGGACCCTTGGTTTGTTCAGCCCAGAGCAGAGCAGGCTGAGGGGAGGCCTCATGGCGGCCTGCAGCTCCCTCATGAGAGGAGCAGAGGAGCAGGCGCTGAGCTCTGCTCTCTGGGGACAGTGACAGGACCCGAGGGGATGGCATGGAGCTGGGACAGGGGAGGGTCAGGCTGGGGGTTAGGGAAAGGTTCTGCACCAGGAGGTGGTCAGGTGCTGAGACAGGCTGCCCAGGGCAGTGGGCATGGCCCAATGCTCTCAGACATCGGGACTGGTTCTTGGGTGGTCTTGTGTGAAGCCAAGAGTTGGACACAACAATCCTTGTGGGTCCCTTCCAACTCAAGATATTCTGTGATTCTAAGAGAGTGACAGTGAAGGAATAACAGAGACAAGCTGCCATAGATTGACCCCAGCCACCCTTCTTCCGTCCCTTGCATTGCTCAAGGGGAGGAGGTAGAAGAGGGTGGATGGGGGAAGGTGGTTTTGGTTTGCCTTTAGTTCTCATTGCTCTGGTCTGTTGGCAATAGGCAATAAAATATATTAATTCCCTTATGTTGAGTGTTTTGCTCATGACAGTAAGTGGTGAGGGAGCTCCCTGACCTTATCTCAACCCATGAGCCATTTTTGTTGTATTTTCCTCCTCAGTTCTGTTGAGGAGGAGTAAGAGCAGTTGTGGTGGAGTTCAGCTGCCCAGCAGGGTGAAGCCACCACAGCAAGCACACCGGGCACCTCAGCTGCTGGTCAGATGTAGGGAAAACAATGGCCAATACAGACATTGTGAGTGCCCTGTGGGATCCTGTCTGGCTACCAGCTGCTACTCCAGGAGCACTGGGTATCTTGTGGATGGCACACCCCATTTTGCAGGGTACCCAGTGGTATCTCAAACAACATTGATGTCTGCATGTTGTAAAAAGAAAAAGTCCTGGTCAAAAGGGTCTAACGCATTACACCATACTTTAAAGACTTCCACAGCAGCCCACCTAAACCTCATCATGAGCTCAGGAGCTTACTCCCGAGGCTGATTCACCTGCCTGACCCCAAGGTAAGCTGGTGCCATTTAAATACACTACAGGATATCCAAGAAAAATACATGGGGCGGGAAGGCAAGATATGACATTCAGAACATCCACAGCCTTCTTGCCCAGCAGCTGAAGCCCTGGTAAGACACCCAGGACACTAAAAATGGCTTTAGATTACTACAGGCAGCTGAGGTCAGTCTAGGGGAGATGATTATGCCTTCCTCTGCCTGAATTCCCAAGCCATACAGCTTTCTCACTACAATGATTAAGAAAAGGAGTTCTTTGAGAAACATTAACATCTTTTAAAATACTTCCGTATTTGGTAAAAGTACTCTCAAACACTATTAATTTTGTCTCCGTACATAAATTATAATTTAGCATCTGACACAAGCTTAGGTTGTTCCTCTGCACTGTGAGAGACAGAGCATTTAACTCCATTAAAATTGAACAAGTAAGTTGAGACTATCATAACTGAAAGAGGAAGACATCTGGATTAAATACAGGAATGAAAAGAAACTTTAGAGCCCTCAAATGATAGCTTCTTGATTGATGTAGCATCATTAAGTGTTGATGTGTATTGTTCAGATAAGCTTAAAAATGGAAAATTGTGACAAGAGAATCAGATATCACCAAGTAATAAATAGCAAACCTGTGTCTTGCAGAGAGCTTTTAAAATGACTTTTTTTTTTTTTGTCTAGAGATTTTCATAGTAGTATACACAGTAAATCTGAATGGATAAATCTAAAAGCACATCACTTAGAAGTTGGTTTAAAGGTCAACAGAAAATAAGCTTTTGACACAGTTATCTCTCTACAGAAAGTCAGAACAGTAGTAACTGTGAAAAAAAAAAATCATTCTTAGGCTTCTCATTAATTTTCCATTTTTAGGGCATTCTTTAGGAAGAGACCTAAAAATGTCTCTTATCTGAACTTCACTGTATCATACTGAAGCTCTTTTTCAGGCAAAGGAAAAAAAGGAATATTCTTCAGGAGAATTTACTCTTTTACTGAGGACAGTGAAGCGCCATTCACTCTTATCCCCCAAGAAAGATGGCAAAGAAAAAGTTTTTAGAGCTAAGCAACTACAGTGAAGTTTAATTTTGAAAACACCATGGTTATTTCACAATGAAAGTTCTCAGCACAAGCCCAAAGTTATAAACTACATCTTTCCAAACAGAAATTGTTAAACATTAACAGGCGGCCATTTTTAGAAGGGAATTAACAGGATGAATATTGACATAAACATTAGCAGCCTTAAATACTAATATTGGACCTAGAATACAACCTACTTTAATCAAAAAGACTCCAATTTACATCAGACTGGGCAACATTTTTAGAAGGGAGTTAACAGGATGAATATCGACAAACATCAGCAACCCTAAATACCACTGTTGGACCTAGAATATAACTACTTTAATCAACAGACTCCAATTTACATCAGACTTGACCATTTATTCATGACAGAGTCATGCATTTTCTGCAAAGTAACAGAATGTGGCTATATACTGGAATGGATTGATTTTTTTCTTAAGATACACAGGAGAACTTAATTTTTAACACATTATTTTCCGTAGTGATGGGACCAAAGTAAATAGTGTATGTGTATGAACAGCACTATTCAGCAATGCAGAAGAAAATCATGTCTGGAACCAATACTCCAAAGGAAAAAAATAAATCAAGTGCTCACTCCAAATAAAGTGACATTCCCCTTCCTCCCTCCTCCCCCTCCAAAATAAATCATAGGATTTTGAAGGGCACACGCAAAACCATACAAACCATCTCTATCACAGATCTCACTCCCTTCTGCACACAATGCTCAGCATTGTAATTGCAGATAATCTATTAAAATGTGGTTGGTACAGACAAAACCAAAGAATCTATTATTTTCTGGACACTAAGAGCACACAATAGCATAGCCATACTTTCAGGGTAAAAGAGCAACGAACAAGGAGCAATCATGTAGCACCTGCTTCTACCCTAAATGAATGCCACAAGCAAGTTGTGATAACTGATGTTTCCTATTATAGATCACACGGGAGGCACCCACTCAACCCTACTCAAAATAAGGTGGATAACATCATTATAGATAATTTAGCAATACCATCTTTCTCATGAACAGCGCTCCTCTGTTTAACAAAAGCTCAACTATCACATTACATCTACTCACATGAAAAATTGGGAACCATTGGTATGTTTCCCTCGGTTTGCCATTGACAAAAGGAACGCTCTGTCATGTTTGAGAATAAAGTTTTCATCTGTTTGAAGAAAAAATATGTTTGTCAGATTTTCCCTGACAAGGGATACAAGGCTAATTTTTCTTCGCAACTTATGGGTGCTACAAGGAGAAATTCTTCCGCTGCTAAAGAAACTTGAACAGGGTGGAAAAAACGTAAATCTAATGAAGACTCTCAACAGTTACAGTAGAAAAATTCAATACAGAAAACATTATTTCTTAAAGAAAGTCTCAGAAATAGCGAGAACTTCTCTAATGGAAAAAATTCAACTCGTTATTAGTGTTTTCAGTAAGCACGAGATCCTCAGACTTAAATTTAAATCCAGCATTTTCTCAAAACATAAGCAATACTGTCATTTACACAACAGGCACCTCAGGTAGAATGATCTACTGAAATAGCCATATCCCTGGAATGGCAAGGTAAAAGACAGCCACCTATCAATCCCAAGCTGGATGCATCAGAACACAAGGAAAAAAAAAAAAAAATACCCCAAAGCCCTAGATATCTGAAATAGAGACCAAATAATACATTCTTCCTTCAGCCTAAACGTAAATCCAATTAAAACTAAACATGTATTTCATATTCCAGTGAATTAAAGAGGACTTCTGTTTTTACAGCATAATATAAAAGCAGGTAATTTTTGAAAATTTGTTTTCAAAGCTAAAAATAGTTTGAGCATACACAGCTGTTATTTTACATACCAAAACACGATGCTGCATGCTCAGCACTTACCACCTTTAGTACGCTCTTCAGAAGCTAAGGCTAATAACATCTTAGCAAGTTGTTTTATTCAAGAGCTTCTTTTGACTAGAGACTGCAATACTCTTAATACTCATCTGTCTTTCAAACTTAACTGCATGCACTTAGCCACGCAGACCTGCTTGCAAAACACTCAGAACCAGTGGGCTGTTATATACACGTCGTGCCTTTATTAAGGCTTCAATACCATAGTAACTACCTGTTTTTTTTTCCTGCAAGAAAGAATTTTGTCCTTAAATGAATGCTTTATAAGAAAATCACCATTTTCTTTCCAACAGATTTAAAAGAAGTAAATGCACATTAAAAATTACTAGTAAAATAACTCATGTAGCATATAAACAAAGCCAAACACTTGGAAATGAGCACTAGGCATACAAACCTTGAATAGGGAAGGGGAGAAAAGGGACGTTAAAAGAAGAAATAATTGTTTAGAACTGAAAATTATGCCAGTAATTCTTTCCCAGAATAAGTCATTAACCCTCACAAAGGTTAGACACAGAACTCTTCGTTTCTCCAAGCAACACAGATATCCATCTACAAAGGGACGTATCAGTTGTCTATATATTTACTAGGGAAGGTACAGGGGAAAAAAAAAGAGTTTGAATTTGTGTTACTGAGCTTTTGTCTCTTACCTTTTCATTTTGCAAAAGACCACATTCTCTATAAACAAAAGAATATGTTGACAGTTTTAGGCAGGAAGATAGGAGTTTATTCATGAATAAAGTTGCCTAACCTCCATGCTGAAAGTCATGTTTAATCAATAATGTTAGCCTTAATTAATTGTCAGTTAAAGTTAAATATTACCAAAAAAAAAACCTCTGAAAGTCATGCATATAAAAATAATTCTCATGCAACATTAGTTTCATGCAAAAGGTGATGTATAAGTAGAACTCTTCTCATTAAGTATCTTGGGAATCGAGGCTTATCTCACAACTGAGCTGAGAATATGGAAAAATATACTGGCTCTTACCTTTAAAATAGCCACCATAAATAGATTCACCTCCTTTTCCATTACCTGTGCATTAAAAAGCATGGATTAAACCTTTTGTTCGGTTTATAAAAAATGCTGTATGTAACATTCCACCAAGTTATAAGACACCAGACACGCTAACCAGTTACTAATACATAAGCATATGCCCCTTAATTAAAAGGCAAGGCTCCTCATTATGCAGTTCATTGTCCTGCTGACACTCAGAATACTGAAAACGAAGACTGCTTTTGTGCCTCTGAACACTAGAAAACCTGAAGTGAGGCTCCACTGCCATTTGCTAGAGCAGCAGCAACAGAAAATACAATGACAACCAAAAAAAGACAGCAGTGGGCATGACCAACGATCTTTTCCTGCTCAGAGCAGCTGAGACCACTAGAACAGATGAGAAAAGGGTTTTCTTTAAAGGCATCTTCACTTCTACTTTACTCTCAACACAATATATTCTCCCACCACCCATTTTTATCCATTAAAGGACTTTGAGACAGAGGATAACAGGCACTTTGACAGGTACTTCACAGAAGGACAACCAGTTGAAACATTACACTGTGCACGTACTGTGGGGAAAGAAAAAAATCTTGGAAAACCTGCTTTTAAAAGAAGATTTATCCATTAAGCATTTCTAGCTCATTTACTCCTTTTTTCCCCACTTTTTAACTTATTCAGGTAGGTCCTTACATCAATAAAGCAAAAACGAGCATTGCTACTGCAATTCACTTCGGGTGAAACATTTTAGAACTTCAGATATTATCAAAGAAACTGGGGATCTGTGCTGTACTTCTCAGCAAATGAAGTATTTTCATGGCATTTTTAATACTTCCATGATTTATTCTAAAGTTATGTTATAACCACATACATTATCTCATTTCCATTTAAAACATCTCAGTTTTAAAGGTGTATTTTACCTTCGCTGAAGTCCCCACCCTGAATCATGAAGTTTTTAACCACGCGATGGAACGTAGTGCCTTTGTAACACAGCTTCTTGCCGGTTGTTTTGCCAATTCCTTTCTCACCTGCAAGAAGTTTAAACAAAGAGAATCCACAGATTGTCACCGAACAAATTCAAGGATTTTACCCCTCTAATGCTAATGAATATGAAAGAGCCATAAAATAACACAGCTGTAAAAGATAAAGCAGCCCTACCTGTTGCCTCTTCACCTCCCATTAACAGCGTAATCTTTACAAGATGACTTGAGCAGGCACAAGCAAAAACTAGGCTTCTTCAATAGGATTTGAGCATGAAATTTCCTACGAAGGGGAACTCAGTGGACAAATACATGGAGCAGCTATAATTCAAGCCTACTGACATTTGAGAAAGGCATCCCAGCACCTCAACCTGCGTTAACACCAGTCTTTGTTTTTTGGTCCACTAAGAGCTCCTACAGCCCTATCTACCTGCTCCCTCCCTGCCTAAGGAGTTCTTGCCACGTGCTGCAGATCACTTGGACATGGGATGGATGAGAAATCGTTACACCGAGACTGTAAGGGATAATGCATCATCTGATGAGAATACAACACAAGGACCTTCACCAAAAGTTCCCTTCTACCTCTGGCAGGTAAACTCCAGTTTCAGGCCCTCTCAACACCCTGCACTGCCAACCTAATCCCAGATATTCTGCTCCAGGTGCCCAATAGCAGTCTCTTGTGCAGATTATATGAAGGCAAGCTCCTAACAAAGCTCCAAAAAGCAGATTTTTGTTTATCCGGGAGGGGACTGAAAGACCTGCAAATGCCAGTTTGCAAGTCCAGATGTTTAATTTAAATGCAAGGAGAGTTTTACTACCAAGGCAGACAGAATTACTTCTCAGGAGCCAAGCCTTGTGACAACATCAGGCTGCAGGAAGGCAGCCAGAATCACCCTGTCCTCCTCCACCACCTGTTTCTGACCTCCTGGTTTGCTTCACAAATTACATAGGGTGCAGCAGGGGCATGGTGATAGGCACAGCTTTTGAAACAATGACCTCCAGTCTCTCTTGGGACACCTCACATTGCTCTCTGCACTTTTATTGCCTCATTGTGAACAGTCCCAACTAAGTGTCTGTGAGGTCCCAAGCAGGGAAGACAAAGACACATGGCACCAAGCAGCTATGATGCCTTCATCAGCTACAGTGCAGGTGTCTTGAAGCAAAAAAAAACATGCTAGATCCACCCAGCATGCAGCATTTAAGTATTATGCAAACACGCAATGCTCAGTCTGCTTCTAGGATTCTCTATTACCTTGATTATATGGCCCAGAATAATAGAATATTACCCCCTCCCTATTATCTACTTCCTTAAATAAGCGTTTCTTGTGTATGACTGCAGCAGATGTCAGCACCAGGAAATGACCCTGTATTGGGTAAATCTCCTATGATTCAAAGTTTTATTCTTTTCTTTGGTCTCTGCAAGAAAATATACACCTGACAGGAACCCAAGCTCTCATAATGACTGAACAGATCTGGCTGTAAGAAGTGAAAGGAGTCAGGGAAGCCCAACTCTTGGAAGCAAGTGACTTATTTTGTCTCTGAGGATGGTATAGCAGCTTAAAAGCCCAAGAAGTTAAAGCAGCCCTCACTTTAGCTCTGGTTGAAAGAGGTCTGTGTGATCTCACCTTCATCTCCCACCACTGCTCTGCTGCTCTAAACCCAAAAGTCACAAGTTCAAACTCAAGAAGCAGCATGGCAGCAGAGAGGTGGCTTCTACCGGCAAAAGCAATGAATGCAATTTAATTATCTTCACTGTTAATTAAACCAAAAGTTAAAAAATATTACTCCAGGCTTCTCTACGTACATAACTAAAATTATGAGGGGGAAAAAATGCATTACCAAGTTTTTAAAGACACCTAGCAAATATAACTCCATCCTGTGAGCACACAACAGCAAACATCTGCAGGAATGAAACCAGTGTTTCAGGTAGCTTTTAAGTCTGAGTCTGATCCCTACATTAGATCTCAGGACTCTGGGCTATCTTTGAGATGTTTTGCCAACTAAAACAGGTTCTAGCTGAAGACTTCAATGAAACCTGAGTTGTTCTACAGCTGGCTGTACAAACGGGGATACAACATAAAGCTGTGAAACTTTAATTATTCTGCTAAGTACTCGTTTGTTTTATTGCTTGTGATCTCCAACACCTTTTCCTTTCCTTCCGTTGTCTTTTATTTCCATCTAACTTTCTCTAGCAAAACTGCTGTAAGGATTTGAACAAAAACAAGATGAAATACTTGAGGCACAGATACTATGCTACTCAGTCTGCTACTTCATCTTATTTCTCACCTTCCATTATCTATTCTGATTAAGAAAAACTACAAGAGAGCTGCCCATTTTTCTGCGGTAGTCTTAACTTTCTTCCCCCTTCTCAGTCTATCCCCAGCTGTCTCTTCAATGACCAACAAAGATGAGGCATCACTACGCGTAACCCCCCAAAAAAAGTTATCTACTGTCCCCTCCACAAGTTCATAGACCCTGAAATCTTGTCAGATGTTATATAGAATGCATCACATTCTGGGATTTGAGCCCTGACAGGACAGGCTTCAAGAAGTTAATGCACAAGGATATCAGTAAATAAATGTTCCCCTATAACCGGTTAGCTGAAAGCTGGTCACTAAAGCCAGGCACTAAAATGCTGTCTGGAAGGTCTTGCAGGAAAGTTTCAATCACCTGCAGATGAGTTACACACAAGAGGCTTCAGTGGTGCAGTTGATTTAAGGTATATTACAAGCACTTGAGCATTCCTGTACACGAGACCAACAACCCACATAATGCAGCCTTCGCATAAATACCACGCGGCAGTTCCTGTAATAACCTCATCAAGGCTGATCTTTAACTTCTAGTTGCAAATTCATCAGGGAACAGCGTGGATCAAAAAACCACCAAGCCCTTCCTACCCTTAACTCTTCCAATCGTTAGAAGCCTTTCAAAAAAGTTAATTCCTTCTTAAAAAGATGGGTCAAAGATTAGACGCAGTCATTTCACTAATGCTGTCCTTTGATTTCCCAGATCTATTCTTTCTTTTCTCTCAAACAACCCCGGGATTTGTAAGGGATCATCACATTTCATCATTCTCTTCACATTTAATAGATGCTCCTTTCTTCTGATCCCTGCATAGCAGCTCTCTGAACCTAAAATACAGTTTCTTTGTGTAAGAGTAAGCAAAATTCTACATGGTATCAAGTCATGTGTCACCAGTGCAGTGACACTAACATTTAGTGTCTGTCCTGAGGAATTGTCAAGTCCTGGTCATCTTTTGCCCATGTGCAGCTTGAGTGATCAACAATCCCAGCACAGTCTCACACTTATCAATCACTTCTACCTAAAGAAGCCCCCCATTAGGGTCAGGCAGTATCTTTTTGCTCCACAAACTCAATTTTGCACTCAGGAATTAGGCAGCATCTCCACTACTCTAACTCAGTAACAGAGTATCAGTGTTCTTCAAGTCATCCTCTGCACTAACAAGTCCCAGCTTTGCTCTTACCAGGAAAAAAAGACGACATAAAACATTTGCACTGTTATTAAGCTATGGTTTATGCTTGTTAAGACAAACAATAATCGTAAGAAACATTAAAATTCCTCAAATATAAGCATGCTACTTACCCGAGCACAAGCAAAGGAAGTTTTTGCAAGTCTTTGGACATATGTCTGAGAAGAGCTGAAACATAATTCGACCAACTAAAAGATTAAAAAAAAAAATAAATGTTTTATAATGCTTTATGATGATATAAAAAACTGCATATAAACAAGTCAGCATATTTTGACATTAGTTTCCTGGGAAAAAGTTATTTTATCACACAGAATATGAAGACACCTCAAATATGTAAACATTTAACCACGTGGCAGGAGATAACAACTGCTAGAAATCAAGATTAAGCAATATCAAAAATCCCAATGATTTCATTTTGATTTGAGCCCTGGAAGCCAAACCAACTTGCTAAAACTCTATTGTGTCAGTTCGCTAATTTTCCAGTACAGGCCCTCAGAGGTCCTCTATTTTTTTTATTTTATTTTTATTTTTTTTAAGTTCACTAAGTTTATGTGAACATATAAAGATACAATGATTATGCCTCTTCAGTTTTCCATGTGATCATTACTTTAAAAACCCAACTTATTCCCACGTTACGTTAAGGACTTTAAATACATCAAACCTGTGGCCTCAAACCCTTTGGTTAAAACAGTGCGATAGATGAATTGAGCAGGAAAAGAGAAAAGAAATACAGGTGGAAGAGCACTAGCTGGTTCAGGACTAACGAATGCTCCAGTTGCCAAATACAGACACTCTTTCCTCTCTACACCAAGTGAGCAGAGGGATTCCCACTCTCAGTACAGCTACTCCCACACTACTGGTAGTACTTACGCTAGGCACCTCAGAAATCTAAATGAGTTTTTCCTCTACTCTGTAGTGTTTTAATAGAACTGTTTCTCATTTTCTATATTATTTTCCAAGATACTGGGACTTACATCTCTAAAGAAAAACCCTAACTACTCCCAGACAGAAAATCTTATAGAAATGTGTAATTAGCAAAGTTATTGTTCTCCCTATAGGCTGTGAAATCAGCCATCAATACCACATTGCTGGCCAGCATTACAAGACAACCAGGAATAATTTCTAAATGAGCACTACCCTCTAGTGGCACACACTGGTAAGACTTCAACATACTTATTTAAAATATAACTGCTCCAAGAATTATTTCTCTTTGCCCTCCCTTACAGAAAAATAAAAATTCAGGCTTATGTTATTCAACGTTTCTGCACCAAGATCCATTCTGAGAGGAATGTCCTAAGACACTGCATTTAATTTTAAAGCCTTGTCCAAATATATACGATTGACAACGAGGAGAATTTTTGGTTCAAAAAGCTAGGGGATAAGTGAGAAATCCCACAGAGATCACCTTTATTTTGAACGCTTCGATAAAAATTCAAGATGCCTTCAGCTGTTGAAATGCCTGCGTTTCATTAGCTGCAGCAGGAATATTCTCCGAGGAGTTGCTACAGCAAGGAGAGACTGAAGGAAATGGGTAGGGACAGTCTTCAAAGCAGGAAGAAATAGCAAATATTCAATGACTCCAGATTAAACAGCGGTAGCTGTAACTGCCACCGTGAAAGGACAGCTATTTGGAGGTGAAGGATGCATTGTAAGCGATGTGCATTGAAGATCCACAAAAGAACACGAAGAGAAGGCAGTTAAGTACCAAAAGTTTTCCATTTTCATTGTGAGCCCAGCAATTTAGGGCAACAGAAACCCCATTCCTGTTTGCAGAAGCACTGAACTGAGTGGTGAGATTGCTTCCGAAAGCCACGCACGTGTCCCCCTCCTGCATCCACCATGTGAAGCAGGCTCCATCCTGCACACGAGGGCACGGCAACCAGCACCCTAAGCAGCTCACCACCTCTCTCTTCTGGTGGAAGAACTTGTTGTAAAGTTCTCCCTTGACATCTTCAAGAACTAGAGATGTCCATAATGAAGTTACCAAGACTTCAGGACTTCTAGTGCTTTGGCATCTGCACTGCATCGTGACCTTCATCTCCTACAAACTACACTGCACAGCACCAAAAACCTAAAAAAAATCTTTAAAAAATAAAGAAGCCGTTTGAAAATTAAGGAAATCTCTTCTCCCCATCACCTGCAGTGCTCTCACCCTCTTATTTCCCACTGTAGGAAACGCTGCGGTGTGCTCACACCCACAGCAGCCCCACGCTGTGCGCCCATCTGGTGGGCTACTGCCCGTCCCTTACCTGAGCTGCACCAACAGCACCGCCACGGAAAGGCTGCATTTTCCCTGGGTAAACAGTTAATAAAATGTGCCAAAGAGATCCAACACGTTTTGACACCTTGATCAGACAGACACCTCGTGAGCTACCGCTGTTAACACACAAAAATCTGTTCTAAGGCTGCTTCGAACCTACAGACATCTCCAGCTTGTGCCCTGGAAAAAGGAAACAGCTGGTTTTAAACCTGGAGCCGAGGCTCTTGCTGGCATAACACGGGTAAAAAAAGCATCTGTGTTGCTAATTGACTCTAATTTAGACACCTTTGCTCTGAAGTACTTGCTGTCACTGTGTACAGAGGATTTCCAGTGGTTCCTTCAACTTTATATCCCTGGTGCTAGGCTGAAGTTAGCTGAACGGGGAATGAGGTCACTGCGACCAACTGTACGTCTGGAACTGAAAATTAAACGAAATAAAAACCTGCTGGCGAGAGCTGCCCCACTGGGGACGTCTGCTCACAAACCTACACCAGCTCTGTTGACTGTAGCCAAGGAAGGAGCCCACAGAAGTCGCTTGCTCCTAGACCAAAGCAAAAACACTGGCATTAATTGTGTTTTGTGATGATGAAACTCACCTAGCTTCAGCCACAAGACTTCCAGCACCGCAAGGAAGTTCCAAAAACTATTAAAATTTTATTTTAGAGTACGACGGGATAAGCAGGCAGGATATTTGTCATTTTTATCTGAACTGTGCTCTCAATAAAACGATTCTCACCAGCTCACGGCTCCAAAGACGTGCATCAGCTCTGACAGCGCTTTGCTTTTCGTGCTAGCCACACCACAGAGGTTTAGCCAGTTGTAACTCAACATCTGCTGCTTAATCACAAACCTGTACTTTGATAAGTGCTCTAATTTGCTGGAGGCTTTTGCCTTAAAGATATTTTGGGGTAGACATTAGAGGAAGTGGTAAAAGCAGTGTTTAAGTTACTGTAATTAACTACAGCGAGTGATGCAGAGATGAATTCTAGGCTGGTTTGAAGTCTGACTTCATAAAGCGTTTTCTGGAGCTAATGAGCTCCGCCAATTAGAGACCAGACAGCGTAATGACCAGAAATAAGCCTATTTCAAAGCTTTGTTTTCAGATTGAAAGATGAAAACTTTTTGGTTTTGAACCCCTCATCAATCCTTCAGCCATGGAAACACTTGCTCTGGATTCAAATGAAGCCGTAAGCATCCAGGTTAGGAATATCCCTGCCACACCGTAATAAGCACTCCTGGTAGCACAGTTTGTTAAAACCATCACTGATTTCAAGTGGTTATCCAGCCATTTCCCCTCGTTTCGATGCTTTGCTTCTTTTTGGAAGCAGGCTCTGGAGACAGCCACATATTGCCGAGCGCATTTCCCAGGGAACACAAGCTGTTTCCCTCGCCCCTGTTAGGTTCAGGCCACGGAGGTGTCAATCTCAGACACTCCCGGAATAAACTTAGTTATTTAAAGTACATTTAAATATGCTTGTCTTTTCCCAGTTTCTCAGAGCACGCCAGGTAAGAAGACGCTGCAGCATTTCCCCTGGACATGGGGGAAAGGCCCTGCTGGAGGAGAAAATGAGGTTACAGCCCCTGCAGGCTGGGAGCAGGAAGTTTACCCCAGGCCAAAGGGCTCGGGTTATGTTTGCCTAACAATTTCAACAGCACCCCACTAAAAGGAACTCGTTTGAATCTTCTGAGTTTATTTCTCTCTGAATTTGGGAATTCTAAGTTATATACACCCTAAAAGATTGCTTTAAAGAGGGAGCGTGGCTCCAGATTTGATAGAAAATGAGAGCTGCCTGTAGGAAAAGAGCGGATTTCATTCAAAACACCAGCTAAAACAACTGGTGCACATCCTCTGAGCCCAAATCTGCAGAGGTCTTGACACACCAACATCGTTAGTGCCTCCCCACCCGAGCTGGCTCACACCAACTTACTGGCTTCGGTTTTGCAGCAAAACCTAAAGGAGAAAATACATTCTGGGTTCCCCTAAAGGCACGAGCTGATCCCTTTGGTCTCCCGTTCACTGACCGAACTTGTCCTAGACCTCCAGAAAAATCTTTGGGGGATTCCATCCTGCACTGGGAACAACAGTTCTACATAACAAACGGATTTCAGGTTTGTTAAAGCAGCTCCCCACAGACTCCAGCCATACCTTACAGCCCTCACGCTCTGCAATTAGGGTTCCCCAAACTGTACGTCCTTTTGATTCACATACAGCACTCAAGTGGATTGCCAAACTGTTCACAGATCTATTTCCTGCCCATCGGCACCTTTCTGCCTTCTAAGTGCTGGATGTTAAAGGGAAGCCAGCTGGGAACAATTCATTTCCTCAGGAAGACCCCATGAGGACTTCCTGGACATGCTATTGCAGACAGGACTACGATGACTTTTGCAGTGGAGCTTATTTAATGTAAATTCAGACTGGAAACTAGAAGGAGAGAAATAACGAAGGAACAAAGTCCTGACAAAGGGACTGATGGGACGAAAAGAAACTAAAGTGAAAGGAAAAATGAACAAGAGGTCAAGCAATAATAGAAGGCACGAGAAAAAAGTGATGAGAATAAGGAAAAGTCTATCGTGAACGGCAATGAAACAATGCAAACCTGAGTGTAACGTGTTGTCTGATGGACAAAGCCAGCCAGCAGCACGAATGGGGAAGAAAAAAAATTGGCAGGTCCACACGAGCTGCTACAGCAGCAGGCTCCATACGTGACACCCTAGCCAGGCACCAGGCTCGGGTATCGTGGTTAGAACAGCGGATCCACACAGGTTTTGCACCACAGAGCAAAGCCAATATTATTTAGAGAGGCATCTGCTGCCATCCCCAGATTCTTGGCTTGCTGCAAGGAGTTTACTTGGGCACGCTCCGGGTGTCTGAGCTGGGAGGGACCCAAAATGAGGGACAAGTGCTGCCTGTGCAACTACCACAACACATCCTTATTCCTGCTTTCATCTCCTTTTGCTTTTTAAGGAGATATCACAATGTGCATTCATTAAATAAATTGCCTCCTAATTTTTAAGTCGTCTGAATTTTGAGTTATACTGAATACACCGAAACCAAGCCTACAAAGTTTGCCCCGAGCAAGAAGCCCACACCGGCAGGCACACAAGTTTCATCTCGAGATTCTGCAGCTGAAGTTAGCAAACAGCCACGGAGGCACAACAGCTGGAACACGGCTTCTGAAAGCACGACCAAAGCCACACCATTCACCTCCCTGTTTTGTAAGAGATCCAGTTAAACAGCAGAACTAATTCACACTCTGCACTCCTCTTCCCTCTCACATACGCACACACACACCGCCTTTTGCGGCTCCTCCTAACCTGATCTGTGCACTGAGCTCCTATTTTTAATTGCTGTGGGTATCTGCACAGCCACGGGGTAAATATAATCGGGGAAGGCAAAGCTGAGAGTTGGGGGAACGCTGCTGGTCTCCAAGCAATCAACACTTAAAAATGACACAGTTTCCTTGTCCTGCAGGCGAGATGTCTCCTGTAGAGAGAGGCACGTCCTGGTTCTCTGTGTTTTCTGGGAAGATGTTACTTCGATTTCTTAGAGCATACAGGGCAAGGGGCAATGCTTCACTTCCTGGCTAACAAGAAAATGCAGCGCTGTTCTTTCCTCCAGGTCTTTCTCCCTACACTCAATAAAAATAAACGAGCAGCTCAGCCGATCGTATTAAGGCCAGACAAGCAAAATGTTAATTTGGCAAACTGCTGGCAGTTTGGAAGTTAAAATTAGTACCACGCTAGGACCGGCGGGACACTCCATCTCGCAGAGTTAACGCTTGGTGTCATCTGGAAGCACTGCTCTATCATTCACACTTCATTCGGCTTCTGAAGGTCACCTCACAGCCAAAGGGTGATGTTTAAGTTTCTTAAATGCAACTTCACATCCTGAGATAGAGTTGCGTAGGAAATTAATAAAGAGACGCTCGCATACAGTAGCACAGGCAC
Source organism: Netta rufina (assembly GCF_964035555.1). NCBI lineage: Eukaryota > Metazoa > Chordata > Aves > Anseriformes > Anatidae > Netta > Netta rufina. The sequence goes on from NC_140124.1 coordinate 3,425,883, forward strand.
CTTACACACGAGTCCTGCACCAGGGTTTTATTCGTTGACATGCTTCCCTGCAAAAATACGAGCGATTAATCGGGTGCAATAAAACCAGCAGGGCTCTGCATTTCATGTTCAGCCTGCTTTAAAGGGAAAATAAATACTGGCAGCAACAGAGCCGAGCCCCGTGCCTACAGCAGGTAACTTAAGCTCTGCACCACCAGGAACATAACAGCGTGATTCCTCGCCGGCACCAGCCACCAAATCCTAGCAGATACGAGGGAAAACGGGGCAACTTGCTGCCTTCAGGATTCAGGAGGCTGAGGAGGGACAAGAAGGTAGCAAAGAGGAGGGAGAACCAAGCGGGAGCGGGGCTGTGGGCACACAGACAGCAAGGAGAGGCTCCCCAGCTGAGGAGCCCCATGGAAAATCCCAGCCAGAGACGGAAATTCGCAAACTCTCCCGCAGCCGGAGTTTTTAAATCTCCATTTTCTAAGTCCTTGGGGGGGGGGAAAGAGACAGAGGCGGAAAATGAAAGCAAAAGCAGAAGGAGGCTACGAGAGGCTGCTCGGAGAGAGCAGCAGGGCTCAGACCCCCACAGGCAGGGCCAGCAGCCAGCTAGCCACACCGGCCACGCTTTCTGTGTGGAAAAGAGGAGTTGTGAGCCGTTTCTTTTTGTTGTTTTAGAGCTACCGGCCCCTTATCCCCACCCTGGTGCAGGAGGGGGGCAGCCCCTTGTTAATTAGGGGTAATTAGCACGCTCCCAACAGCCTCCAGACCCCTTCCCACAGCCCCACACGCCCAAATCCCTGCCCCCTCAGCCCCCTAAATCCCCCCTGCTCCCAATAAACCCCCGTACCTGGGTCCCGGTTGATCTCGATGTCGAAGAAGCACTGGGGCCGGTCCTGCACCCCCATGGCTGCCCCCTCACCACCTGCCCACACGGAGAGAGAAAAAAGCCGGGGGCTGAGCCGAGCCGAGCCGAGCCGAGCCGAAACCAGCCGGGCCCGGCCCCAGCGAGCAGCACCCTCTCCCCTTAACACCTTGAGGAAAGAGGGAGGAAAAAAAAATGGGAAAAAAAGGGGCGCCCCCTTCCCCTTTTTTTTACCTGGCGGCCCCTGCGCTTTGTCCCCGCTCCGCGCCCCCTCAGCCCTCCCCCCCCCGGCCCGGGCGCCATCAACCGGCCGCGCGCAGGCCCCGCCCCCTCCCAGCCCCTGCCCCCCTCCTTTGGCCCGGCCCCGCCTCTTGGCCCGGCTCGGCTCGGCACGGCCCCGCCTCAGCCCCCGCCGCGCGCATGCGCGCTCCGCCCCCCTCCTCCTCCTTTCCACAACCTCCCCCCCCGCCTCAGCGGTTTCGCGCCGCTCCCTGAGGGGATGGAGCCCCCCGCGGGGTGCGGCCATGTTGCGTGCCCCGGGCTGAGGGGGGGATTTTTTTTTTATTATTTTTTTTTAATTTTTAAGGGGTGTTTTGTTGGGTTTAAGCCCCGCGCTGTGGTTCTGCCGTTTGGTGTTGGTCTCATATAGAGAAATGCCTATAGGTATTGTTAGTGTCATATAGAGAAATACCCTTTGGGCTGGAAAAGCCCTCCAATATCATCAGGTCCCACATCTCCTACCACCAATGCCACCACTAAGCCGTGTTCCCAAGCACCACGTCCAACCTCTCCTTGAACACCCCCAGGGACAGGGATGCCACCACCTCCCTGGGCAACCCGTCCCAATGCCTGACTGCTCTTTCTGAGCAGAGATGTCTCCTCATTTCCAACCTGAACCTCCCCTGGCGCAATTTGAGGCCATTCCCTCTTATCCTACCTTTAGTTATCTGTGAGACCGATATATATGTTAAATTTGCGATCTTAGACCATCCCAGGACCTGGAAACAAAGCTCTTTACTAACTACTGAACTGTCAAGTTGTTCAGGTTAGAGGTGCCAGCCTCCTTGCTAAGTCCATAAATCCCCTGCTCACTTTGAGCCCATGACATCCTTCAGGCATCCCTCACAGCAAGGATGCCCAGCAGCTTACAACAGCTTTTCATGTGTCCCCTCATATCCATCTCATTTGTGTAATTACTTTGTTCGCATCCTTACAGAGTCATCTTTTTGTGGGAGATGGTGGAAGGCAGCAGAGCACGTACCCTGCACCACCTATGGCACCCCCATCACGTACAGACTCAATTTAAACCACAGCCCCACCACTTTGTGCAAGAGATGTCTCCTATTGCTTCCTGAAAGAAGACTTTCTGGGAGTAATAGGTTTAGTCTGGAGAATAGTTAGTCTGGAGAAGAGGAGGCTCAGGGGAGACCTCATTGCTCTCTACAAGTACCTGAAAGGAAGGTGTGGGGAGGTGGGGGTTGGCCTCTTCTCAGAGATAACTAAAGATAGGACAAGAGGGAATGGCCTCAAGTTGTGCCAGGGGAGGTTCAGGTGGGAAATGAGGAGACATTTCTGCTCAGAAAGAGCAGTCAGGCATTGGGACAGGTTGCCCAGGGAGGTGGTGGCGTCCCCATCCCTGGGGGTGTTCAAGGAGAGGTTGGACGTGGTGCTTGGGGACATGGCTTAGTGGTGGCATTGGTGGTAGGGGATGGTTGAACCAGATGATCTTGGAGGGCTTTTTCAACCCTAATGGTTCTGGGATAATATGACTTGTACCTTTCAGAGCAGTAGGGACACCCTTACTAAGCCCTCACCACCCTAGAAGCAATGTGTTTCTCAGTACTTTTCAAAAGTTGCACAAAACAGAACTCACTGCAGTAGTTTTCCTTGGCAGCAGTATCTGCACTTATGTCCTTGTCCACAGAGAAATTCAGAGGTCTTAGATAAGAAAAATGAAATGTGCTGAGAATAAACAGTGGCAGCAGTGAGATCAGGGGATGGTTTTGACAATAGGAATGTAACAAAGTGCAATTATTTTAGGTGTACTTGATCTATGGCTTTTATGGCTGCTGTCACCACAGCATCTGAGCATCCGATGATGTTTTAACAGCCGGATTCTGGCATTTCTTACTCTCCCTAATATCTGGTTGTGTGAGCTCTCCCTAAAGAAGAAAGTCTTTGGAGCTGTTAGGGATACCTGCATTGTAGGCTATCACACAACATAAACAAAATGCAGCATTGCCTGGCCCTAAACTATTTATGAAACGCCTTTATAATATAGAAGGGTATTATTTGCCTCACTTTAAAACTAGAAACTGAGAAACAGAGCTACAGAGAAATTAATACTAGGTATTCAAGTAGAAATATCAGGTAGAAATTAAGTAGGTCTATAGGATTCCCTTTCCAAAATGAACAATTGAAAATATATCTTCTTGATTTCCCTGATCTTCCCAAACAAAAATACTGTATGTTTGCATTTTGATGGTTTTGCTTTTTTTTTTTTTTTTTTTTCTCCTGAGCTAAAATAAACTGTTAATTAATTTCTCCTTACCTGCATTTTCTTGCTTTTCTGTGTTTGGAATGTGAATTGCTTGCTAAAGGCAAATGGACAAAGAAATAAGCAAAAGACTCATAAAAGGCATGGAAATGTGCTACTTGCTTTTCATGCAAGTAGCAAAGATTGTGAGCAATTAAAACGAAAAAGTTAATTTCAAGCTGTGATTATTTTAATAAAGACACAAATTAGAAAGAAGTTTCTGGTCCCCTGGGAGAAGCTCTTAAGATCATCTCTAGGACTAAACCTGATGAATATGCAGCCTGGTGGAAGAAAGACATAAAAAAAAAAAAAAAAAAAAAAAAAAAAAAAAAAAGTTTCTAAAGCATATTTGAGGCCAGTCTTTTGAAACGTGAAACATTTAGTTATGAATGGAGATCACTCCTGGCATTTCTATCTGGGAACTGCTGCAGATGTGGTTCTGGAAATGTCCTGTGCCCATTGAAAGCAGCGACAAAGTCCCCATTGATTTTAGCGACCGTGGACGTAGGCTGTTGGAGGGGGATTATGGCCTGTGTGGCAAGGCAGCAGAGTTATGGATGGCAAATTGCTTTTGAATAATACTAGGCTCTGCGACCTTCGTACAAATCAGGGGGAAACCGTTCAAACTGGGACCCGGTCTTTATTTTCCAAAGTGTCTTTGATTGTCCTAGTAATTATTAGTGTGAATGTGGCCACAGAACTCTACCTTATTGGTTTGAGGTTAATGTTTAGGTATTTATAGAGGTTTTTGTTTATCTTTGTGGATAAAAGATATCTCCGTGGGTAGAGCTTGAGTCTGAAACTGAAAGCAAGCTTTTTTATGAGCAAGGAGTTGTTGATCAGTTCTTTCTTATGCAATTCTAGGTGTTGCCATTGCTGTTAGATTTAATTTGCCAACTGTAATATTACAGAGGGCCCGGTGTCCTAAAAACCTCTGGTGTGTTCCTTGGTTGCTGACGAGCTTCTTACCTAATTAGTGGTTTGCAGGCACTTTAGATAAGAAGGAGGGGGAATTTTCTATGTAGCTTTCCATCATGTGGAGCATTTTGGTTGTGGTGGTGGTGCTCAAAATACTTCTGTGAGACAAATCCATGACTGCTTATTCTTCATCTCGCTCTGTAGCTGCCCCGCGCGGATCTCTTCCAGTGTGAATACGAGGTGTTGGTGCCGAGAGAAGTGACTCAGAGCTCTTCACGAGGGTCACAAGTGATGAACGTCGAGAGACACCGAATAAAAGAGCCAGAAATTTCTACAGCTAAATTTAAAAGCTTGTGTTACCGTGGAAGAACAGAGGAGCACTGCGAGTGTTTCCTTCAGTAGTTCAGTCATGCAAAAACATTTCTTTGGTATTTTTTTCTGAAGTATAAATATTGCATGCCGGAATAGCTGAAAAATGGCTTTAATTATGAAAAGCCTTGCTGGTGAGCAAACACAAAGCTAAAAGTGAAAAGCCGACAGGCAGTTCTCTGTTAAGCAAACTTCACCAGTGAGAAGGTACTGAATTAAAAACCACACGTGCCAGCATTGGAGTGAGGAGTTCAGAGAGTTAAAGGGAATGAGATGGCTCGGGGCTAAGTAACAAACAGCAAAACCTGCCAGCTCTAGGCTGCTGATCAAAATCCACACCATGTCAGTAGTAGCTGACATTTTTCTACCCGCCGAATGCCAAGATGCTGATGGGCTGCATATGGGCAGCAGGAAGCTCCTGTCCACGTTACAGGGAGCATTATATACTGTTAGCCCCATAGCAATGCCATGAATATCTTCATAGTGATGGGGGCACAGAAGTAAAATAAAACCAGATCCCATACACCCATACACCAAGTCGGATCCAGTGGATTTCTCTCTCTTCTGCCTCAGACCAACTCCTAGGACACTTAACGCAACTGTGCCATAGCTGGAATCCATGTCTCAAGCAAAATCCTTTGTCCTAGGATTGCTTTTGCTGAAAAGAGCATTGGTTTGGGGACTTGTATTTCCTCAGACAGGTTTTGGGGGCATTGGTAACCTCGCACATCCGAACGCTCCCCTGTGGTTCTGTTTATTCACACATCCCTTCCCCAGGGATTTCCTGTGAACCATCGCTCTGAGTACCTGAACCGTTGACATCCCTCCTAGCAGCTCACTGAGCTCACTCCCCCGTCCTGCCCTGAAGCTTCAGGAATGTTTCCATCCCTGGCACGAGTAGGTGGAGCCATCTGCTACCCAGGCAGTAAGCAGAATTTGTTAATGATTGTCCCAGTGTGATAGAAATAGAAGCAAATCCTTAATCTATTTCACGCTCAGTTGTGTGGTCAGGGGCTATCCCTGTGCCTGTAGCTTCCTTAGACCCTGACACTCAGATTAACTGGTATTTAGGGGTTTAAGCGTCTCACCCAGAAAACCCAAAAGCAAATGCTGAGAAGGAGCCTGAATACGAGTGAGTTCAGAAGCCGAAACCCTCTGTCATTTCATAGGGTTTCCTATAAAGTTCTCCCAGCTGCTCCAAACTGATTCCTACCTCCACAATGTTTCCAGCTGCCTGGCTGCTTATTCGCTCCCCATCGTTAGTACCTGGGTTCTCTCCAAATAATTTTACAGAGGTATCTCCACATCACTCTTCTTTCACTGCTTTTGGAGAAGGGGGTTGATGACTTTAGCGTTTCTTAATCCATAACACCGGGTGTCTGATGTGTGGGGTGATATAAGATGTAGGCTTGAAGATCACATTTGGCCTGATCCAAACCTCAGTGCAATTTATTTATTTTTTTAATTTACTGCTGTGGGTTAGAACTCAGGGCTGTTGAAACAAAACATGTCTTACTAGTCATCAAAACTATTCTTTATCTGAAGGGTGAATCCCGTTTCATATCAGAGTTGATTTACACATTCTATAATACGTCAGTTAGGTCAAAAAAAAAAAGAGATTATTCCAGACAGCATATAATTAACCTGTGAATGCTGGTGCTCAGCAAAGTGCAGAGGTGACCGATGCCTGATTTTGCATGTGGAGCCTTGTGTGGAAAGCACTGAGGGGCCACGCTGCATGGCAGCAGCCCAAGTCAGTTTTTACTCTCACGGTAAAATTAGGCTGTTTGTGTTACTGGCTTGTTGCAGTCCCCCATCTGTTTCTCCGAGCCTGCTGTCTTCAGTGATTTTAAGCTTTTGGAACGGATACCAACAAATGGGTTTTGGTGAGCAGTTTGACAACCTGTATCGGTCTTAATTCAGGAAGAGAAATAAGGCAATTTAGACTAAAATCCTACCCTTGTTCAGAAGTGAGGTAGGAACTAGAACTAAAAACTGGAACTGAGCAAATAGAGAAAGGGAAAGGTGACACGTTTTGCTGGAGAAGGCTCGCTGACCCTGTGAGAGGCTTGGCACGAAATGGAGCATCCCCAGGCTCCCTCTGATTCAAACTAATAACTAACAGCTTTTCGAGGGGAAAATGGGACAGCGATTCCTTTTGTTTGATTTTTTTTCCCCCTTTTCCTTTCTCTAAAGTTGTATTTCTCTTTTTACTTTTGTGCTAGCGATGCCTGTGCCCAGCTTGCTGTTCTCACCAGGCACCATCTGCGAAGGCTTCCCTGAGCAGCACGGGAGGGACCGCTTGGAAGCGAGTCAGCTCAGGTACTTCAGCCCTTAGTAGCTACGGCTTGGATGCTTCTGCACCCTGGCTGCCAGCACAGTAAGTTGCAGGAGGGCTTATAAATTTATTATTTCACCTCTGATGCCAGGCAAATGTACCCAGCCTGCACGGGTTCAGGGCTGAGCCTGTGTTGGGGGCATCAAAGGGGCTCCAGGTCTACCACGAGCAATGCTTCATCTGCTGTGCTGAGCCAGATGTGGCTTCATGTGTTGCTCGTGGGACACCTTGGCGCTGTCCTCCCACTGCTGCTGCTCCCAGGTGTGTGACACGTGGCACGGAAGATGCTCGAGCTGGTTGCAGGACCAGCTGCGCGCAGGCAGGGTTTGTTCGCCCGGGCTCAGCACCGTGTCAAGGCGGCTGCGTGGCTCCCGGACCCAGCTTGGCCCCAGAACAAATACAGCTTCATCTGTATGCGCTGCGCAGCCCGATCCAGTAAATCATACGGCAGGCGAGCTGACTTTGCGCAAAGGCATCGGAGGTACATCTAAATCCCGAGAGCTGACGGCGTTTTAAAAATCAAAATTCAGGGCACAACGCAAAGGTAACTGGGGGAAACGTAGTGGCCCCCACGATCCGGGAGGTCAAGCTAATTGATACAGCGCTCTGCCCCGGTGTTAGATCGGTGAATCTGCAGCCAGGGCTCCTAAACACAACGATCATTAATACCAAGAGCAGTGCCAGTAAGGAAACGAGAAGAGAAGTTAGCAGAGCCATGCTGCAGCGAGGCGTGTAATACCCCGTGGATATGAGCAGGCACAAGGGAACAACTGCCTGCCCCTGGCACTGGGGGAAGAATGGAGAATCCCAGTAAAAAGAAAAAGAAGTCACAGAGAAATTGTAATGTGTGGATATTGTGATGAGAGAGAGAGATGGGTTCACGCGGGGAGCTCCTGCAAAGAAGTGGGAGGTTTCTACAGCAGGAACTTCAGGGGAGTGAAGGATTGCCCCAAGTCCTCGGCTGGCACAGTGAGCTTAGAGTAGAGGATTAATAAACTATGCAGCCCCTCCCGGTAATGGTGTCAGTAATAAGCATCGAGATTAATGCTAATGTTGATATAAATAAAGCTCTGTGCAGTTATGCTCAGCTAAGGTCAGGACGATATTCTTTTTCTGGGTTGAACAATTAAGTGCATTGTCTGTACTTAGGGCCGGAGAGGCTGGGAAGGGGAGGGTTTAGCTCGCCTTCTGAAAGATTCAACACTGACCACGCTCAGAGACAGGATGCTGCATCGATCTGCTCGGGAATGACAATTTCTCTTTTCTGCAACAACCGCAGAATATTTGTGCTGGAAGTTCAGAAGCGTTTGGCCTCACTTAATTCGACACTAAAAGATCCTGGTTGACAGAGCGACATAAAACTGCCAGGGTGATCTAGTGAGAATCTTGTTTATGCCTCTGCATCGGATGAGTTTGTCTTAGGAGAAGGCAGGAGCTTCAAGTAAAACCTGAATGTAAACATATAAATAAAACCATTTGGCGTTTACTTTAGGCTCTAAATTGTAGCTCTCAAAATATAAATAAGATAGCCTGGTATTTATTCTAGCTCCCACTTGAAATGCAGGCTAGCATGCCATCGGTTTGCTCTAGTTGAGTGGCATGCTAATACTGCAGACCTAGTGTCACTCGTGCTGGCGTACCCAGTTAATGGATTGCCGTTGTTGCTATTAGCAAACAGTAATTGCTTGTGATTGAAGATATGCCTTAATTGCCCTTTTATTTCTTTGTTTCCAATTAATCATTGAGACGTCGTTGTATCAGGATGGTAATTGCGGCGTCTTCTGTTTTGATCCGTTTAAAATACAGGTGCAAGGGCTGTTTTGTGAGATCCGGAGAAACAGGAGGAAGCTTCGGGTCTGTGCAGCCTCCTGCCCTGCTCCTGGCGAGGCACAGCCAAACGTCCCGCGGTGCAAGAAATGAGGACTGGCTGTATCTGAAAGCATGCAGAGATCTCCAAAATGGAGCCTTCAGGCTTCCTTGCATAAATCAAGACTTCTGCGGGTAGAACCGGAGGGGGGTTTTGCTGGGCTGGGGGAAAAAGGAGAAGGTTATTAATCCTGGTGCCCTGGCTGCATGGTGGGGAAGCTGCCAACTCCGTCCCCCTGCACAGCTCCAGCTGAAGTGGGAGTGCAAGCAGAAATCTCCCCCCAGCACCACCTTTTCCATCACTCAGCTGAAGTTTTGTGCAAATAAATAGCCTTTGGCGTGCACCCTTTGTTCTGAAGCCACCAGGGGAGAAGGCATCTCACCGACAGGAGCATCAGATAAGCGTCCGAGGTTAAGGAGGACGAACCTGAACCACAGAGGTGTCACCTAGGAGAGGTTTTCCGTTCCTGCAGCTTGGCAAAGGTGTCCTGATCGACTTGTATGATCTGCCCATCAAATAAAGATCGGCGTTGCCGCGCTGATGAAGGATTATAAATCAACTGGGAAACGAGTTGTGTGGCGTTCTGCTACACCCGATGAGTTTTAGTACTGGTGCTCAAATCTGTCCAGCAGTTACCTGGAGTAACTGCCTGGCCTTTGTGAAGCTAGTAATGAATAACCAAGCTTTTTACAGTCAAAATAATAAATGAGGCATTAATGGTAAATTAAGGAATGTGAAAAAAGCCAGCCGTGCAGCAATTACTGTCAGTTAGCACCTAACGAAGATTGTCAGCTGTGGAAGCATTCACGGATCTGGGTAAACGAAGGAGTGATAAAATCACCCGGGGTCTATAAACATAAATCAACATCAATGAAGACACCGGCTGCACGGGTTCCGAGAGTGGACTCAGCAGCTTTACAGCTACAAAATTTAATTTCCTGATCACCTCGCCAATGAGCCTACTTCAGCATCCTACTCCTCCTAAATGCGTTATGTCCTAAAAAATGCATTCATATCTTCCTGTGCAGGTGGCTGCACTGAATTCCTTAAAACACACATAAAATACATGTAGAGCACCTAGGAGCGAGCAGCGAGGTTTAGCTGCATCAGGAACGGAGTAGGAAAAAAAGGCTTTGCAAGCAGAAAGAGCCTAACCTGCAATTATCTAATTTGTGTTCTATTTATAATCGAGAGCCGTGAATTTAAAAAAAAAGAAAAAAGAACAACAACAACTATGAATCTAGTTGTTGTAAGCTAATGTAGAGACCTGTATTCCTCTGTTTTCAGATCGTGGCCACACTAATAAATGTTTCTGCAAGATTCCCAAAAACTGAGCTTCGCTGCAGCTGGCCAGCATCGGCACAGCTGCCCAGATCGAGCTCCATGTAACAGAAACGGGTTTTGTGTGTAATTTCTGACCCAGGAATTGGCAACGCTCAGGTCTGGTTAAAACCCAGAAGCCAAGAAAAATCAGCAGAAAACTTCATCTGAGAGGATTTAGTCACAGCTCTCTTCCGCGGCCACGTTTCCCGTGTGTGCCCTGCTGGCAGTGACAAGCGAGCTGCGGCTGAGTCAAATTCTCCTGGCGGGCTACGCGGGAGCAGACGCTGTCCCCTCATCCTCAGGTGAAAATGATTCATTTCTTGCAACGAGAATGTGTCTCTGCCTCTCGCCCGGACCATCTCTCTCTTCATTTCCTTCCTATTCTCCCCTCTGCCAGAGCTCTGCATCAATCATTTTCCATCGCCGAGGACTATCTCTGCTGCAGACTTGTCTCAAACGTTCGGATGATGAACTTGCTGTCAGCAGACACCTCCTGATGTGGGGCTCGACTGAGCCACCACTGACCCCTGGCAGGCACTCCCTCACACCCTACCCCTACACATTGGTTTTTTGTTGACCCGGTTTTAGGGAAATGAAGGGGAAAAGCAGAAAACAACGAGCAAATAAACAACATTGCCAGGGAGCAAAATGCCCATGGGAAGAGCGGTGAAAAATCACACCCAGCAGAGAAAGTCTCCAGAGGGTTGGTGAAGATTTAGGGCAGCCCGACCGTAATTGCAGTGTTTGCAAAAGTCAACGTGCCTGTGCCGTGTTATTTACAGCAAACAATGGGATCACTCGGCACAATCCTCTCTCTGTTCCCGAGGCCTGTGATTTTGTTATTTTGTCGTTGCTGTTGTTCAGTCCCCATTTGAGCAGACTTTCCAGAAGAAAAATCCCGACGCTTTGGCCTCTCGGATGCAGCTTTTTTGATATCAGAGCTTCTAAAACAAAGCGGGGTTGGTGAGGCTGGGTTAGTCATAACAGGAGTGTCGCAGAGCCACGGCTGGCTGAGCTTTGCTCCAGGAGGCAGGTTTCTGGGACAAACAAGATCTGGGAACGCAGACATCGTTGCTGGGGGCCACGCAATGCCAGCTCTTTGGAGGAGGGTTGAGAAAACAAAATTGAAACCACTTCTGAGCCACTCATCAGGCCGTTGGGCAGCTTCCAACCCTTCTCCACCAGCACTGAATCTCATGGAAAACTCAGGAGCTCCTGAGCTGTGGGGTTTGCATAAATCTGGCTATGTAGCCATTTTCTACATTCCTCCCTGCCTAATACCCACAAAATATCCTCCTGTTTAGCCAATATTTTTTCTGCAGCATGCATACAGCGTGTGGGCATCACCCGTGGAAGCAGCCCTCTTGTTCAGAGCTCGCAGAGCTCTTAACTGAAGGGAAAACAAGATTTGGAAATGCCACGCTCTGCTCACATTCAGATTTTGGGTTGCACAAGCCAGTTTTGGCAGAGAAGATACCGTAAAATATCGTTGTGAAATAACAGGATACTTGTATAAAAACAAAAGACCAGTATAATTTCTGGACCCAAGTGATTTTTCTTCCAAGAAAATACATCTGTGCGTGGTTTAACCTGTGTTATCTCATAGTTCAGTGCATGTTTCTCATTCTTTTGCATGTCTTTATGCAGAGGTGTCGCTGTGTAAACCCGATGCGAGGTTCTCCTTCTCCCACCAGCACAGGTGATAACTGGGCAGCAGCTGACTCACCTCCTCCTGATGCACCACTCCCAGGGCACATCTGTGATACCAACACCTCCAGACATTCCTCCCCTTAGTCCAGCCCCAAATAATCCCAGAATTGAATTTCAGTACACGAGGTTTTTAAAGCAAGGAATCTGGGGGTTCTTTTAGGATTTTGAGGGCTCATATTTTTGCTCTGCATTGTGAAATCCAGAAACTACCTTTCTTTTACAGAGAAAGTCGAGACTTCCCCAGGCCTCCCATTAATGAAGAATTTGGAACCTTAAAAAAATATCAGAGGTCCTGGTAAAATTGATGAGCATGATCACAGTGCTCAAAATAAGCTACGTGAGCTCTTTTCTCCTCTCTACATACCAGATGAAGAGCTGCTTAATTTTCAGACTGCCTCTTGTGTAACTGGAAAGGAGAGGAAAACTCAAATAAAAAAATCAAATGATAGAAAGGATGTTCCTTATGAGGAACATGTGGGATTTAGGTTTTCTGGACCGAAGTGGGTTGGGCTGACAGACTGCGTGGCCACCGTACAGGCTGGGATGAGCGTTTGGCTGGAAAGGGATGCAGCTGGAGGGAAGGCAGCCTCTTTCCCCCCAAAAAACACTACCTGGGGATGTAGGTAAATGCACTGCGGTTCCCTAAATACACTGCGTTACCCCTCATGGTGAAGCACACAGCTTCTTACGGAGAAATTCTCCAGGGACACTCAGAAGCTGCTGTTTTCTCCGTCTCATCAGTGAAAGCCCATAGGTGTGTGCAGGTGGATGTGTGCCCAGATCCTGTAGGTGTGCTTGGGTCATGTTTACCCAAGGGCACGGCAGTAAAAGCAGCTTGGTGGCACAGCCTCTCGCTGCAATACGGCAACCAGGGAACACAAGCTTTGTGTGGCCCATGCTCAAGGAGCCACCTCTGTATTCCCAGGCTAAACGAAAGCTGTGTGGGGAGTTTGGGCTTCACCCCATCTGATTGCAGGGAAGCCACGCACGGGTGTGCACCAGATATCCCATTCCTCGCTCCTAACCCTGTGCAGCTGGTGGCAAACAACAGGAGGAGCAGATTACATTTCGGAGCATTGCACAGCTCCAGACTGGATGCATCTCTGATGTTCCTAGCTGATGCTGCCACTGAAATTCCCCCTGTAACTACAACCGGCCGCTTTCGAGACACGTTTTTAACTTGTAGTTTTCCATTCCTGTGCATTCAGCACATCTGTGCTGCAAGCAGGGTGGATGATGTTTCTCTAAAGGGCTAATCCTAGAGATCCTTGGGGAAAAAAGGGTCTTTGGACATACATCACTGCCTCCTGGCCTACTGCTAATCAGTAGATATAACTTCCAGTGGAGCCTGGGAGGAAGAAAAACACCCTGAAAGCTGGTGGGGAAGGGTTAACGAATGAAATAAGGATGGGAAATTGAAATAATTCTTCCTGGCTCGGAGACGGAAGGCAAAAGCGCTCATCAAGCATGAAGTCTCTTTATCTGGTATCTGACAGTGCCACGGGGGACAGCGAGATGCCTGCAGCCCAAGGTCATCGCCTACCTCTTGCTCCGTGCTGGCACAAAAGGGAAGGTCGGGTCTCCAGCACAGCCGAGCCGATCGAGTGACACAAGGCAGGAAGGGAAGAGTGGAAAAAAGGCAGAAGTGCCAGCACCCACGTTGTCAGACATTCGGAGCTAAAAGGGATGAGGAAATTACTCAGTCTGACCTCATTTGTGATTAGATTTTCCCCCAATTATTTCTCCCTAGAGCCTGATAACTTGTCATTTAAAGGGGAACAAAGAAATGAGGTAGCCTGCATATAACAGGTAACAAAAATCTTCCCCCCTTTTTGAGCGCAGAATCAGAGGAGAAAATTAAATGGGTTTAGGGCCAAATATTGCAAAAATAAATAAATAAATAAATAAATTGCATGTGCTTATGAGATGGACATATCCAAATTGGACATAGCCAGACCAGTAAATTTAATAGGGCCAGGCACTGGTGTGGACAGTTTTCCATAGGCATCTGTGCTGTCTGGCCATGGGCACTGCTCTTGGTTTGGCTTTGTCTTCTGCTGATGGACCTGGGCACAGCCAGAAGTCAGGGGCCAGCGGCTTCTCCTGGTCAGCAGGAGGAAGTAAATCACCTTGTCCTGGGGGGAAAGATTGGGAGCAGCGATATAAATTTATTCATCAATATAAATAGGAGCTCTGTGAGGGACACGAAGCTGTGCCCAGCTCCCTCACGGCCTGCACCAACTCCCAGGCTGCCTGAGAGGGCCGTGGCCTAAGCGTCTGGTCTTAAATGTTAATAAAGTGTGGCAAGAGGGTGTGAAGAACCAGAGGAGGCTTTCATCGGGGTGTTTCACACACCATTAGGCCCTACAACCTCCTCCCTTCCCCTCACAAAGGGGCTGTAGCTGCCTGTGCTGAAGCCGTGCAGCCTTGGGTCAGCCTGTTGCGAAGCGTGTGTCAGGAATTCCTGTGGGAAGACCCATTTGGGGTTTCTTTCCCATATTTCAGGAATTCAAGCTCATGCTCAGCTTGAGGTTTGCCTGTGCCCTGCCTCCCACCTTGCTGATCCCGGCCTGACTTGGCTTCGTGGACTGGCCTGGATGTCATGGACAAGAGTCTGCTGGACTCTTGGTTGCTCTCAGAGCTTCTCTGCTCTCCTTGCTTGGGGGCTGTGGGACCAAGACTTCATTAGGAGGCTCCTAACTTGTCTCCAAACCCCGTAGGGGTCTCCAGCCAGCCTACAGAGGCAGGTCTTGGCCTTGCTTCTCTGACACACGTGGAAACACTGCCTCCACGCTGCCCATATGGGTGCCCACTGGTTCAACCCCAGGCCAGGAAGAATCTTCTGTGAGCATCTTGCAGTGCTGCCCCCTGAATCGTGGCCCTCGACCACCTCAGGAAGACTCTGGCGTGCCGGGGGATGGGATACACGCTCAGCTAGGACCTGAGCATTTCACAACAGGTGCCAAACCTAACATTTGCGAGGCGTGGGGACGAGCTGTGACACGGGAAGGGAGGTGGCTGTCACAGCCCTGAGCGCACCAACAGGCTCTGCAACCTGCCCCTCCTGTGCCCAGGGTCAGCCCTGATGTGGGACGGCTGGAAATTTGGAGCAGACTGCTGCACAAACAGCTCGCCTGGGAGAAGGAGCTACGAGGAGTCCTGTCTGGTGCCTTCAGCCACAAACCCTCCAGCACTTGGCCTGAAAGCTCTGGCTGTGTCCTTCTCTGCCTTGCCGAGCCTCCCACTCGTGCTTCTTCCTGCAGAGGGAACAAGGAAGATGGGAGGCCAGGGTAACGGCAGAAACATTAAGGTTTATTCCCAGTTTGCTCATTTAAATTAGGATTAAAGCTGTGTGATTCTTTGCTGGTACAGATAAGCACATAATTATTAATTCCCTTTGCAGAGGCATCGTGTCCTTTAGCCCCCACTTCACGTGGACTGCAAGTCAAGCGCGGGATGAAAGCCTGGTGACGGGGCCACATTTAGCAGAAAACACAGCTGGCTTATTGCTTGTGCTGCTCGGGCTTTTAAAAGTCAGAGTCCGCAGGGCTTCCCGCTGATAAAAATATTCCAAGTTGCTGCTTGGCTGACGGGTGAATGCAATGTGAAGCCTCAAAGCATTCGGTGGTATTGGCTCAAAGCATTCGCATCGGCCTCCTGCACCGCTTCTTTGGTTGCACCGATGTGCCCGTGGGGCTCTGCTCTGAGCTGGAGTGGGAAGCTGATGGAGGTTTTAAAGAGATGACATCTTTAAAGGGAAGTGCACGGCCTCTTTTTTTGTGCTCTGTTGTCTGATCCCGCTCACAGCTTTCCCCACCAAACCCGCAAACAGCAGGGTGCAGGAATGCTTCGGGCTGGTTGTGTCACTCCTACGTCATGTGGGAGTTGGGCAGAAAGTTAAAAGCTGCAGTGAACTGCTTTGAGGTCAAGCTGTTGCCTCTATGCTTCGAGAATTAGCTGGGGAACGAGAGGAGAGAAAGAGGAGCACAGAGTATATGGGATCGCTCAGAGAAAAGCGGGTGGTGGGACACTCCTGTGCAGCTTGTGCCTGGCCCTGCAGTGCCACCGCTGGGTGCTGGTGAAGTCAGGGTGTTCCCCTGGATGGACAGAGCTGCTCCTATCTGATGGCTCTCACATTTCTGAGTAACAAAATGAGCGGTGAGCCACGCAATCAGGACTCACAGGTTGCAATTTCTTTGGCGAGACTCCAAGCTGTCTTACACCCATTCAATATTTTTCCACGAGCCATTCAATTTTAATCCATAGGTTTAAAGTGTAATGACTGCGTGATCACTAAATTAAAGTCTTTCAAAGTTCACTGCATGTCGCTGGGAACACTTTGCTACAAGCAATAGAAAAACGAGATGAGGCTAGAGCTCCAGGATAAATCCATCCAGCGATAATTATTCTTGAAGGAATAAAAATGATTTGTTAGGGAAGTCGTTGCTGTAGGCTATGGAGGAGCGGTGGAAACAATCTGTGTGTAAGTCATGAGGGCATCAGAAACAATCCACGGTGTTTAAGAAAACATGCAAGAAAGTCAGTGTGCGTTTATGAATTGCCACATAGATGCAGAGACAGAAGAGGTGGTTCTTCATGCTACTTCCCAATAATGTTTATACAAACCAACATTACATTTCTTAAATGCATGTGATGAGTTGCGTTCAGTTCAGTGAGCACAGTAAGACAAACATCAAAATACATCAAACACAGGATTGAGGATTTATGTTACAAGTTACACCATGGTCGTCCACAAAGACGTGGAGCAAATGCAAGGTTTCACCTCCTGTTACAATGATAAACGAGCAGTGCTAGAAGTGAACAAGTCTACTTCCCAAATTCCTAGGAAATGGAAGTTCATGACTTTGCTTCTTATGTTCCTCCTTCGTGAGTATTTTGGGAAAGAATGAAATGAACAATGTGCCCGTGCCACAAAGAGGTGTCCTGGGCTGAATTTGTCACGGTGTCCCCAGCAGGACAAGGAGGGGACCCTTCCTCTCCTCTCAGCACCATTAGGACCTCACCTGGAGCATCAGGCCCAGCTCTCATCCCAGAACAGGATGGACCTGGACACCCTGGGGAGAGGTCAGTGATGGGCCAGAAAGGTTTTTCAAGGCCTGGAGCCCCTCTGTGGGGAGAAGAGGCCGAGAGACCCTGAGCTGCTCAGCCTGGGGAAGTCTCCCAAAGGTGACGTGGGGCTGGGCACCAGCTTGGAGTGGCCCTGTGATGCTGTGAGCATCGCAGTGTAGCTCAGGGCTTGACTGTGTGTTTATTTGCTTGTGCGATGCAAAACGTTGAATGGTGTTTCTCTTGACAGCCTGCCACCCTGCTGAGAGCGTGGGAGGGCAATGTGGCAGCTACAGAAGAAACACTGGCTGCACACCAGGGTCCTGAGCTACCTTGCCTCGTCAGCCGTTAGCAGAGGAGCAGCATCATCCAAGGTCTCAGGTAAGACAGAAAAACTCCTTTCAGAAAATGACTAATCTAAAACATATTTTCAGTGAAGCTGTGATGGCTGCATATGCTTAAAATTGAGCACATTCAGGTTTTAATCTTACACACACTTTCTGATTTTGCAAATAGTTCAGACTGACTCTTTGCATAGCTAAGATATGCAATAGTTGCTGAGCTCCACTGTTTACCCCCACAAGATGTATCCACATACCATAAATCAGTGTCTGTGGAAGACATAAAGACTGTAATAGCCTTCTCTTTCAGCTTGGGGTGTCCTTTTTAATCAGAACTGTGAACTATCAGTTGGATAATTCACACATGTTTATCTTGGAACCAGCGCCGTGGCCATCTGAAAACAGGATCTGTGTCCAGTGTTCTCGCTCAGCCAGGAAGTATTGGTGAAGACATTTGAACTCTAACAGGTTATTGTGTCTATTTTGTTTTTAACATCACTGCCAGATGCCAATTTGTATTCACCCAGAAATATGTCAAGGTCTTTGCGTGTCAGTGTGTTTATTTCTACTGGAATTTTAACCTTAGTCAAAGTTTCAGTACTTTGCACTTTGAAAAGTGCTCTGTTGTTCCCCAGCCGTAGCTGGGATCATTAAATCCTACACAGTCCTGTAGGCAAGTGATCTCATAAAGCAGCCCTTTGTTTTGTGGCTGGCATGAAAATTCAAACATAAGGTCAGTCAAAAAAACGGGCTTTTCTGAATGCGGAGGGGAAACGAGTGGACGAGTACCCTGCCTCCTTCTCACCACCATGCCACAGCTATAAGAAGTTAATGTGCATTTAGTGCAAGAGATGAAAGTGTACAAACTCATCCAGAGAAACAAGAGCAAGATATTTCCACAGCACGTCACCTCTCTTGTGGGCTGGCATTTCCACAGCCCCCTGGGGACTCAGGGACTACGCATGATTTTGGGTAATCAACTGGCCCAGCCTGCCTGACCCTGAATGTGCCATGGTCTAATATATGCTAACCCCAGCCCGTATCCCTTTGTGGAGGGGAACCTTCAAATAAATTCATCCCTCATCATCAGTGTGATAAGTGTTATCGGTGTTCAGTCTTCCACCAGCTCAAATTCAGTATCAGGAAAGTGGCCTGGCTGCACGGCAAACTAGGAGCTGCTCTGTTTTCAGGCTGTACAGTGTTGTTTTTTTCTTTTTTTACTGGAACATCTTTAAGTTACTTCATGCTTGAAGTGGAAAAATTGAATAGTCTGAGTAGCAGCAAGTAGTTTTCTGTCTGGTTTGCTTTTGCTAGCCGTTGCTATCACCACCTCACAGCCAGGAGGTGAAACAGCTCTTCAGCAGCAGGGCTTCGTGCATTGCCAACATGCTGGTTAACACAGGATGGTTCCTCAAACACTCCACTACTCAGCAATGGATGATCTTTTTTTCCCCAAATACTCAGTCTGTGCTTTTGTCTTTGACATGACGATGTGCTGCTTGAAAATAGAAGCAAAGATTGGCCTCCTTTCCCTGGCAAAGCTCCTCATACGAGGATACAGATCATCTCAGCTTATCTGGTTCAAGCCTGTCTGCACGTAACTTTGTTTTCTTTGGAAGTTCAGCGTCTTTGTTCTGTGTTTCATTGTTCTCACTTCTTCCAGTCAGAGCTGTGGCAAAAGAAAAATCAGCTTTTTGTTTCTTTTCTCTTCAGCACCAGCGGGCAAATGCTGGAAACATTTTTACCTCAAAATTGTTTGGATTCAGCCTTATCTCAGGTCCACTGCCCATTGCAAAGAGGGACAATGTGGGGGGACTGGAGGCAGGCTGGTGGAGCAACGGGAAAGATATGGAGCATGTGGTGGTCGCTGCAGCCCTACCGACAGAGCTGCAGCATTTCAGTATTTTTTCTTTCACTTTTTTTTTTTTTTTTTTTTTTTTTTTTTTTTTTTTTTTTTCTGACAGCAGGTAGTGGGACGGAACGACAGCAGCTCTGCCTACAAGAAGTTGCAAAGCACGGCCTGGAGGGATGTTCACCAATATTCTTGGCCACTCTTGTGCTCCAGCTCTGTGTAGCCGGCAGGGTGGAGCCCTGCAAAGCACTGGCAGTCATTCATTGGGATGCTGCTAAGCTATGATAACATAAGGAGTTCACTTCTGAACATACAATGAATATTCAAAGATCAACCCTCCAGTCTTTGTAAAGGACAGAAATCTTGTATTTTTTATTTGTATTTTTTCCCCACTGCTTTATGAGCAATGGGTAGCAGGAAGCTTTTTGTCTCTAAGTCAAGATGAGCATGATCGATCTTAATCTCCGCTGTGCAGTGCTAACCATCTGACACAACTTCTGTCCGCTTATCCCTCCTGGGCCAGCAGAAATCCAGTCACAGCTTGAGTAACAGCCCTGCTCAGACTTCTGGCCACAGAAGTTATCTTGAATATTAAAAATCTGGAAGAGTAAAAGAGGGAAGCAAAGGCTGGAGTCTCTACTGCTTTCAAAGGATGCCTGTCTTGGGCTAGCAAATCCCCACTCTGCCAGACTTTAGCCAGCTCCTCAAAAGAACTTGTGAAGCAAACAGCTTGTGACACCCTAAGATCTCAAACTGGCTTCCCTCTGCCTACTAATAAAAGCAGCTGCTGCTAACAGAGCCTGACAGCGGTGGTACACACAGTTCTGCCAGTCACAGGGGGAGGATTGATGTGCCACAGCACAGCACCCTCTAACGTACCCAGAAAGTGCGGACGTAGCAACAGATGAGTATTTGGTGTTACCTTTTACATTATGGACATGCACATGGGAAGGTGTATTGGGTTTACGTGGCAAGGTTTTGGTAGTGGGAGGCTGCAGGGGTGGCCTCTGTGAGAAGAGTCCAGCAGCTGCCCCATGTCAGGTTAGGGCCAGTTTCAGCTGGCTCCAAAGGGACCCACAGCCAAACAAGTGATGCTGTTTGCGCCGCTGTGAGAGCAGATTTAAGAAAGGGGAAAAAAACTGCTGCACAACAGCAGCTGGGAGAGTGGGGAGTGAGAAGCAGCCCTGCAGCCCCCAAGGTGAGTGCAGCAGGAGGGCAGGAGGTGCTCCAGGCACCCAGCAGCAGTTCCCCTGTGGCCTGTGGAGAGGCCCCTGGTGGAGCAGGCTGTCCCCCTGCACCCATGGGTCCCACATGGAGCAAGGGCAGAGAGTAACCATGAAGGAGCAGCAGAGACGAAGCATCAGGGACTGACCGCAGCTTCCATGCCCCATTTCCCTGTGCTGCTCAGAAAGAGGAGGGAGAAGAGGGTAGATAGGGGAATGTGTTTTCACTTTTAGTTTCTCATTGCTCTAGCTTATCATTAATATGTAATAAACCACATTAATCTCCTTAAGTTGAGTCTGGTTTGCCCGTGACAATAATTGTTGAGTGATCTCCCTGTTCTTATCTTCACCCTTGGTCTTAACCCTTGAGCCCTTTTCATCATATTTTCTCTCTCTTTCCATTTGAGAAGGGGGAGTGAGAGAGCAGCTGTGGTGGAGCTCAGCTGCCCAGCTGAGTAAAACCACCACAGAAGGTGACCAGCTTCCTAAAGGAGATCTAAAACAGAGAGAGAAATATCTACCAAGCAGTACAACTGCTTTATTTTAGTGTTGCTGGTAAACAGAGAGATGTTGCCTTTAAAGGTAGCATGAATGAAATCAAAATGAGATCAAAATACACTGCACTATAGGAAGCGGGCAAACAACACCCTGCATAGATGAAAGGAAAGATGGGTTTGGAATTAAACTGAATTACTGCTCTCCCCCCACCCCTCCCATCTCAAATACATAATTTTCCCCTAAAGCAGGTCATTTTATTTTCACCAGCAGAAAGAATCCAAAGCAGCAAAACTCAGTGGGGATGGAATCAGACTGTGAAACAAGCAAGATCTGCACCAGCATGATGACATGCTTTGATGACTGGAAGATGTTAGAAGAACAGAAGAACTTTAATGGTTATTCAGTGCTCATGGTGCTAAGCAATGCTGCTGTTACTCAGAAATAGCAACAACTTGATTGTACTCAGATAATGTCCCCATGTAAAGATCTGTGAATTCAGAGCTGTCACGCTCAATAACTTAGGTTTCTTTACACTGTTTTTATCCTGCTATTGTTGAGATGAATGTCCCATGAGAAGATACAGTTTGTGCTTAGTAACTGCCACAGTGCCCACAACAAGGAATGGGGATCACTCCTGATGCTTCTGGACTTTTTTATGTACACGGCACCACCAGAAGGAAGGAGGCAATCTACTTTGCTATGCAATGTTCCCACTTCATCTTCTGCAGTGGCTGCTAATTGAAAAGGAAAATCCATTTGTCATCTAGGATCTACTGTAGTGCAGACATCCTCTTGAAGCACCAGTGCAAGAACTAAGCTAGAGGGCTTAAGTTTTACTTTCACCAGCACCTTCCAGAAGGGTCTGGTAACACTGCTTTGTTTTTGACTTGGTGTCCAAGTGCTTTGGCCTTATGTGGCAAGGTCTCGGTAGTGCAGGGGTGGCCTCTGAGAGCAGAGCCCAGCAGTTGTCCCATGTCAGACCAGAGCCAGCTCCAGATGGCTCCAAAAGGGACCTGCTGCTGGCCAGAGCCGAGCCGTGAGTGATGCTGGTTGGGCCTCTGGGAGAGCAGAGTTAAGGGGAAAACCTGCTGTGCTACAGCAGCTGGTAGAGAGGGGTGAGAAATGGGAGAGAAGCAGCCCTGCAGCCCCCAAGGTGAGTGCAGCAGGAAGGCAGGAGGTGCTCCAGGCACGCAGCACGAGTTACCCTATGGCCTGTGGAGAGGCCCCTGGTGGAGCAGGCTGTCCCCCTGCACCCATGGGTCCCACATGGAGCAGGGGCAGAGAGTGACCATGAAAGAGCATCAGAGACAAAGTGTCAGGGACTCACCTCCAATCCCTGTTCCCCTGCGCTGCTTGGGTAGAAGAGGGTGGATGGAGGAAGGTGTTTTTGGTTTGCCTTTAGTGCTCAATGCTTTAGCCTGTTAGCAATAGGTAATAAATTACATTAATCTCCCTATACTGAGTGTTTTGCCCATAACTGTAACTTGTGAGGGAACTCCTTATCTCAACCCACGAACCATTTTCATCATATTTTCTCCCCTCAGTTCTGTTGAGGAGGGGGAGTGAGAGCAGATGTGGTAGGGTTCAGCTGCCCAGCTGGGTGGAAGCCACCACAGCAAGTGAGCTGGGTACCTGAGCTGCTGGTCGGTCATCTAGGGACAACACTCAATGGCCAGCATAGACATTGTGTGTAGCATTGTTTTGCTGAACTAAAAATGAAAATAATAATAATAATAATAAAAAAGACCAGTGTATTTCCATAAAGTTGACTAGGTTCTGGATGAAGAGGGAATGGCCTCAAGTTTCACCAGGGGAGGTTCAGGTTGGCAATGAGGAGACATTTCTGCTCAAAAAGAGCAGTCAGGCATTGGGATGGGTTGCCCAGGGAGGTGGTGGCGTCCCCGTCCCTGGGGGTGTTCAAGGAAAGGTTGGACGTGGTGCTTGGTGACATGGCTTGGTGGTGGCATTGGTGGTAGGGATGTTGGACCAGACGATCTCGGGAGGGCTTTTCCAACCCTAATGATTCTGCGACTCGATGATTCTATAAAGGTGCGTTTAGCTTCATTTCTCACTCCTCGCTATGCAACCAACATGCTTTTTTATCACCGCTTTCCCCTCACATCTCTCCCCACACTGAGGCGGGGCACTGCAGGGCCGCCAAGTCTACCCCCCACAGCCTGCTCAGCCCCGGTCCTCCCGCGCTCCCCCCCCCCCGCGCGGCGCCCGGCGGCCTCCACGCTCCCGTCGTGCCCCGCGCCGCGGCCGCTCTGGCCGCCGTCTCTGTGGGCGGAAGGGAGCGGGGCGGCCGGGGTGAGGTGAGCGGCGGCCCCGGGGCCCTGCTCCTCTCCCTCCTCCTCTTCCTCCTCCTCCTCTTCTTCATCTTCATCCCCTGCTGAGCCCCGGGGAGGGGTTTTGAGGGTGCCCGCGGGGGTTGGGAAGCGTGAGGGGGTGAGGGGGAGGGGGAGGGTGTATGGGGGGGGGCTGTGGTGTGGGTGTGGGGTTTGGGGGGGCTGAGGGAGCCCTGAGGGGGCTTGGGGGTGAGCAGGGGGCCTGGAGGGTGCTGTGGGGGGAAACTGAGGTTTTTGGGGGGTTTTGGGAGGGTAGAGGGGGAGGTGAGGGAGATATGGGGTTTTGGGGCTTGCTTGGGAGGGAAGTGAGGTGTGGGGTTGTGGAGGGGTGTGAGGGGAGGGAGCTTGGGGCGCTGAGGAAGGCTTGAGGTGGGCTGGGGATGCCTGGAGGTGGGTTGGAGAGGTTGTGGGGTGGGGTGAGGTTTGGAGGTGTGGGGGTGTTTGAGGGGGGGTGTGTGGGACTTGTCAGTATGGGAGGGCCCTTGTGGGGTGGCTTTCAGGTGTCTGGGGTGTTGGAAGGGTGTGAAGAGGGATGCTTGGGGGGCTCTGGGGACCCCTAATGAGGAGAAGTTGAGCTGGACGTACATAATGTGGTGAATGGAGTGGGGTGGGAAGGAGTCTGAAGGCTTGTGAGCTGCTGGAAGTACAGAGACTGTTTTTTAGGAGACCTCAGGTTGTTGAGGGGTGGGTGTGTATGTTCCTGGTGGGCACCAAATGTGCTCGCTGCAAGGAAGGTCAACGGTGTCCGGGGCTGCATAAGTCAAGGTGTCCCCAGCAGGACAAGGAGGGGACCCTTTCTGTCCTTTCTGCACCAGTGGGGTCACACCTGGAGCACTGGGCCCAGCTCCCAGAGGTGGATGTGGGACTGGGAACCAGCTCGGGGTGGCCCTGCTGGGGCAGGGGGAGCTGAACGTTGGGCTTTGAGCTCCGTGTGACACGTGGTGTTTGTGATATTGATAGCCCTGTGTCTGAGCAGGCTGTTGGTGCTGGAAGGCTCTGAACTTCCCCTTGGTGATGACTACAGAACCTGGGGGCTTCTTAGTGGCCTGAAGGCTCTTAATGTCCACAAATGACATTTTAAAAGTTACGATACTGTGCTTTAAGGTGATTTTTTTGTTCACTGCTCAATCTGGAGAGATTTAGTCTGAGCATGGTGCTTGTTGCAGTGCAGGTCTGTGATTTCAGGAAGCTGGACAGCACTGGTGTGAGTGGTGAGGGACAGAAGGGGCACAGAGATATACTTACTGCAGTCTTAAAATATGAGAAATTTGACTGGATTTCAGTTTTGCCTCTATAAATGTGAGAAAAGGAGAAAATCCACCTTGTGATCCTGAAAATTAGTAGCAACTGGCTTTCATCCCCCTTTTAAACCATTCCTAAATTCCTTTTCCTGTTAGGTGAGGCTCAAATCAACATGGAGCTGCAGCTCTTTTCCATGTTTCATGTTTGACTGAGGGAATTCGAGTCTCTTTCACGTTCTGTCATCCCACTTCTAGCTCCCTCTGACTCGGATCCGGCTGAGGAAAGGGACGTTTGGTGCAGTAGGTTGCTACCACGTATCGAGCCATCGTGTACAAAAACAACTTTTCAGACTGCTTTGGGAGCCTCTTGGGTTATGGTAACACCCACTAAAGCTTTCTGCAGTAAGATCAGACCTTGACAAAACAGTTGCACGGTGTTAGGTTTGAACCTGACCTCTGTGCTGCCCTTAGAGAAAGGGGAAATTCTGACCAGGGAGAGGGAACAAATTCCTCGAGAGAGGAGCTGGTAGCGAGGTGTTCCCTGCTAGTGCTGTGCCATTCTTAAAAGGAAACTGCTTTTGATGGTTGGATAAAAATCATTTCTTAAAGAACAGCATTTTAAACGTAATCCCCTCCCTCACCTACGTAGGGGTTTACATTTGCTCAGAGCCTTGCTTGCCAGCACAGAAGTTGAGGCAGGGGGTTACTAATTGGAGTACCGGAAGTTTTGATGCGTAATTAATCAAAAGACCTGAGGACGTTGTCAGAGTTCGGGACCTGAGTTCAAAGGCCTGCCACGTAAAGGCCGTTGCAGATACTTTAGGCAGCGAGTCACACGCAGACAGAGAGACCAGAGGAGGAAAGGGCAGGTCAGGCTTCAAGAGCAGGATCAGATTTCCCTGGTTATGCTCGGTCTGGTAAGTTGTAACAGCATTTTCTTCACGGAGAGGGTGGGCAAGCAATTGGGATGGGTTTAGTGATGGGACTTGGTGATCTTAGAGATCTTGGAGGTCTTTTCCAGCCCAGCTGATGCCACGATTCTGTGTGTTCCCTTACAGGTGGCGTGGCAAAACTGCTTGCGAGTAGTTAAATATTTGAGGTGTGTTAGTAACTTGTTGCCGTGGGCACAGAACACCTCTGGTGTGCGAGGAATGAGGCTGTGGTGAAAAACAAATAAAGGTGGTTGTGGTGCTGTGCCAGAGCAGGTGTGCTGGGGGAACTGGAGAGGAGAGGAGAGTTGGGTGAGCCTGAGTGGCAGCTGTTGGTGATGAGAAGACAGGTGAAGCAGCTGCATTAATTTATTTGTAGGTTTTGCCTTCTCCTATGGCTCTCACCTCTTTCAGCTGCACTTATGTTACACTTCAGATAAACCCCTGAATTGCTGAAAAACTCTTTTTAATGTTTGCACAGCAACCGCCCTACTCCCTTTTTGCTTTGTTGGGGAGCAGGGCGGTTGCTGTGCAAACGGAGCTCTGTGAGAAGCAGATCGGTGAACGTGTCCCCAGGTGATTTCCCCTGGGGTTGTGCTCACCCCTGCTCTCAGACATCTGAAGGTTTGAGTCACTGCATCACCTTACAATCTCTTGGGGATGTTTGTGGCCCTTCTGTTCTGTGCATTCACCTATTTTCACCAAACCAAAAGGCACGTAAGATACATGTCCCATGTGCACCTACAGCTTGACTGTGTGAGCCTTATTCCTTAGACATCAAAGGTAAAAACACACGGATTTAGAGCCAGAAATAAACACAGCCTTTTGGGATGAACACAGCCGTGGCAGGATGTTTTAGGGCTCTGCTCTCCTAGTAAGGGGCACTGACTCGGTCTGGCTTTCGGTTTGGAAGTCTCCTGGTGGAGACTGATACCCTGCTCTCTCCCAGGAGAGTACAGAACCTCTTGGAGGGGTGTGCTGATGCTTGGTGCGAGCCTTTAGCCCTGAAGCATGAAGTTTTGTACACCCTGGGGAGTTGTGTGCCTTTCCATGCAGCTAACTGCAGGTGGTGATGTCCGTAGTGAGGGGTGTATATGTGCATTTTTTATCTTAAACTCTTGTTAGTGGCACAGTGAGTTGAGTCATTTTGTAGGGTAGATATATTAGAGCAAATGTCTTTGTTTTCTAAATTTGTTTCAATTTTCCTGGTTGTTTTCTGGACCTTTCTGAAAGGTAAATGAGAACATTTGATAGATAGATAGATAAGTAGTTTTAATTTGCTTTTTAAGGAAATGACTTGTTATGATTTCTGCCTGTTCTCCGGACAAGCATTAGTTCCTTTAACATGCTGGCAAATGCCAGCCACCTTTGGTAAAGGGGTTCTGGTCTGAAATTGCTAATTTTTTGCAAGTTATGTGGAAGTGATGCCTGTGGAGCAGAACTGACACCCTCTTGGTGCAGCTCGTGGTGAGAACTCAGCTCCTGTGAGACATCCAACAAACTCTATGGGCGAGGGAGATGATGAAGGGCTGAACTGGAGGGGACTTTGCTCTCTTACCTTCTTAGATAGCAAAAGCACTTGACAGTGAGACACGTTTTAAACCATCTTGGAGCGTTGGCAGTGATTCTTGATACAGGGCTGCTTACAGCAACCCTCTATCAAAAGTTAGACTTCACAGTGGTTTGTTTTGTCTAATGCTTCATTTATGTTGTTTGCCTGAAGCAGATTAAATGTTTGTGTTTTTTTTTTTTTTTCCTTTAGAGTTTGTGGTAATCACTGCCTGTCTGCTGAGTTGGAGCTGTTGGTTTACAGCACTTTAAAGGCGGTGATTAGGGCAGCAGAAATACTTTGCATATCATTTCAGAGGAGGTGATCTGAGTGCCTTTGAGTGCCTCTAGCAACTGATGTCTGGGTTAAGGAAATGAGTTGTTTGTTTTCCTTGGGGCAAAATACTCCTTCGGTTAGGTTCACCCACTGCAGGCAGGTTTTACATATTGGTACAGATAAGGGTCATTAGTGAGTTATCTAAACTGCTCGTTATGGTTTATCTTCCAGAGACAACGTGAGCTGTGTTAGTCCTCTAACATCTTGTGCTGACTCCTCGTGGTGTGTCCGAAGGACAGATCTCTTGTGTGATGTGAATGTACCAGGTAAATCCCAGTAATAATAACTTTTTGTGGGAGATGGTGACCTGCCAAAGAGTAAGAGAGCAACGTGTATTCTATATTTAGCCATAATTGCTTCTGTAAAAAGAGCCTGATGGGCTATAGCCATTTTTTAAAATCTATTTCTGTGTTACGCTGGAAAATCAGGCCTGATCTGCAAGGCTAATGCAACTGGAGACTTACCGAGGCTGCAGAGTGTCTGTGGGAGTGAGCTGCTTTCCATAAATACTCGTAAGAAGTTTACTCAGCATTTCTGGTACTGAGGTAAAGCAGAAGGAGGGAAAATAGTGGAAGTTCTCAGACAGGTAGCTTTCTGGCAGATCCCCGGCCTCACCTTTTTGTCTGAGAGAGGCAGCAGAGGGATTCAGCTCTGATCTTTGGGGGTGGTTTGTCTGTCTTCCAGTGGCAGAGGTTGTACACAAGGTGTTGGTCAGCAGCAGTGGTGAATAAACTCCAACCTTGAGATGTTTCAGGCTTGTGTATTGGCTGGTAAATAACCGAGGTGGATTGTTAACCTAAAGCCATGTTTCGTTTTCAGGTTGTCCTCATGAGTACTCCAGCGGAGAATGTCCATGATCTTCTTTGCCTGCGTGGTGCGGGTGAGGGACGGGCTTCCCCTCTCAGCCTCCACAGATTTTCATTTCAACCAGGACTTTCTGGAATGCAGGAAAAGATTAAAGGCGTTGTCCTCGATTCTGGCCCGGTACCCAAGTCGAGGCACAGCGAAAGGACGTGACCTTAGCATCCAGTAAGTCACTGCTTCTGTCGGTTGCTTTCTGACTTGGATTCTTTAGATGGTTGTTCTGAGGATCTGTACGTCAAGGATTAGGTGTCTTCTACAGTGCCTAACTCCCACAGGAAATCCTATCATAGATTTGCAAACCCCTAGCCGTATTTTGCGACATTTTAGTCAGTACCAGAGCCACACAGCCCTGTCTCAGTTTAGGTAAGCATCTGCTAAGAATTGCTCATTTCAGTTGTTGTTATTTTTTGTACTAAATGCATTCAGCTCAATGGGCAATACTTGTTAGTAGTGGCAATTGGAGGAGGTGGAACTTCTCTAAATATCTTCTGAGCCCGAGTGCCTCGGAATTCAGTAGTTCTGTCTAAAACTGAGCCCAGACACCTTTCTTCAGTGACAATCAGATCTTCGTGATGCTTGCTCTCAGTAGGGAATATGAAACCCCCTGGGCTCCTACAGGTCTTATTCTGGTCAGCACAGAACTGATTCGTTCTTGACAGTGGCCTGTAACTGTGGAAAGATGATAAATTTCTGCTTTTATTTTTTGGAAAAGAATCTGCTAGTCTTTACTATAAGAAATTAAGGTTCTTTTCAGAGAGGAACATTTTATTTCCTATTCAGTCCTGTGTAGTTATAAAACTGTGTTTTACCTTGTGACTCCATACCTGATTAGCAAATGTAAGAGAACTTACAGTTCTAGCTCAGGGTCACCGCATCCATTTTTGGGGAGAGTGATTGGAGGAATAAGATCTATAAACTTGCACCGAATGACTTGGGGAAAGCAGAGATTAGCATTTTAATTCCTTCTCCTTCACATTGAACTTACGCCCTCTGACAGTAATGTGTTCTGCTGCTTTTAATCTTCTTTAGTCTCTACAAAAGTAGTTACGTGTCTGGCTCTGAAATGAGAAGAGTGCAAACAGATACGTGGCAAAAAGACTATAAATAGTTGGCAAATGGGGAAAAGTAGTTTTACTCAGGCATGGTGTTGATTCTTAGCTCGAGCTGGGGACAAAGGGAGTTTAGGGAACACACGCAGACTAATTAGGCAGTCACAGAGCTCATCAGAGCCATAAATCCCAAGTACACAGTTTAATGAATAAATAGAAACTGTGATAAAATAGAAACCACAAATATTTCTCTGTGAGAGGGATGAAATAGAATAGAACAGAACCATAGAAGCACAGAATCATTTAGGTTGGAAAAGCCCTCCAAGATCATCTGGTCCAACTGTTAACATAGCACTGACAAGTCCACCACTAAACCCTGTCCCTAAGCTCTACATCTGCACGTCTTTTGAACACCTCCAGGGATGGTGACTCAACCACTTCCCTGAGCAGCCTGTTCTCATGCCTCACAACCCTTTCAGCGAAGAAGCTTTTCTTAATATCCAACCTAAACCTCCCCTGGTGCAACTTAAGGCCATTTCCTCTTCTCTTACCACCTGCTGCTTGGGAGAAGCAAGGTGAAACAGCAGAAGAGGGGTAATACAGAAAGTGTAACTGTTCAGCTCCAAAATGCAGTCTTTATGCTGAAATACTGCTAACAAATTACTAGCCTGTAAGAAAAGATTTCCTCATTCTTTCCCCGTTAAGTTTCTTAGTAGGTTTTGGCGCATCTGTGGGTAGAAACCTCTGTATAAATACGGCTTTTGTGTTAGAGGGACCCTTTAGGATGAGAATTTTTATTATGGTGCCTCTGATGCAAAATCCTCTTACTTTGCTATAGGTGACATGGCAGTAAAAGTGTCCTTGGTTTTGTGCAAGATGATCCATACCTCTTGCTGTTAGTACAACGTCGTGGTGTTCGAGGGGCACAAGGAGTACCTCTGCCTGCTTCCTGTGAAAAGCTTGCTTGTTCCTGTTCGTGGAACACCACTGTGCTTTGTAAACCTCCTTCCCTCTGCTGTTTTCTGGCCCCCTCTTTTGTTATTAGTCTGATTTAAGGCCGGTCTGGGAAAGTAATGCCCTCGGTTTTACTGATGTTGCAATTACAAAAATATTGGTGTTTTGTTCTTCAGTATGCTCAGGCCTGCCGAAGGAGTTGCAGTGGGTGATGGATTGGCAGGGGCTGCAGGACCTACACATTT
The DNA here is from genome assembly GCF_964035555.1 of Netta rufina. Lineage (NCBI taxonomy): Eukaryota > Metazoa > Chordata > Aves > Anseriformes > Anatidae > Netta > Netta rufina. The sequence continues at coordinate 3,456,287 of NC_140124.1, forward strand.
TTTTTTAGTCTGCTCTTCCAGTCAGTGCAGTCTGTACATTTTGTTTCGATAGAAAGCACAGTTTACTTCTCACCTTCAGCATGACCCTCCTACCTTTGTATGCTGATACTACTTTTTTTCTTTTTTTACGTATATTTCAGTTTCCTTTCTTCTGGGGATATTGCCTGCATGGCGATCTGTTCCAGCAATTACTCAACCATCATGGCGTTTTGCTTCCTGGAAGAGCTTCAGTGGGAATTTGCTGCTTCCTATGATACAACGAGCATCAGTTTAGCTTCCAGACCGTATGCTTTTCTGGAATTTGGTTTGTAGCTTTGTTCTCTAATAAGAATATCTTGTCTGATACTTTTTTTTTGTTAAGCAATGTCTCCTGGCCAAAGCCTGATCATAAAAATGCCCGTGTGTGTGCCTTTGCATGCTTGTGTAGGAGGAGGAGGGAGTCTTGTAACTGCATTAAACTATTAGATTATTGTTCCTCTGGTTCCTGAGAGCCCCTGTAACAGATGAGCAAAACGCTGTGGTGGTTAATAAACAAGCACAGAAGAAAAAGAAATCCACATCTCAAACACTTTATAACTTAATTAAAAAAAAAAATTGACAGGTGGAGACAGATGGGTACAAGGAAAAAGAGAAACAAAATAGATTATTAGGGACAGATTTACTTCTGGCATGATTTAGATTCATATAGTACTTCATAATCATGCCTAGTGTTTCTTTTTTAACCTGATATAAATGTTGTTTTTTTCTGCTAAGCAGCAGATGCTCTGCTGAACCTCACACCTTTTGAAAAACACGATTCTCTTGCAGTGAGAAACTCTATTTTGGGAAAGGATAAGATACTGGAGTAGGTTAGCACATTTCTACCCAGATCTCTGTAATATCGTTAAGCCCGCGCTTAAAAGATTGAAAAATCCCCAAGGAAAGTGCATTATGCAGCCATCTTATGTTTGTTTCTGGGTACATTCCAGGTGTAATTTTATGCTGAGATCCAAATTATTCCTTTTTTAACTCGATTAAGAATTTTGAGCCTCTTTTAATTCCATGATGCTTCTTTTTAAAGATAACGCATTTTTCTCATTTTTAATGTCGTACCATATTTTGTTCCTGAGTCTACCTAAAGCTGCATGATTTTCTTGTGTTGGGATCGAAGATGCACTTGATACGTAAGATCTTGACCTTTTGCCTGGTAGTTACAGATCATTATAGCAAGCTGACTTACTGAAAAATCCTATATTTTACTTTAATGAATGCTCATGGCTCCAGGTATTCCAGCACGACATCCAGGTCCTGTGTGGTCTCTAAACTCACGCTTAAGCTATTCCATATGTATCATATGCAGTAGAGCTGTGCTCAATCTATGCAAGTCTTCTAGCATAGCAATACTTTAAGGATCTGGATCTTAATTATAGGATGTCTTAGCAAAATTAATGTTAGAGGATTTTATTTGCCAAAGCATGTGAAATTTGCCCATGTCTTTGCACAGTTAAATAGGAAGCAGCAGTATCCTTGGCTTGGTCCTTCAGCTCTGGGTGTGTGGGCAGTTCTTCCTCAGACACATTCTCAGTTTTGTCTCGGTGCTGTGGTAACTCCTGTCAAACCTGCAGCCACATTCGTGAAAAGGGACTCACTTATGAATGGTTTTAAATGTAAAGTGTGAGAGGCAGAGCAGGTTGATCTGTACCTAAATCTGTGGCTCGGAGTTTGGTGTAGTCACTGCAATTGCCTCTGCCACTCAGAACTGTTTCATAACTTGAATATGGGTTGAATTAATTTTTCTGTGTGCCGAAAAATCCCTAATCCTTGGCATTATTAAAACATGAAGTGGATTTACTTGATTCAGGCCTCATGCTAGTTCATGGGTAGTTGAAAATGTGTTACATCTTCAGTCCTCTGCAGGCAGGATGTTGAGGTGGGTTATTTAGAGCATCCTGAGGGGATTAGGTGTGATATAAAATACCAAGGAAGGTCCTTTATTTGTTAACCCACAGTAGACCTTTATACCTGAAACTAGTAAGAAAAGAAATGAGAGAAGTAATTAAAAAAAATCCAAAAAGCAAAGAATGTAGTGATTTGAGGAATAATGACCTTAAATTCTGCAGAGCTAATAGAAGTGTGTTTTTATAACGTTTCAGATAACGTCATTCAGAAAGTAAAATGGCATTTCAACTGTACGAGTGGCTCTGGAGCGAAGGTGAACTGGGAGAAGGTTGAGGAGGAGATGAAGTTCCAGCCCCCGGTTGAGCTGAAGCTGGAGGACGCGGAGCTGATGAACGGGCTGGCTAACGGTGGGCACGCAGAAGTTCATGTGGAGGTTGGTAAGTTGCTACTCTGCACAGGTGACAGCAGACTTCCTAAACCTAACCGCAAAGGACAGCGAAGCATATATGAAAGCGTACAGCAGCAGTTGTTCCTTCTACACTGAGAAATAGGGATAATGTATACAAAACCTGGGGGGAGAAAAGGCTGCCTTTCTGCCACATTGAAGAGCGTGTGGGCTTTGGATTGTAGCAGGTATGCGTTAAGTATTCAGGGTAGTGCATTTTTTCCCCAATTTTAGATAAGCTGCTCCACATGGGCAATCAGTTATAACCGGGCTTGGCATTTTGCATGTGAAAGTATCCTGCTTTTAAAGTCGCTGATTGTTAAATTTGATTTGGCAGAAGCAGCTCCAGTATTTCACCGGCTGTTGCAGACTCAGATAGAAGATATGTAATTACAGACTCGTTGAGTTACTTCAGCCCTGAGGAAAGAAAAGATCAGAAGAATGTGTTTGAGCTGAGGGCAGAACTCTCATACTTCCCACCTTGGGTTGTTCTCCCACCTGCACTTTCTGCTTTTACCCTGTTCTTTAAAATTCAGTGCGTTTGACCAAAGTTTTTGGAAGATGTGTCTGCACAAACAATGTGTAGAGGCTTGGCACAGGAACTTTCTGTAGCAAAAGCTGATATTTTTCTTCCTTTTAAAAGTGCTACCCTCTACCTAATTTTCTCTGAAGTTGGTGTCTTGTTTGTGTTTCAGTTGCGTAGTCAAAGTCCTGCCTACTTCCTTTGCAAAATAAAATGATTTTAATCCTATTAGCATTGCAGTTTAAATGCAGCTGCTGGGGTACCATGAGCTTGTATTTCTTCTTCTTTCGTTGCTCTTGGCTTATGAAGCATTAACAAAATTAAATTCTACTTGCTTGGTCTTAATGTTTCTGATGGATGAGCTGGAATCTAATTTGACAAAGGTATTTTAAGGTAAAATGAAAAGGATCAGTGACCAGGAAGAATTAAAAATAGAAAACATTTGATTTACAAGTCAGACTTGAAAGTGTGCCTCCAAACCACGCTTGGAGGTTAAATATTTTCATGGTGTGGCAGGGCTTAGAAATTCTTTGCACTAGTGTGAACATTTTCAGTGCCAGTGAACATTTGCTAGCTAGTCTGTGTCTACAGATCAGAAATATGTTTTCAGTTTTCCCCATCTTCCTAATTACTTTCTTTTATTTTCCATCTTGCTTGTGTTTCTGGCTTCTTTTTTTCTCTCTGTTCTAACCCAAATACTCAAACAAATTGTTCCATCTTTATTTTAAGGGCTGTGTTTATGGTCATCTGTTTCCATCAGCTGGAGTCAGCTTGCCTGGTTTGTTCCTCTCTCCTCTCATCACCACCGAGCTGCTGAATCCCACTTAGCTGCTCTAAGTTTAGCTGTGTGCATAGTGTCTGTTGCCTTATTACTGTTATTTATATTGCAGCTCTGCAATACAGGAGTCTTACTGAGCATATGTTGAAGTGGTTCCAGGAGAGCAGAACTTAATCACGTCTGCATTCTGTACGGACGAGAAATCCTGGACTGATCAAAACATCAGTCTCCTCACGTGGATGTAACCCGCTCCTGTTTGTTCAGCTGTGTGAGCACATCCCCTGGCTCCTCTTCTTTTTAGTATGAAAGGAGTCTGAAAAGTCAGGGCAGTTTTGTCATTGTCAAGTGTATATATAGAAACAAGAAATTTTTTCATTTTTTCATTCTATCTTCCTTTTATTACTCCATTTGTTAACGAAATCCAGCCCAGTTCTTCCTAGAAAGACACTAACACCGTATCCTTGCTCAACATCTCCACAGCCTCAGCTTTTGTTGCAAAAGCTTAACCTTGTGCCCCAATCTAGGCTATCTGGTAAAGCTTTGGAAGGCAGTGGGCTGTGTATATAAAAGAAAAGTGAAATGGAAGTAGCTTTCTGCGTAGAGGGAGAGTTCTCCTCAGAACTGGCTATAAGAAATGGAAGAACAACTTGTACTATTTGTCTAGTAAGCAGGCTATTAAATTATGCAGCATTGTGCTCCCCTTGATGAATGTTCTTAGTCTTTTGGAGGCACACGGGGAGTACTTCAGAGTCCTTTTCAAGATGTTTTTTGAAGATTTGATAACCTCTTCTTACATCTCTGTTTTTCAGTTGCTCGCATTTTATTTTTAAAGTGCTTGAATCTGATTTCATCTTTTCACTCCCGGTGCTGTCTTTATCTGGAGCTTTGTGTAAGTGAGTCATTGTCAGATCCTTGAAGAGACAGAATGGAGTATGGCACTGGCACTGATGTCAGCCAGTTAAATAGCCAGAGGCTTCTGCTCAGAAAATCTCTTACAAATTTCCTCGTCTTCATTGTTCGAGTGTGTTTTCACAGAATTGTTCTACACCTGTTGAAACCTGCAGATGCATTTTTCTGGGTGCTGGATAATCCACGGTGCCCAGAATACCTCTGTACAGTTCTTGTACTCTGAAGTGCCCGACTTTTCTACTGAACAGTCGGATCAGTTTGAATCCCAGCTAGCATTTAATTGTGTGTGTGTGCGTGTGCAAAACTGCTGTTCTGGGCTAACAGAGCTTATGGTCTCTTGTTCTCTTATTTCGTGTAATAAACAATTCTAGTATTAAAGTGTTTTTATGAAAACATGATTGAATCTGCACACAGAATTGTAATAATCTTGTTCTAGCAGTACCCATTTCTCTTGCTCTGTGCAATTTGCAGTTCGTGGATTAAACCTCAGGAAGATCCAGCAGAAACAAAACTCCCCAGCAAACAATTTAAAGATCAGTTTTCACAGACTGTGAGCCCTGAGCAACTAGATACTGTAATCTCCCCTGCGTCTGTGAAAGCAATTCTTTTTATCCTAGTGGACAAAAATGTCACTTTTAAATAATATTTCATGCTCTTGTCTTCAGCCTGCAGAAGCAATATATTCCCCCTTGTTCTTCACTGGGCTCTGGAAACTCTTGATGCGTGTAGTTTGCAAGATCCTGTGCAGTGAACGACACTTGTACTGGATGATTTCTCTCTGTCTGAGAGACACAGCCTGCCTCTGAAGCGAATCTTAGCAATTCGGGAAGAAGAAATGGTAGTCTTTATCAGGAAATTTCCATGAGAGAGAAATACATAGCTGCAACGCTATTTAATTTATCAAAAATAATAGGAAACTGAATGCTGCTGTCAGTATAAAAACAAACATGTTGGTACAGCTTCTGTTCAGCGTGTTGCTTGGATTTAAAATTTCCCTGTATAGCAGAAAAGCAAAATTGCCTTTAAATGATCGGGTTTCTTGCACCATTTATTTACGTGAAAATGTGCATGACAATAATACACAGTAATACTAAATAATGTGACATATTGCAAATGAGATTAATACAGTTCCCTTTGCAGCAGCTTTCGGGATGAAATTACGGAGGTATGAGTGCGTGCCAGCGAAATTAATTACAAAGACATTTATAAAAGAGGATTTATATCCCTACATTAATTTGGCACCAAGCTTTTTCACATTCATCTATCAAAATCCCTCTTAAAGGAGGAGACACAAGTGTTTTCCTTTTTGAACTGTGCAGTAGTAGTGCAATGCTCAAGTAGGTACGGGTATTTCACCTAGCTCTGAAGCAAAACCAGAGTTGATCTCTGTTTTGCATAGTTTATCTCCTCGTCAGGAGCTTTCTACAGCTGGTCAGGGGACAGAAAATCATGAGACTGGGGAAGCTTCTTGAGGGCTCATCCGTTCTGTCCTGTATCTTCTGTTGGTGCAGGAGAGGACCTGGATTTGATGCCTGAGGTGCAAATTGCCATTATTATTGTTATGCTGAAAGAGCTCTATTGGTGGTGAGCCACTGATAGAATATGGCAAGAAATAAATGTAGGTGAGGATAAAGGTGTTGTATCTATTGTTGCACTAGCTAGGTTGAAAAATAGGCGAGCTTTTGGACAACCAAACTCTTAATTAGAAGTGGCAAATTGCAAACTTAAATACAAATCAATAATAATTGCTTTGGCCTTAGCTAGGTACGTATCAATTAGGCTGTCCTGAGGAAATGGTGTTTGGGTGTTCAAACAAATGCTAGTAGCAGAGGAGGTGAGACAGGTAGTTCCCTACCTGTGAGATGTGGGCAGAAAGGGGATGAAAGAAACTGTAGCGGGCTGTAAAATGTGTCTCAAAGGCCCAAAATTTCAGAATCCAATCCATAGGCCCCAGTTTTGATTGTGATTTGTCAGTCTGCCTTGGAGACTGGCTCCAGCAGTTTGTGTCATCCTGAGAACTGCCCCAGTAACTATTCCTGCAGCAAGGCATCTAAATCCTTGGTCTTGGTACAGTTTTATATTACATTGTGGCAACGGCTTAATTAGGGCACCAAGTGTGGTATGGAAATGATGCAGGAGAAACTGGATTTCCCTGTGCTGGATTAAACCCTCAAATTGTCTGTGGGGAGAAGTGTGTGGTTACCAGTTGAGGGGGAAACAAATTGGTCTCTTGCTGTTACATGTGCCAGAAATCTAAGGTTTTTACCATCCCTTTGAGTGCTTAAAGCCTCTGATTTTTCTACTGACCCATGAAGAATGGTCAGTTCTGTTAATCTGCTGTAATAAAGAGTTGAAAAATACCTATATGCAGCACAAAAGAAGAAATCGATGCTAAATAGTTCAAGAACAAATTCTATTACTTAACCTGTTTAAAAAGTGCTCCAGAGCTGTCGTATATTTTTTTAGATGTCAAAAAAATTGAGCAGTGTAATGCAACAACAAATGTGGTTCTATTCATAATTGGTCTTCTCCGGAACAAGCATGAAAGGTTTGGAAAACCCAGATAAGCTGATCTGAGTTGCTTTATGTTGAAATGTTTGAAGTTGTAGTGCTAACTTTTACTAATGGCTCTCTTTTCACTCTCTCTCTCTTTTTTTTTTTTTTTTTTTTTTTTTTTTAAGTCCCTACTTACAGAATGCAACGTGTGACTCCCCTGGGGATCCTGTCCCTTGTTCTGAACATCATGTGTGGGGCTTTGAATCTCATTCGAGGAGTTCATCTAGCAGAGCATTCATTTCAGGTAATCCTGGTTGGGTTGAAACCTGAAAATGAGATGAAGGAGGAGAGTTAATGCAGTAACCAGATGAGGGATGGCTTTTCTGCTTCATAGCAGACCATACATCTCTCCATAAAAACTTTTGTTTGTCCAGGAACCGTACAGTTCTGATTGCTTACCTTCTAGAGCGAGTGTTTTGTTGTATATTCAAGCATGTTGCATTCTACTTTTTTTCTGGTGACACTGGAATTTGGAGAAATGTTGTAATCTTGCTAGGCTGGCTGGATATATTATTATTATTTGTCTTGTATTTTGTTCTAGATGCTTCTATGTAATTTTTGTTAAATATGTAACTGTAAACAACTTTGAAAAGAGGAAAAAAAGTTTCTTGCAGGGTCTCACAGTTTTATTTATCTGTTTATAATAATCATTATTTAGTTATTTATTGTTACATAAGCCTCAGTTCTTGGTGTCTTGTTGAATGGTAGTGATCTTGCTGCTGTTCGATACTGTTCCAGTCAATTAACAGAAATTATGATGAGGGGTACTTGATGATATACAGTATTCCAAAATATCAAGTAGTACTTGCTAAAAAAATAAAATAAAATGTAGTTTATTTAATTCCTTGTTTGTTGTTTTATCCAAACAGGAGGACCATGAAGTAATTGGAAATGTGATAGCCTTTTTTCTACCTTTTCTAGCCTGTGTTTTTCAGGTACGTTAACTTAATGCTTTCTGAGTTTTGACATTATGAGTTACAACACAAACCCATTTTCAGCTAAGCAGAGGAACAACTTGTTTTTTAGCATCCTATCTAGCCAATTCCACAAAGGTGCTCCAGTGAAGTGGCACAAATATAATTAAGGGCACAACTTAACCTTGTCAAATTGAAGTTTTAGGCTTTTCAGTGTTTCCATGCTGTGGCATGCCAAATGGAGCTGAGTGTGATAAAGAAGTGCTAGCCCAAAGATGCCTCTCTTCCCAAAGTGATTGACATGTTGTCTTTCTGACCTAGTGATGGGCTTTTGTAGCATAACCACTGTAAAAGACAAATCACATATAGAATAACACCACCACTGAAAGTCTTCTAATTTACATGAAAAGTTATTTTTAAGTCTTGGGACAAATACAGTTCCCAACTTCCTTAGATTTTCTTTTTTTTCCCCAATGGATTATTTTCTCTTACCTCCTTATGCAGAAGAGTTTGAATGAGGAAAATGATATATGCTCCAAACAGGTTCTTCCTGAAAGGTTTCTTAAATGCCTAATGCAGTGGTCCACAACCTTTAGGTTTCAGGGAAATCTGCTGTTTGCAAAATCTTCCATTTTTAGCCTGTTGTCACAGGAAGCTGCTATAGTTAGGATGCTAATTGACAGAGCATAACATGATACAATGTGTTTTTAGTGCTGTTGCCTTTGGCCAACCAAATTTGGGGATAGCTATCTGAAGGCTTCTGTTCATCTGTGATATTTAAAACTGGTAATGATGCTATTTGTCATATCGTAATAGACAATTGAGTGTCTTTCAGCCTTTTTACACCTGTGCTAGTGGCAGAGCTTTAAAATGGAGATAATAATCGGGATCTGAAAACTGGATGCGAGTCAGTCATCACACAGAAAGGCTCTGTCCTGCTTTATTCCAGTTAGCACCTGAAGCTAAAGAAGCTTTAAAAAAAAAAAAAAGTGTTCTTCCGTATCCTTTTGATCTGTAGCAGTCATCTTCACAAAATGCTCGTGCATAAATTGAGCTCAAATGTGAAGTGCTTTCTACTTTATGGTATCTACTTGTGTCATCGGCACAGTTGGAAGCTGTGACCTTAAGTGAGAAAGCCTGATCTGTTACTGCCTGACTTAGAAAAAGTAGCTCTTCTGCCAGCAATTTGTGAAGTTTTTAGTTCTCTCCTGCAAGGCTTGTTGCTCTTCACACTTGCTTAGCAAGTGGGTTCCAGCTGGTTTCGAGTATAAAAATACAAAAAGCCCCAAAACACTTTTGAGCCCTGTGTTGGCAGAAATGATGCTCTTGCTGCCAAGTCAAGTCTAGAGAATGTAGTCCTTTACTTACCCCTAGAGCAAATCCAGCAGCAACAGTTTGGGGTTTGCTTGTTTCCCGCCTCTGAGCCTTTGCCTTGCAAGAATCACAGGTGGGTTTGAAAGCTGGCTTTTAGTCCAGGCTGGCGTGGGCAGGAGGGATGCAGAGTGTGCTGACAGGCTTCGTTTGCTGCCTACACTTAGCCAGTAGGTGCTGGACTGAGGCTGCTGTTCCTGGAGAACCTTTCAGGATGGGAGCAGGAGGAAAGCTTTGAAATTCTTAGTGGTCATGGCAATGGTTGGTATGTCCGAGAGGCGTGGATGTGCCAGCAGTCCCCAGCTTGCCTGTATATATGTGTATGTATAACTCTGGTCTTCCATATACATACTTTAATGCTAATGATCTCTCTCTTGTCCTTTTGTAGTGTTACTTGTACCTATTCTACAGCTCGACGAGGAAAGTGAAGACATTTATACTCTTTTTCTTGGTCTGTTCATGCAACGTTTACTTGTACGGATTGCGGAACGTCTGGCAAATAGCCTTTCACATAGGAGTGGCATCTCTGTCTTCCTACCAGATACTGACAAGGCAACTCATGGAGAAACAGCCTGACTATGGAGTATGAAAAAGACTGTGGGTTTGCTATTCTCTTTTTACGGCTCATTTTTTGTATTAAAAGGGGCAAAAATAGCTTGGAGTATTTTTTTTAAAGCCTTGTGACAGTGGTTATTGCGAGGAGGATGTCTCAAAGCAACCTGAAACGAAGTGGGATCCATGTAGCAATGTCAAACACACAGTGAAGAATTTAACTGTATTCAACATGGCATGTGGTGATTGTGCATGGTAGATTTCGTTAGGTGTCGTCAGCGATGGAGGTTCACTTTAAAACCAGCTCTTACTCCTTGACTGCTACCACCTAGACAGCATTCTGCCATTTGTCATACTGGCTCTGTAACAGTTTAGCAGGTCGATGTCTTGGCGTGGAAATGCTTCAGAAAATCCTAAAATTGTATTATAAGGAGAAGATAAAGTGGTGGGTAACACTTCTGTCTGTAGACTCTTGGTAAGTGTAAGTAAAGGAGTAGTTTGCCATAGTTAGACGAGTCCGTTATTAATGGGAAAAAAATGTTAGGGTGAGGTTCAGGATATTTTTTCTGGGTTTTCAATGAAAAGAGAAGGCTGTGGCTTCCTTTAAAAAAAATACAGGTTTTAAATATTTCCTGGCTATACAGCGCATTTTAAAGTACATGCTTGTTGGTTAATTACAAATATGCTTGGGGCAGCATAAAATAAACCAAGGGGATATTAGTGCCCTTTCAGCTCAGGCGGCCTTTATTTCCCCAGTTAAGGTCACCCTTACTGTAAGGGCGGTTCCGTGTTTGCTTGGTCTGTACAGATAATAAATCTTCCAAGCCTACTTATGGCAGGCCACCGACACCTTCACCTTTAGAAAAACGAATAGCTGGTGAATGGAAAGCCATCTCCAGTAATGGAGAGCAAGAGCAGGTTCTCTTTATTATATAAAACACCTTTAGCTAACGGTGTTGAGTTCTTACCCTAAGAAGAATTTATGAGTGTGCACTTTTGAATATAGTACTTAGGAGCTGAATTTCTTAACCTCTGCTGCACTGGGTATTCTTGTAAGTGATATACCGAGGTGCATATGGGCATTGTAGCACGTATACGAATACTTTAGGCTGCTTGTGTTTAAAAAATGCATATCATTTTGATGCAGCTGTCCCCGAAGGATTGTAAAGACTCAAACTGAGATGATGTAGGGAGCTGTAGGTGTGTTATTGTCCCAGTATGGTCCTAGATTTCTTTATTTTTTTATTTTTTTTCTGATGACCTCATTTCCTTCACCAACAGTCTCTCACCAAAGACTTATTTTTCTCTCGTGTAGTCTCTACCTCTAGTGGTTGCAAGGAGGTTAACACGATGCAGAGTTGTCTTTCTGAGTTTGCAGAAATACTTACCGAGATGCAAGAAAATAATTTTGTTATGATTTCCTGAAATCTCAAGATGCAAACATAGCAAGTATCAGTGGACTGCTAGACCAAAAATGTGTGGCCTTGGAAGCACTTCTGGGATGCATCTAACTGCAGCCTGTTATAGCCTGGACAGTTTCTAGGACATCCAGAGACTTGGTTCCAGAGCTTTTTCCAGTAATAAAATAGAGGCATTTCTCTTCCAACTCATGCTTACCCCATTTACTGTAACAATTATGTAATGAGGTCCTTTAAACCGTGAGGAATAGCTTAGTAGAAGTGATGGAGGAATGTTTTAGCCAGCCAGTTACGAAAACAGCTGGAGCTCTGTGCCATGAGGTAATGCTGTTCCGTTCTAGAGGAGTGGATTAAAATGGATTGCCTGTCGTTCACTCTGGCACAAAACTGGTGGTAAGTGGATGAATGAAGCCAGGACTCACGCATTCTCATTAAGACACCCAGATGACCCCGCAGATGTGGGAGTTTTAGTGCTGTCAAGCTTTAAGTTTCTGTACAGTTCAGTCCCGGTTTTACTTGTCAAGGTTCTCTTTCTGTCTGATTGGAGGCTGCAGGAAATTAAGCCGTGATGTTGGGTTACAAGTCAGGAAAACCAGAACAAAACTAAATGCACAGAGCATTGACAGCAGGGGGGGCAGTGAACCATGATGTGCTTTGTGTTCCTCAGCCTTTTATTTAGCTGATGGGAAGAAAGAGCAATGATCCTGATGCTCCCTGAGTATTCGACTGCTTTATCCTAAAGCAACCACCTCTCTGTGCCAGGTGATGTGAGCAGCAGCTCCGCAATGCGAGTGGTACAATGAGGTGTTCAGATAGCTCGTGTAATTAACATCATTAGAGTCAATAAAGGTTAAAATCAGCTTTTGGTTAATGCTTTCTTTTTTTTTTCCTGAGATTGCTTTGTTGAACAAACTCCGTTGGTACAATTCTGCCTTCATGTAATTTTTTTTTGGCTTTGTGGATTAGGCAGAGGATGCAACAAGGTCTCTTCTGCTGACGGACAAAGCTCCGCTTTGCTGTTTGCTTGATCCCTTTGCAACTTTTTCTTTTCTGTAATGTGTGCAACCTGTGTTAAGGAATCGGTGTGGATTAATCTGCGTGCATTGGTATCTGTGCACTTTGTAGTTCTGGATTGTGATTTGGGAGCGAGGAAGAGCAAGCGTTGTTTGTTTTTATTTTGTGTTATTATTTAGGATGGCTTCTGTATCTGTGGTATTTATACAATTAAACTTTTTGTCCGGTGAAACAGCAAGAGGAATAGAATAGCTTGCATCGATCTCAGTGCTTTAAGATTTAATAAAAAAGAATGACTTGCAGTTTGAGTACATGAAATCTGACTCATAACGTGGGATTACTCTGGTGTTGAATCAAATCCCCAAACAGGAATCCATCCCTTTTTGTTCGACTTCAAACTGTTTAATGTGGTTTGACTTGTATCTCCTTAACACTGTCAGTTTTTAAGATAAGTCCCTTGGAAATTCTTTTCCTCACCCAGCAGCATAGCACAAGGAAATCGGCAACAAATGAACTTCATTAATTTAAAAGATTCACAGTGCATAGTCACTTTATGAAACTGTTTATTTTCTGTGTGTTTTTTTTTTTTTTTTTCTTCTCCCAAAGACCTGTTAAGTTTATAGAAGGTGGGCTGGTACCTTTTTAGACATTTTTGCACTGTGTTAATAATTGAACCTGTGTAAATGTGTATAAAATCATTTTGCATGTACGTGTATATATGTACATACCTAATAAATGGCTTTTTTTGTAATGGTTGCCTTCATTTATACCTTCGTTTGTAGCGTGGAAATAGCTGGGTACACTGGACACAAGGTAGATGAACTGTTTGATGCATATGAAAATGAGTGTTCCCTGTGGCAGTGTCCGAAATATCTCAAAAATAAGAGTGTCTGAGTGACTGAGCTGCATCAAATGTCTATAAAAATGTATACAGAGACTTGCTTTTCCAAGCAGCAGGCTGTGATATAGTCTCTGTAGCTTCAGCAATCTTGCTTTTTACTTTGAGACCACATTAGAGAGGCTTTTCCTGCGGAACTTGCATTTTGGAGCATTGAATTATGTGAAGTCTGATGCTGCACAGTCCTGTAGGTCCTTTTCCAGCTGCTTGGCAGAGAGAGATGGGGATTTTGCAGATTGTTACTAGATTTTTTTGTAGCCTAGTTGGTTAAATGAACTAGGCCTAGTGAGTATCCCTACTAGGGATGGTCCTTAACCCTTCCCTCATGGACTTTACTTTTATTTTTCCCAGTTTCAGCTACCTTTGAAACAACCTCATCAGGCTTTGTTGAAATGTGTGACTGAGTCCCGCATCCCCACCATCTGAACACAACAGGGTCAGGTCTCAGCGACCAGGCTTTGGGAGAGGGATGCTTTGAAGGGCAAGACTCACAGAGGGAGTATTTTTGGAGCCTGCCTAATCAGACACCAAAGAATCGGGTAAAAATCACAAAATTGGAAGAAATCAGGCTTGTGCATCAAATTCTAGAATCATAGAATCATTATGGTTGGAAGAGACCTCCAAGCTCATCAGGTCCAACATCTCCTACCCCCAGTGCCACCACTAAGCCATGTCCCCAAGCACCACATCCAACTTCTCCTTGAACACCCCCAGGGATGGTGCCGCCACCACCTCCCTGGGCAACCCGTCCCAGTTTCTGACTGCTCTTTCTGAGCAGAAATGTCTCCTCATTTCCCACCTGAACCTCCCCTGGCTCGAGGCACTGCAGTGTCAGCAGTGGGTTCGAGATGGTTGCGGTGCCGCAGCTCATCGCAGCGCTGACAAAAGGAAGGGAGAAGCCTGTGGCTGGCCCCGTAATGAGGGGAAGGCAGTGCAGACACCAGGCGTTAATGAGCAAAACTTGGGGGGGGAAGCCTTATTCTTCTGAACTGCTCTGCCTTTTGAAATCTAGGAGTGTTTTTTTTTTTCCTTCCTGTACATAAACAGTTGCTCAAAGCATCTTTTTTTTTTTTTTTTTTTTTTTTTTTTTCCTTCTCAAGATGCCAGCAGAGAAGAACAGCAGCCTTACTCCCCCCCCTTTTTTCCCCTCTTAAGGTGAGGGGAGAAAGCAATTATAACTCCCTTTTTCTTTTGAAGGCACTGATAAAAGGAGGTGGGAGGATCAGAGGGCCCCTGCGCCAAAAAGGAAACAACTCCTCAGGTGATAGAAATGCACGGGTTTGTTTTAAACAAAGTAACTCGGCTTGTGCTGTGCGCTGTCTTTCAAATGTGACCTAATTGCATGTAAAAACTGGGGAATGGGGAAGGCAACAGCGGCCAGAAGAAGCAGCTGAGCTCTGTTTTCACACACGTTGCCTCCTCAGGGTGACCGGCTCAGCTCGGCTGTTGTAGGGCAGGGAGAAAAAGTGGCACGAAACCCCTCGCAGCAAGGCCAGGAGCTTGTAGGTAGGAGGTGAGGGCAGCCGAGAGCCTCTGCCGGGTGCTGGCTGCCTCTAAAAGCACGTCTTGGCACAGGCAAAGGAGCTCAGATGCTTTATTCTGCAGCTGGTGGCTTTTGTAGGTGGTTTTGTAGGGTTGTTGGCAAATAAATGCCTGCTTGAGACATTCAGAGAATGTTTTTGGAAAGAAGCAGCATCCTGTTGAAAGGGAATGAAGGTGTGTTTGAGCTCCCTGGGGACGGGAATACTTAGTGCTCTTCCACCTCTCGTTTCTTTTCCAACAGGCTTAACAAAGAGATTTTAAAATACGACCGATTCACTTGCTTACAGTGCTGTGTTTCCCCTCCAAAAAAATGAGGACCTTGGAGGGGCAATGAATGGTATCCGTGTACGTGTGCCCTACTGCAATGTCTGATGTCATTGGCTTGTGCTCTGCAGCCACTTCAGGTAGGGTTGGTGGCTCATGTTTGGAGACCAGGGCTGTTAACCTCTCTGCCCATGGGCAGACTGACCAGGAAAGGTCCCTTCCCTCGATGGGAAGAGATGGGGCAGTGCCCCCTCATTGCAGTCTTAGAGAAGAGGAGCACGAGTTCGGACTTATCCCTCTTTAACAGCTGGCTCAGGCTCATCCATCAGGAGGACTTGGCTAAAAGTTTGGGTGGCTCCCCATTATTTCTACCCCCTTTTTCCAGCCCTAGAAATGCTGTTTCAAGGCTGCCTTGGAGAACTGTGTGTGTAAGGCAAGGAAATGGTCACGCAAACCTCAAAGAGCCCTTAAAAGCCAGCGCTTTCTGCTCTTACTTCAGTTATAAGAATAGCAAAACGTGGAAGCGTGTCGAATTCCCTTAGCTGGGATAAATCTCGTTCATGCAAGAGCCGTAAGAAAGGCTCGAAGTAATGACCGTTAAAATGTAGGGCACCAGTCGGTATAGCCTGACGTACAGCTGGGGAGCCCTGAGATTTATTCCTTCATTATGCGAGGCAAGACATTAACATACAAAATCCCTTACTCCGTGGCTCTTGTAGGGAAGCACTAAAAAGCAATTAGGTGGAACGTTCAGCTCCGAAATACATTAGTGCTCATCGGTATGCACCCTGCGAAACAACCACGGGGCCTTCTGCTAGGAGGTGCCAACTCCTCCAACCTGCTGAGCCTTGGCTCAGTACTAAGGGCCCAGCTGTCCTGGCACGATGAGCTCCCCGAAAATTTGTGTGCGCCTGCTGGATGAGGCCGGCTGGAGGTTCAAGTGCAGATCCTGGCCTAGGATTTGGAACTAGAGCATCCTTCCAAAATATGGCACTCCTGGCAAGGTAAAGGGGCCTGTGCACAGGTAAAAGTTGTTAATATTTGCGAAACTTACTGGTCATGGAACAGAAACCTCTGATGCTTGAGGTATCTCCAGAGCTGGAAGTGTAGTCAAGCCGGCTTGGATTCAAAAGCCAAAATTCCTCCATAGTGTCCCATGCTGGTGCTGAAGCTGCTGCTCTGGATCCACACCTCACTCATGGGGTCATTTTTCTCCTTTTGCTTTGGAGCTTCTCTCTGAGGCTGGTTTACTCTGAGGATGCTGGGGTCAGAGGGAGCAGTTGAAGGTGCTAAACCCAGCTGGTTCCCCTCCCATGTCCTTGGCTGCACTGCCCACGCTCACGCAGGATTTCCCGATCCCCCAGGCGTGATTTGAAGGTGCGAAGTGCATTTGAAGCCGAAATCGAAACACCTAAACAGCCTTTAAGCATTATTTCTCCAGCTTTCTGCTTCTCTCTCCTACAGGCACTGGGAGGCACCAGTGTACAAGCTAAGGCTGGGTGCCCAGGCTGGGAGGCGAGCCAAGCAGCTGATACAAGGAACCTGCCCATTTTTCTACCTGCTTGTACAAATGCTACGGTTCTCCCAGAAGATTTTGCTGTGGGATTCGCAAAACAGAGATAAAACACCCCAGAGACATTAGGAGGATCACTTCAGGGATGCAAATCCACCCTGCTAGGCTGGAACTAATTTGTCAAAAGCAAAATCATCTCCTTTTCTTTTTGCCTCGCTAGTCTTTAAGGAACAAAGTGGGATTCTTTGTGCTAAATATTGGCTCTGCTGTTCCGAGCGTCGGGGCTTTGTTCTCAGCCTGAAGGATTCAGGAAGGGACCGGATGGTTTATGAGAGGAGAATCCAGTGGCTTAATTAGCTAGAAGGCTGGAGGCAGGCACGCACACATTTCTGGCACTTAATCCACCTGCAGTAACTGCTTGGAAAGTTAAGGCAGAGAGGAAGGCGTTTGAGGCTAAAACCCTGTTTCTGAAGCTTTGCTAATAAACAGGAGAACAGTGATGCTGGCAGGAGCAGGAGGTGGGGTGTTTGGGGTGCTGGTGGGGCTGCAGGACACGGGGGAGGCTGTGCCCTTAGCCAGCGCTGGGCAGAGCTGGAGCTGGTGGAGCTCACCAGGCCGCTTCCAGCCACCAACATGGGCTGGGAGAGGCTTTGCATGTGCTGAAAGGGACCTCACAGGATCCCGTTAGTCCTTCTTCCTTCTGAGCACCTTCTCAGCTCTTATACGAGCTTGTTTTTGTAGTGGCTGCTTCCTCCTCCTGCCCTGCCCGCAGCACTGCTGGGATTTCCCTGTGCCCCTCTCCATGGTTGAAGGGGGGATTGAATGAGAGGGAAGAGGGACCTGGAGCTGCCTCCACGCACCAGCAAGCCACAGTGGGCAGCATAAGGACAAAAAGAAGCTGGCAGAGCTCAGGAACAGGCTGCCCAGAGAGGTTGTGGGGTCTCCTTAATCCCACAGCAAATCCGCTACAGCTGAGGGGGTGAAGGGGAGCTACTGGGCTGGGGAGGGGAGCTGTGGCAGCTTGAGATGATCAGCACAGCTTCTGTTGTAGTGAACGACCTCCTCTGGGTGGCCGTGGCCTGAGATTTTCCCTCTGAGATATTTTTTTGTGTGTGTTTGTGCCAGGAGCTCCTCGGCCTGCCAGGCCCCAGGCCTTGCTCCTTGGGACAGCAGGGCTGGAGCTGGCTGCTCCACAGAGAGAGATGGGGAAATCTGCTTTGCCTGCTCCTGCTATCACCACGTAGTCAGGAATCATTTCCTTCCCTATCAAAAATCTTAGGCTTTTTCACCCATTTCTTCCCTTTTAATCTCTTTCTGATCGTTGTGTGGAGAATGATGCTGTCACACACCATCAGAGAGCTGGGGGGGGCTCTCAGCTGGCAGCGTGTGCTCGCAGCTGAAGTTTCAAGGCTTTCTACACAAATCCTGAGCTCCCAAGTGTGCTCCTGCCTTGCTTGGGAGCCACCTGCCAGCTTGCCCTGAAGGTTTTTGACCATGGTTAGGGGTTGCTGGCAGGGGCAGCAGCAAGCCAAGCTTTGCACGGTCATTGCTCCTGCCTGGCCGAGGAGTGATAAAGGTTTCTGAGTTCCCCATGGGAATAATTCCTTTTGGGAATGGCCATGTGAGTATCTCTGCAAGCCAGGAACACCCAACGTGACCCAACATCTGCTGCTGTTTCCCGGACATGAGCATTGAACCAAACTCCTGGGTCAGTGAACTAATGAGAGCGGTTTGAGTTGTGATACAGCTCAGACAGCTCCCAGCTGCTTGCTCGCTGTGTTTAACCAGGAGCAATCAGACCTGTAGCTGCCAGCTGATGTCTCAACAGGAGCTCAGCTCTAGAGCGAAATTCATTGTGAACTGGCATGAAAGCTGTCCACACTGCCTCCTCCCAGAGGCACATCAGAGAGGGATGCTCCCTGCTTGCCTGAAGAGACATCTCAGGCCCTTGGAGGAGTGAGTTGCGTGGAGGGCTCAGTTTTAAACCATTCCTGCATTAGCTTCACTGCATTATTTTGGCATTAGCTGTAACAACGATAACCCTTTGTTCTCCCTGGTCCTTTATTTTCACAGTAGTGATTTGTCCAGCATTTCTTGCAAAAGCCCTGACAGGACATGGTCATCTCATGACTGGTGGGTGGGTCAGATCCTGCTCTGCACCTCTACATCCCATCCAAAAGGGATGTGGAAAAACTGGAGACAATGCTGTGAAAAAGCATCAGGATGGCCATGTGCAAAAGGCATGGACACCAGATAAAAATCCCCCTGGGAGGGAAATGCAGCACTGGAATAGGTTGCATAGGATGGGGTTCCTCCAGCCTCAGAGGCTGGCCCATCAGACAACATGACCCAGTGTTGGCAGCAGGAGGCCGGACTACGTGTCCCTTGCAACCAGCATCTCAGAGATGTGTCCTAGGGTGTGCTGTGGTTTAGGATTCTGGATGCTGCTTAGATACTTCACATCTGTCGGTTCATAAATTAACACGACAAGGATCCCAAAAAAAAGGATCCCAAGCGACAACCCTAAATCAAGTTGACCATCCTGAGGGTTCTCTTGCTCTAAGCTGACCAAAATTTGGAAAGAGCAGGGAAGCCTTGCAGTGTAATTTGTAGGCTCTCACTGTTATCCCTTGACATGGGCAGTGTCTGGCTTTCCTGGTAGGGACTCATCTGACCTTACACACACAAAGCAGCTGGCAGCGGGTTCACCGAGGCTGGGAGCAGTGCTGACTTGCAGCACGGCAGATTTAGGGCTGGCGATACCATCTGAGCAGATTGCTTTTGCTTTAATGAGCTCGCTTCCCTTTTAGAAAGATGACCTTAGGGCCTGCTGGTAGCGAAGCAGCATAACTACACATGAATTGTTATTTAAAGTTGCCTCAACTGTTCCTAAAAAAAGGCCCCTCCCTTTATTTATTTATTTTTTTTTCCTGGGCATCATCCTTACATCATTTTTCCAGTTACTGGAAATCTGGCTTAATAAATCTCCAATTTACATGTGTATGATATGTCTCTGGGAGAACTACAACAACCTGGCAACACCAGTGCCTTCCCCGAGTGGGATTCACGTTTGCTGTGGGTTATGTTTGGAGAAAGGCAGTGGTGTTCCTCTGCACTAGGGTAACTGTGTTTTTTTTTTTTTTTTTAGTGTGTTTGAGACACATAATGCTCCAAAAAAAAAACCCAAATGAGATTGTACCAGAGACCTACTTGACTAATTGGGTGTGTGAGGATCCGACCTGAAACGGGAAGCACCAAAATACTCCTAGCTCTACCTTTGTCCCCATTCTTGGGAGCTTCTACTCTCTGGAGGACTTCCAGCCACTTTTAGTCATTCATCGTGGCAACAAAAAGTGTTTGTTGCCACGATGTCTTCCTGAACAAAACCAGTGTGCTGGGGCCTGCAGGGCCGTGTTTTGGTTTGGCCAGCCAGGCTGCTACCATGCTGCTTGGTTCTCAGCAGCATCCACGTGGACCTCGACGCCTTGGCATCCCCTGGGGGCTGGGTGAGTCAGGTTCATGCAGAAACGAGGTGTTGATTTGATCCCTTCTGGCCATTTGAAAGCTCTGAATCACTTCTGATTGCAAACACGCTGTGGAGTTGATCTAATGGATGGGAATGATGCTCATTAGAGAGGGGGATGACAGACACCGCAATATCTGCCACTCGTGATGCCTGCTGCCTTGAATTTGGACAATCCTTTCTCGCTGTTCCAATCAATGAATATTTTATAATGCGTCAGGGCCAAGCACAATATTTTTGGTGGATATTTTCTTCAGAAAAAAAGGGAGATTTTCAAACATGAACTGCTATAATTAAGTTATTTCAGTCACAAGGTGAGAAAAAAAAACAAAGATGATGATGTATTTTTAACTTGAAATGTTGCAGGTTTTGTTCAAAATGTTGTCTTCCTTCACTGTCAGCTGCAATCTCAGTAAAAGCTAAAAGGAAAACATCCTGAAAATGAAACATTTTGTCCAATTCAAGACAGTTTTTGTCCTGAAAGGCCTAGAGACAGCAGCAGTAAGCTGTGAGCAAACAGCTTGATCACGAGGATTTTAAAGACAGGGATATATCTGGCTTCAGCACCTGTTTTGACAATCTTGAGCAGCTAAAATTCAGTGTTCAGCCCTGTGTAAACCTCCCTGCCTTTTAGGACTGGCTGAAAAACTGAAATACTCCATAAATAAAATAAAGAATGCAACTGAGTGCATCCACTGCTGGCTGGTCAGCTGTATAGTGCCCAAATCCATTGATGTACTCAGTAATTATGGGCTTCAGACAGCTAATTGTGGGACCTGGTGCTGATTCAGACACTTGGGTATTTGGGCAAAGGAAGAAAAGGGCTTTGAGAGTTTTTTTGACCCAACTTAATAAGCAGCTCTTCCTCCCAGCTCATATCTACCCATCCAGAACTGCTTGGGAAGAAAATCAATCATTTTTGTAGCGGAGAGCATATTTAATAATGCAAAAGGTCACTGTGCCACACACAATGCCTTGGTGTCTTAAAGGAGGAATGGTCTATGGCTCTGCCTTTTAAAACCTGCATGTTTGTGGTTCAATTTGTCACAGCAGCCAAGTCATCTCGCAGCAATCCAGCTGCCTCAGCACATTGTCCTGCCCAGGAACCTCCAGTTCGAGGATGACCCTATCCCATCAGAGTCTGCTCTGTTTAGGGACATCAGGAGCTGCCTTGGCCAGGTGGGATTGATTTTCTATCTAGCAGAGCATTGCTTGGTGCTTGCAGTGGGACAGGCACCAACCCATGGCATGACAACAGCAGCTCCTCAAAGGACATCTCTGAGAGTCATGGCACGATTTTGTGCACCAGGTAGATGCTCATGGTATTTGCAAAAATAAATATATATATGGGTATTTGCGAGGGCTGTGATGTCTCCAGACTTTGTGGCAATGAGGGTTACACCAATACAGAAGATTCCTAGGTGGAGGGGTTATTTCCCTTGTGGCTCATCTGTGCCATCATGGGCACATCCGTGGTAGGGTACAACATAGCTAGCCTGGTGCCATGGTGGCACCAAGCCGTGGTCTTCTTGGATAGTTGGGAGATCAGGACAAGACCAACTGTGTGTCAATTTCCAGCGAGAGTGTAGCCCTCAGATGAAGAGAAGAGCTGGTTCCCTCCCACCTGGCACTCGTGAGACTGCACCTGGGGTGTTGTGCTCACATTTGGACCTCCCAGCACAAGAAAGACACCAACATACTGAAGTGAGTCCAACCAAGGTGAGATGGCTCTGGGGCTGGAGCATGTGGCACAGGAGAAGTTGGGAGAATTACACTCGTTCATCCTGTATTAGAGGTGGCTTAGGGGAATCTAATTGCTGTCCTCAACTACCTGGAGAGAAGACAAAACCATCTTCTTCTTGGAGATGCCCAGCAAAAGGATGAGAAGCAACAGGCAAAATCTGTAGCAAAGGACATTTCAATGATAGTAAGGAAACATTTTTCACCACAGAAGTCATCAAATGCTTCAGCAGGGGTCTGGAGAGGTTTTGTGTAATCTCTGCCCTTGCAGATATTCAAAACTGGACTGGAGAAGATGGGGCACCTTGGTAAATGCTGAAGCTGGGCCTGCTTTGAAACAGGGAGTTGGATTAAAGACATCCTGAGATTCCTTCAAACTAAATTGTTCTGTTTCATCAGTAACTCTAGTTACTTCAGAGTGGCAGCAGTGTAAACCTACTTCATGAGCCAAGACTGAATATGGGGGGAATAGAGGAAAAAATGGGAGCTGTGGTGTGATGGATGCAGAGATTTATGCAGAACTGAAAAACCAGAGAACTGTCTGCAGTCCCTGAGGGTGACAGCTTAGATCTGGTCTACCTGACGGCTACGAATGGCTCAGTAAAAAGGATCTCAGCTGTAAAACAGCATTATATGAAGCTACAAAAGGAAATTGTCAAGATGGACAAGTCCCAAAGTTTTTAATTGGCCTGTGGGTGCTGAATGCCACAGGCTGGATTTAGAAAGAGCAGTAAAAAAAAAAAAATTGCACCAAGGATCAGTAGGCACTGTTTTATGGGAGTATTTGAGAGGTAAGGAAATGGTGCCAGGTCCCGTGTGGCTGGTGGGAGTGCTCATACTGCTCCACTAGGAAGACCTGAGGACTTGGGTGTAGTGAGGAGGGAAGGAAGGATGAAGCCTGAGGAACACAGAAAGAGAACTTCATGTCAGATTATGAGATGCATGCCCAGGAACCCGAGCAGCAGGACTAATTTCAGAGCACCTTTGACAATTCAACTTCTTTCTTGATGTACATAGGTTGGACTTGGGGCCAGATTTCTGAAGCTCATTGTACTGAATCCAGCTCATAAGTTTACTTAATTTGATAATATTTTTTCCAATTTGAAGACTTAGAGGGTTCCCAGTTTGGATTCACCAACCTAGGTCTCAACAGAGAGTCCTGCAAAGCCAAGGAGATGAAGTCTTTGACCCCCTTGTGAAGGACCTGTGTTCAATTCCTCTCTACAAATCCTGCATGGCTTTGGGCAGCTCACCTAGGGCTCGGGCTCCATCACGTAGGCACAGAAATCAGTCATCATGGTTAGGAGAATGTCTAAGCTCAAGAAAGTGAATTGGAGCATCTCCTCCCCAGGCTCAGGTCCCCTTGAGAGCAGAAGATCTGACACCGAGGGGAGTTTTTTTTGGCCTGTGCACAGGCTGTGGGATGTCTCACTTTGTCTTCTTCTTGCACAAAATGACCACACAAGATTTTGTTGGATTATTCTCTGTCAAAGAAAAGTCCAATGGAAATGAGCCTGTTCTGATGAAATTTCTCTTGAAAACACCGGAGCATTGGGAAATTTTGAAACAATTCCCCCTCTTCCAGTTTGGTAATCAAATGAAACAGAAGTCGAAGTCTTGACACGGTGTTCAGCTTTATTGCTGTGGGAACATCTGAATGAGCCCAACTAGAAGTTCTTTCAGAAAACAGGCAAACAAACCAAAACAACTCAAAAACAACAACAACAAAATCCCTCACCTTAGCCATTTTGCTTCTGTTGTGGAATGGCAATACTTCTGCAAGCACATTTAAACAGAAAAGAATAATAGGGTCTCCAAGCAGCTATTATTTTCTTTTTTTCCTTTGTTTCTCCTTTACTTAAATGTAGCATTTTCAAGAACTGTGCCTTTGAATGCAGGTTGGGAACGCTTTCATTGCATATATCATGTTTGCTCAGAGAGAGGCCGTGCTTTGCGACCACAGCCTGCAACCCGAGAGCAACCGGCTGCGGAGCAGAGGGGCATAGCTTCAGTGCCTGGATGCTCGAGGGCAAACCCCACAGCTGCTGGGGCATAATTTCAGTGCCTGAATGCTCGAGGGCAAACCCCACAGCTGCTGTGCTTTGTACAGTGCCTTGCACGGCCGGACCCCGCTCTCGGCTGAGCTTC
This sequence comes from Netta rufina, assembly GCF_964035555.1. NCBI lineage: Eukaryota > Metazoa > Chordata > Aves > Anseriformes > Anatidae > Netta > Netta rufina. The sequence continues at coordinate 3,480,273 of NC_140124.1, forward strand.
CAGCTGCTGCTGCATTAAAATCTCTGTTGTTTCCACCCGCAGCTTATTCCCCTAAAGAAAAGCTCATAGAGGCTGCAGAGCGTGTAGAGCCACTGGAGGAAATCCTGCCCGTGGTTTAAGGGGCTGTTTCCCAATTTCTACCAGTAAAGGATCTGAGCACCGGGTTTCTTTAGCCTGTGAGAATCAAGTTAAGCTGGAATTTCTTGAGAAAAGCCTCCCTGTTTAATTTCTTCTCTCTCTTTTTATTGTTTCGTATAAAATGTTGCTGGGCTGCGTTTGCCACAAGCCTCCCCAGCAGAGGAGTAATTACATTTATTGGAAATGCTTCCTGATCACATATTCATTTACCAGCTGCTAAAGTAAAATGAACTGGGCAAAGTGCCACTGGAGAGTTGGATACATAAGCTGGAGAAAGCAAATGAAACAACTGCTCAGTGTGCAGTTGCTTTCCCTCTCCAGCAATTCATTATCCTCCTGTTCAGCTGATTTAGGAAGTTAAAAGGCAGTCAGGATGGCAGCATGAGATGCTTTGTAGCATCAGCATAGCTTTGGGGTTGCTAAATTTACCTTAGGTTGCACTATAAAGGGCACAACAAATACCCGAGCTTTATTTCTTGCATGTGATGTAGTAAACAATAACAGCAATAAAACACCTCGCTCCGACTGTAGTGCTGAGCTGTCACTGACCCATTTTTGTCCTCCTTCTCCTCCTCCTTCCTAGGATCTATCCCCTTGCTGGACACCATGAAAAAACACCAGCTCCAAATCACTATCGAGGAAGACAGCTCTCACCTTCAAAACCAGCTGCCTGAACATCCAGCCAGCCTTCACTGCTACACAAATCAGGGAGAGCAAAAAAAAACAAAAAACAACACGTATCAAGGAACACAAATCAGGGAGACCCAGCATCAATAGACTCCGAGTTGTCTGTGTGTATGTCTGTGTCTTAACACACCCAACTATGTGGTAGAAAAACACGAAAGAATTGTACTCACAGAAGGACATATCCTAAAAGAAGGTTTCATAGCATGATCAAGTCTTCAGATGTCACCTCCATCCCTGCTGGCTGAGTTTACAGACTTTGCATGAACCAGTGCATTCTCAGGAGCCCGGTGGTGGTGAGGAACCAAATGCAAAGATTATCTGTATGTATCCTAAGAAATGCACCACTACCAGACTGCCAAAATCCTAGAATCATAGAATCCCAGAACCATTAAGGCTGAAAAAGCTCCCCAGGCTCATCTGGTCCAACCATCCCCCTACCACCAGTGTCACCACTAAGCCATGTCCCCAAGCACCACGTCCAACCTCTCCTTGAACACCCCCAGGGACAGGGACGCTACCACCTCCCTGGGCAACCCGTCCCAATGCCTGACTGCTCTTTCTGAGCAGAAATGTCTCCTCATTTCCAACCTGAACCCTGTACAATCACATGGCAGAATGGGATATATTTCATATTATTTCACTCAGGGTTCCAAATACCTCCATACACCTTGTGTGGATCTAAAAAAAAAAACAACAAAAACCCATCGGGGCAAATGTGTACAGGCAGAAACACTCTGACGCCCACGGGAAAATATTTTTCATGGGCTGACACTTTCATCTCCAATCACTCCATCTTCATCCCCAAGCAAGACCTATAAAATCTGTTGAAACTTGAGCCTATCAAGTAAAATATATAAATCTACTAGATGTGAAAAATCAATAGAGACATTGATTTCATGGTATATTACACTTTTTCCCACACTGTATCTCATCCCCCCTGGCAGTGGCAGGCAATAAATAAGTAAATAAATAATTACATTCCTGCTCTCTCCCTCCCCTTCCCATCATGTTGTGCCTCAGGAAGCTTATGGCCTTACCTGAGGCCTGCAGGTGCTGACTACTTGCTTCTTTCAACTTGCCTGTATGTCCAACGTTATTAGTTTTGGAGCTTTTCCTCTCACCCTATATTTAGTTTCACTACCTAGGTTTTGGTGTCGGTCTGAAGAAGGGACTGCTTGTTCAGAAAATCCTCTTTGTTTTTGGAATGATATCTTCTAACAGAAGATATGAGCTCACCCTCCTTAGCTGTGGCTAACACATGAAGGGCAGGAACTCAGTGGTGTTTCTCTAAAGATTGAAGGAGGCTTTTCTTATTTAAATGTAAAAGTTGCTCGGTGGTCTTTCTATCACCTTGCATCTTGGGTGCCCTTTGATGACGTGGATGCATCAAATTTTATCCATAAATTTAGTCGATACCCATCAGTATGAAGATCACTTATCAGACATAGGATTCAAGCAGACAGTGCTAGTGTGCATGCTAGACAAGCAGACACTGAAACTGGGCCAATAAAAGCTTGAATTACTTGAAGAGAGCTTAGCATAATTGCTGGTTTTCTTCTGCAAAGAGATTTATACAAAGCATATAAAAGCGGTGCTTAAAAAGAAATGATTTGTGGTATAAGTGGTGTGGTAAACATCTGAATATTAATGTGGTTCTGATAAAGAGACATGTAAATTCGTGTCTTTGGTTATTTTTTCCCCCTAATTTAGGCACACTGAGATTCGGTTTCTGAATGTCAGTGCCTAATGCCTCCTGAGGTCCTCTTGGGCTCCCTGCCTGGTCCCATGCTGCCAGCCCAGGTTTGTTCTCCTGAAGGTCTGTGCCTGTCCTGTGTGGGCACATCAGGTGTCTCAGCACTTCTCAGGTGTCATTAGATATCTGTGTTTAGGGAATGATGTGAGCTCAGTGTGTCAGAACTTAACCCAACTCTTTTCTAAAGTTTGGCCCTTGAAAGATACCACCCAGAGAAGATTTCTACCCAAATCCCAAATCCACTGTCCCAGGTCAGTGGATGGAGAAAGGAGCTGTGTCACCTGGATCAGACAGAACTGCTGTGCCTTTCCTGAATGGGACAGAGGGGACATTTCCAACAGCTCCAGGCCATCACTATGTCCCCTGAGCCCTTTTCGACTCTTGAGCAGGGGACTCTTCCTGGTGGCATTTCAAACATAGCACATGTGCAATGATTTTCCTGATGCTCATTTTCCCTGAGGTCACAGCAGGAATAAGCTGCTCACCCTGTCTACTAGTGTTGTCCTTGGTGTATGACCTAGCCACGTTTAAATCATGTGAGGTTTATATAGATTAATCTTACATAAATTCCTGTGGCCGCCCACATCAGCACTTTGAAGGCAATCTTCTCTGCTTGGATGGCTGTTCGCAAGGTGGGCTGCATTTAGAGGACCTCTTTGGGGTGTGGAGGAGCCCAGAGTGACACAAAGACACACACACACCCTCATGTATCCACTACAGGGTAAGTAAAGGCACAGAGATACATAACCATGGAGAAGTGCATTTGTGTAGATGTGTAGAAGCTGAATTTGTGTGTATCCCTGTTTCAAAGGTCCGTCATCTTCCAGAGCTCACGTGGCCAACATAAACTTGCTCTTCCTGTACCCTAGCCAAGAAAATATCACCAGTCCCATCCATATCTTGACAGTAGCAGGGCATAGGATTTTATTGGGAAAAGTTAATTAATCTCTGTCTTTCTGTTGAGCTGGAGCCAACCTGAGGTCATGTTTATTTGAAAAACCTCTCTCTTAAGTCTGTTTATTTTTCCAGCACCCTCTGTTAACTTTTCAGTTGTCTCTGGCTGTTGTAGCTCAGGTTGCTGCCAGTTTTCATGCGACTGAGTTCAAAATAAAAGCCTGGATTCTCAGCTGGAATAAACTGGTGACACACTCTGACAGTGCTGGGGCTTTTGGGACTCCCACCTGCAGGAATTTGGATGTCCACATGGATGGGGCTTGCTCTGCAATGGGCTGTGATGGATGATGTTGGTCTTGAGACATTCCAGTAGCAACAGCTCAGCACCAAAGGGGGTCAAAAGTACCACCACAGGGACCACGTACCTGGAGAAAACTGGCTGCAACGTGCAGTTCTCAGCCAAGGACATCTCTGGTTTCCCCTTCTTTCCGCTGACTGGGGTATCCTAACGCCTTGGAGGATGACTTCTAGAGATCTTGGAGAATTGCTTTTGGAGGATGGCTTTGCTTTTAGAGATCTTTTCTTCTAGAAGACTGGGTGCTGCTCCAGGGGTGGTGGCAGGCAGGCAGATGGGTAGATGCACATCCTTTTTCTCAGTCCATCCCTTCTATTTTTTTATGCTTCAGGCAGGAAACCCCACCTGTGGTTCTGTCTGAAGCATACCTCTGCATCCTGGAACTTTGCTCTTTTCCTTATTGAGTCTACTGCCCTGTGTTTCCTCCTTCCTTTAGGGCCATGGCCAAAACCTGCCGTGGATTTCCCAGAATAACTCCTGCTTTTAGTCCCATCATCTCCTGGAACATTTCCTCAAACCAAAGCCAAGCTCACTGTCCCCGTGCCAAGCTGAGCTGCTGCAAGGGCAGCCGTGAGAGGCTCTTGTGTATGAAGATGCTTTCTGTTCCCACCGCCAGTGCTGAGGTCAGGGTGTTTATGAGAGTTATGAATGGAAGGAGAAGCTACTGTGCTGAGCCAAACCCCATTGCTCTGTCTGGTGGAGACAACAGTGATGTTACCAACCAGGTAAACGTGCTCTGTGCTAACAGGAGTGCCCGTTCCTCTAGCAGGAAAATGGCAATGAGCTTCTTGCAGAAGTTTGATTTCCTCCAGTTTTCTTTGAGTAAATTTATTGAACTCCTCCAGAGTTACCTTAAAAGTGGTTTCCCACTTTGTTCTGGATGCCAAGAGCATGTGATAGTCAGCATGCTAGACAAGCAGACACTAAAACTGGGCTGCTCAAATGTCTTCATCATGGCAGTAATGGTGTGAAAAATCCCACGTCCTTCCTGCTATTTAAAAAAAAAAATAAATTTAAAGCTATTTTTTAAAGGAGATAACAAATTATAAAAGAAAACCCTCTTTCCCTGGATTCTACAGATACTTTGGCTGATGGCTGGTGTAACTGAGCTTGTGGTGCTCTGCAGGATGCTGACATCTGGATCAGAAGGAGGTCAACCAGTGATTCACGCCATTCCTCAGATCCCTGGGTGCAAGAATGCATCTCCCTGAGAGCACAGGGCTCTCTCACAGGGAATCAGAGATGTCATGAAGCACCCTCACACCTGGTGGGATTGGCAGTGGGGTTAATGCTGCCCTGTTCCTCTGGGATCTGCTGCATGGGGCTGCTTCATTCAGCCGCTTTCCTATTGATATGGACATTCCCAGCCTAGTCTGTCACCTTGATATAAAGCCAGTCCAGCCCTGCTGTGGCTTGTCCTCCATAAATAAGTAATTTCTTTTGCTATTTTCTATTGCTGCTCACGGGCCTTGCCTTTGGGCTTGTTTTACTAGGGTCAAGTTAATGTTTTATAAGAAAAGTCACCTGAGGCAACTGCAGCCTGGTCTGAATGGGAGAACTGGGCAACGGTCTCATATCACCCATTGTCTCAAACAGAAAACAGAGGGAGGTAAAGTTTTGATGGCCTTTGCCTTCTGAGATGCATCTACTTAGCTTCTTGCAAGATTTCAAGGCCTGCTGCTTTAGAAAAAAGGTTTTACAACAAAATCAGTGCGTATTTATGAGCTGGCAGCAATGTAATGCTGCGTTTTATGCTATGGTGTGTCTTTGCTTCTCTGGATGTGTCTGGGGAGATGCCAGAGGGTCACAGCACAGCTGAGGTTGGCAGGACACCTGGAGGCCATCAGGTCCAAGCCAGGACTACCCACATACCTGGGACCACATCCCCCTTGAATAAGTAGAGCTTTCTTCTGAACTGCAATTTTTTGTCTTCGTAACTTGGATAAATCCTTTAAAATGGTGATAATACCATTTCTCTTTCCAAAGGGAGATCTGCCAAGGGCAATATTGTGCTATTTTTCACATGGGATATTTGCTTGTTTGTTTTGATTTAAGTTATATCTATTATCACTTTAAGAGACTGCATGCTGGCTGTCGGAAACAAAGCAGACAGTCGTGTTGTAATGAAGCATCTCACGCTCTGGAGGAATTGTATTCACTCTGAGGTATCCCTCTCATCCATTAAGTATCGATTCAAGGGGCGAACATTAACAAAACTGCCGACTAGTTCTCATCTGTTCAACCAGCATAAGTCCAGAGTGACTCCTTAGATGTCAATGAAACCATTTCAATTCAGAGCTGCTGTGAGCAGAAGAGCAAATGAATGGGGCCCTGGTGGAGGAAGCTGCAGGAGAGCCCTCTGATCACACTGGGAATGTAACGAAGGAAATGGGCCCAGCAACTTCACCATTCTTGGATGTTTGGACATGGGTTTTTTAGGTGTGTTTGCCTTCTGATGACTGCATTTGGTATGGGTGTGAGAGGCATGTGCAGGTAAGTTTGCACCCCAAGAAGAAGCAGTGAGATGGGTTGATGTGAAAAACCTTTCCATTGTGGTAAGCATAATGGTGCTTCTGGGCTGCAGAATAGAAGATCCAGGGGCTGAGCTCAGGTCCTAGAGTCTGGGTTGTCCTTGCTTCTGAACTTCTTGCTCACTTCATATTTCATCAGCAGATATTTAAGGAACGGGGGAGACAAGGAAAGGTTCTGCGAGTGAGGCTGAATCAGATAAAGGGCAGGTTTTGAGATCTGCTGGCAATAAGGGTGTCAGAGCACTTTATATCCTGCTGTCATATGGGAGAAATGGATTTGTTCAGTGCTAGGGGAGAGAGCAGAGGAGATGCTAATAGCCTTCAGGAAGGTAATAGGGAGCTATAAAACCAAAGGGAATAAACCATTTTCCGCATCCAAAGGGAAAAGGTTAGGAATTGTAGGTTTATGCTGCAACAGGGGATTTTTAGTTAAATGTTACGAAAAGCTTCTTGATGGTAAGGGTAGTTCAAAACATGAAGGGATTTTGGGGAAGGGCTTATGTCCCTGGAGGAAGAAGGTTAGAAACACATTATCAGGGTAAAACTGAAGAAGCCTTGAAGCAGAAGGTAGACAAGTGGCTTCTTGATGTCCTTTCCCATCACGTCTTCTGTCGTTTCCCCAGTGCTCGGGGCGATGCATGCGTCTCCGTCTGAGCATCGCTGAGCCTTGCACCCGTCCTTCCCTCTAACATCAAAGACAGTCAAAAACAACCCAAAGTGAGGCAAGCCATTAGGAAAGGGTGATCAAAGCACAGGCAGAGCCAGCACCACCTCCCTCCTGCTCCCCAGAGTGTCCTTCTGCCGGGAGTCCCTTGTTGGCCTGGGGCTCCATGTCTCTTTGAGGAAAAGGCTGCTCCAGCCAGCCACCACGATCCACAGCTCAGCCCCCTGCCCAGAGCAGACAGAAGTTTAGTGTCCTCAGCTGATATTTGGTCCCTGGGGTTGAGTTTTCCTCCTTGCTTTGTGCTATGGATTTGTGACAGAGCTCTGATAGACCCTCCCATAATCAGAACTGCTCTGCACATTTTCCAGCAGGGATGAAGCCTCCAGCAGCTGCCACCAGCACTGGTATCCATTCATCCATTTTTTTTTTCATGGAAAAAGGGTCAGGAAAGCAGATTTCTCTCTGCTAATGTCTGTTTCTGAGAAATTCTCTCTGCTAATCTCTAAGATATACATAAAAAAAAAAAAGTGAACTTTAAAAAAAATCTAGAAACCTGGGATTAATTCCTTGTCCTGTTATAGATTTCCTGAGTTTCCTCCACAGGTTGCTCTCTTTGCCTTGGCTCCCAACCCCTAGGAATGACTTTATGGACTCACAGAGTAGGGATATAGTTGTCAAAGGAGCTCAGGCACAAGGATGTGAGGACAACAGGCTCTAGGTGTCCGCTGTTGGGCACCATCCAGAAGGTTTGTGTCTATCACTGAATATTTTTTACGACTTGGAGAAGAGAGTTGAATAAACTCCTTTCTATGCGTCATGACTTTTCTTAGGCTTAAGCAGCTGCACAAAACTTTGGGGTTTCTCACACCCTCTAGTCTGCACCACATCCTCTTCAGTCATGTTCTTCGCTTCATAATTAGCAGTGGTTGGAGTAGACATGATAAGGGCTTCACAGCACCCTATTTAGCTGACTTCACTACACTGTCAGTGAGGCACTGAGCTGTTCTCAAGACAGGACATTTGGGCATTTGCCCGAGATCTCTGGCCATGCTCTGGGCATGTCTGGGATGCACAGAGCTGCAGGATAGCTGAGGCTTGAAGAGGTCTCTGGAGGTCTCCAGTGCTTCCCTCTCCTGAAACCAGAGTCACTGACAGCAGGCTGTGCCCCATTGAGCTTTGTGTATCATACAGTCATTAAGGTTGGAAAAGACCTTTGAGATCATCTGGTCCAGCCATCAAGGATGGTATCTCCAAGGATGGAGCCTCCACAACTGTGCTGGGGAGTCTGGTCCAGGCTTTGATCACCCTCAGAGTAAAAAAACTATTTTTTAAGGTTGAAGTGGAATTTCCCATATTTTAGTTTGTGCCTATTGCCTCTCATCCTGCCAATCCTCTCAGCACTGAGAATAGTCTGGCTTCATTTTCTTTACGTCCCCCAGCATCAGGTATTTGTACACCTCAACAAAATCCCTCTGAGTTTTCTCTTATTGAGGCTAGCCAACCTCAGCTCTCTCAGCAGGATTAATCTTACCTAACGTGTCAAAAATAAGGGGAGGAAATCCTAAGGAAGAGTGCTGAAGGTCATGATCAAGCCAGGTTAAAGTTGACCTCTAAATCTAATTGTAGATGTTGGGAGGGTTGTGCAAGTAGTTGGACAGCAGCAGTAGAGACAGTGAAAATGAAAATGCTGCTTATGGAAACTGAGCTTGTGCATGGGGCTAATATCAACTGCTTTTATGACTTGGGACCTGAGAGCTCGTGTTAAAGTTGTGTTCTCACAAGGGTGTTGTCTCTAGACGTTAACAAGAGCAGCTATAAATAGCTACCCCCGACAATAAAACCAGTCCCTTTGCCCCCTCAGACCCGAATGAGAACAAGCAGCAAGGAAACTTGAGAGGAGCACCTCCTTTGTGCCTACTGACGTTGGATTTAGAAAACACGGCCTGCCCGACGGTCAAGGTTCAGGAGATTGATGTTTGAGGGAGGGGATAGCAGCGTGTGCTCAGGATTTTATGGGCAAGGCTGGCTGAGCTGTGGGCAGACAGTGATTTTTAAAGCTGCCGTGAGGATCTGTGTGCCTCTGGGGGGAACGGGAGCTGCCAGATAAAGTCCTCACCCTATCCATCGTGCCATGAGTTTCTTATCCCCAAGCCTGGCTGTTAGGGATGTGCTTGTCTCCAGAAGCCCCCCCAACACCAGCATCCTCCTGGGAGCTATGCAGGTTGCTAAAACCCCAAACAACTTGTAATCTAGCTTGGGTTATGCCAGGAGCTGCACGTCCCCATGTAACGGGGATTAAATTTACACCTTAACACTGCAGAGCTGAGCTGAGGGATCAGAGCTCCCGAGATGATGGAAATCTGTGTCATTAGCTCAGATTCATTATCATTTACATCTATATGAAGTGAGCATAAAGGGCAACAGGGTGCTGGCACTTTCTCTTCTCTTCTCTCTGTAGGGGCAGAAGAACACAGGGCTGTGTTTGATTTGATGGAGATCAATGTCTTGCTTGTTTTCCTTCTGTGTTCCTAACAAGCGTGGAGCAAATGCCCATGTCAGACACGACTGCACAGGGAAAACCTGCTCCTCCTCTGCCTGTGAAGTGCGGTGACTTGTAATTCAAAGCCTCTGTGAAAAGGCAACCAGAGCTGTGAAGCTGGCTGTTAGGAGAAAGCAAATTTTACCCTGTTTGTGGGAGGTGGAACAGACCCCACTGCATTTACCAAGCGTGATGCAAGGCACCATAAATATTTGTAATGAATAAGCAAGAGAGGATTTCTGCTGCTGGAGACAGAGGATGAATTAAAAACATGTGCCTTTCCTTGGAGGGGTGTCGAATGGAGCCAAATGTTCCCCAAACACTTCTGACTTCTTTCTCCCCTAGCATCATCACCAGGACACCCTGCAGGGAGCAGCATAATGATGGGAGAGGATCGACCCCAGGTACTAATGGTGCTGGTTACCCCATCTCACTTTCAGCAGGACCTTTCTACAGCCATGACCAACGCTGAGCATTTCAAGCAGGGGAAACTGAGGCATGGTCAAGAAGCCCCAGTCACAGGTTTGTGTGGTAGAGGGGATAAAAAGAGAAGCAACACTTCTGTTGGACAGGTCCTTGAGCTACGTAGCAGTCCAAATTTCCCCAGTCTGCCTTTACTCCCTCTGTAACGGAGCTGGGCTCTCAAGGATGGATAATTTCCCTCTTTGGAGACCTCGGATGAGGCTTAGCTAAAGCAAAGCACACTCTCTCCCTCTGTTTCGCCCTTCAAGGGACAAGACATCCCTGACATGCCACATACGCTGATTCTTTTCTGTACGTTGCCAGCGGCTTTAAGCGCTGGCAGACCTGTCAGGGCCTCTCTTTATTGTGCTCGTCAGTGCCAAACAACGCTTTCTTTCTTAATCCAGAGGGATGCTTAAGCCTGGGTGATCTCCGGAGGGCAGATGCTGTAATTAACTGCTGTGCATGGTGGGGAGGAAGCCGGTGTTTTGTGAGCTCCCAAAAGAGCAAAGCTGAGCTCTCCTCAGGCCTGCCGGAGGACATTTTCTCTTCAGAGAGGCCGAGGAGTGAAACTCTGATGTCTGGTAGTAGCCTGGCCTCACAGGGGCTGTCACCCAAATGGGGCAGGCAACAGCCCCCTTTTGGGGCAGGGTGTGGGGTCGTGTGGGGTTAGAGGGAGCCAGTGGTCAGCAGAGCCCTGACTGTCTGCAGCTTTGAGGGATGGGTTTTGGTAAGGGACTGGGGGTCACTCCTGTGTTTGGATGAAGTTTCAATGTTAAAAAATGCATTATTTATTTATTTATTTATTTTGGTGGTAGTGGTGGGAGAGAATGGGGAAGAGCCAAGGCTTTCTATTTCTCCATCTATATTTCTCTACAAGTACCGTCCCTCTGGAGATACAACCCATAGTGTCACTTCTTGATTAGGATTTCATCGCTGGCCTGGGCACTTCCAATTAAATTTTTCATTAAAGAATAGCCTTGGAGCACTAAGCACCTCCCAGCACCACAAATTCCTGCTCGGGGTGCATTGATATGATGCACACTGGAGATCTTTCAAACCATACAGCATCATACCTATCTGCAGGAATATGTCAGCAAAATTATATTTTGGATGTATCTAGAGTGGGATATTTGCATGGCTAGAAGCATTGCAAAAAGGAGGAATATTTTTGGGGAAAAAAAGGCCCAAGAACTTGAGCTTAGATGCCTTGCTAAAAGGTGAATGAGGGCAGATAAGGTGACGGCTTGAGATTGTCCCCAGATGTACAAGGTGAAGACCTGTATAAGAAGAGGATCGTATGACTGGTGGCTTTGTCTTGGTTGTAGGAAGGAGTCAGAACATCCTAGTGCCATTAAACTTCTGTACAAATCCATCTGGAAGGGCCTGGCTGTGCTTCCCCTTGACCTAAACAGGTAGACACGCAGGTGAGTCCCACGGGTGCCTCCATGGGAGCCTGCTCCAGCACACCGATCGTGCACAATTACACAGGACCCAAATGCTGTTTTCTTGTGTGCCATTAGGTGGAGTTGGAGGAAGCAGGACACAGAGTTTCAAGCTGCAAAAAAGTCAGAAAATTCTTTGAACTCGTGGAGGGAATATTCCTCTGTCAGCGGCTCAGGGAAACAAAAAACGGAGAGGAGAGGGAGCAGTGAAGTCTTGTCTTCTCAGCCTCGTGCTGTCCCATCACCAGATGAGGAGAGAGGATGGGTACCGAGAGCATCCCGTGGGGACTGCATTTTGCAGCATGTAGCATTGGTGGCCTCAGTGCCAGCACTGAAGGACCAGAGCCTGAACACCCTCCTTTTAGCCACTAATTTCAGTACAGCAGCTAATATTTTTGTCATTTGTCAACTTATTTATTTATTTATTTATTCATTTTAAATCAGCACTGCGTATATATTTGCATTGGATTTCACCGTCTTGCTAAATGAAACACACATGGGGATTTGCAGACATTTACTGAGGCCACACCAAATTGCACCAGGCACTCGTTGGACCTCGAGTCCATTGTTGCTTCATTTTTAACACACTTTTCTCAAATTTCCCTATGGAAAGAGCGGATGCTTTTAAGACACCTACCATGCCCAGAGCCAGACGTGTGTCGGTGTGTGTGTGTTTTCCTGTACACTTGTCTCAGCAGGCATTCAGCAGTGCCTGCATTTGCTGACCTTGAAGCTGACACCAAGCTGTGGCCACCACCCCGATTCCCTGATTACTTCCAGGAGTCTTCATGGGTCAGTGGGCAGAAATGGGGCAGCTGCGTGCTGCCAGCATGTATCATCAAGAAATACTGTCCCCGTGCTGCTCTAGAGAGACGGGTGGCAGGAAAAAGCTCAGGTGCTGCAAGTTTCACCAGTTGCCACTGGGTTAATTGGGATTTGTTTGCATCTTGGATGCTGAGGCCAGTTTCTGGTGCTTCCCATTGAAAATAAAAAGGACACGAGGACATGAGGCTCTTGCAACAATCTCTACAGGTTTTCTTCTTCTTCTTCTTTTTTTTTTTTTTTTTTTTTTTTCTGTTTTGTTGGCAATCTCTGCAGCATGATATTAACCTGGTTACTCTTGGAAGGAATGAAATGGGATGCAGGCTACCTGGAGTTGTTAAAAAGACGATTTTATCCTGTTACAGCATTAACAACGCTGCTCAGGCCCAATATGCGTCCTGCTGGAGGTGTTCCTCATGGCCAGGAACAAAGCTGCTGCACCTAAGGGTAGGTTGTTTAAAGAAGAGTAAATGCTCAGATACTCAAGTGCTGACACCCACATAAATATTTGGACAGACAGAAGCCTCCCATCTCAGGGGGATATGCGAGGAATGCCGAGTACTCAGAGAAGGATATAAATGGCTGGCAGAGCAGTTCACCAGGTTATTCCCGATGTAAACACAGAAACGTGTTTATAACCCAGCCACCGATTCTCAATATTTCAGAGAAGTTTGATCCCAACACTTTGGTGCCTCTTCTGTGAACCAAAGACAGGTCTGGGACAGCAGGAGGTCCTGGGGCAACGCCTGGGCTGTGTGAAGCACTCGCTGATTTTCACCTTGCTTCTGCTTCAGCTCTATTTTGCTAACCCCTGACCTGTGCATGCTCCGTCAGAAGTCACCCATCCTCGTTTGCAGCCATCAGAAAGGAAAAAACTTGCCATTTCACTAAACCCAGTCCCACTCCCCATATCTGTTGCTAGTTCCCAAATTAACTTTGTCCAGCTTTAGTTTCCACTCTGTTTTTCCTGCCAAGGTGCCCTCTGCAACCCAGGGTTACCACGAGGTCTTTACACACTTTGGTCAAGTCTCCTTTAATTCTTCTTTCTGGTAACTGAACAGATTCAGCCCTTAAATCTTGTTCTAAGGAATTTTCTGCTGCCTGTGAATCACTCTCAGGGTTATATTTATCTTCATTTTTTTTGATCAGATCTTGCAAATGCATCTGCTTTTTTTTTTTTTTCTTGTTTCTTTTCTCTTCTGGCTGCAAATTGTGAACTTTGGGCCACGTGAATGGCTTCTTAGTGAGATCTGTGACTTTGTTTGTCTCTGCTCATTGCACTTTTCCCTCTCTCAGTCAAAATGTAAAGTTGTCGAGACTGCCAGTCTGTCACTGAGGTTATCGGCATCGTCCTGACCGAGCCAGGACCTTCCCGACTTAAATAGCCAGCCTGTGACACTTCAGGCTGATTGGAAATGCCAAAGTGCTCTGAAGGTGCTCATTTTCCTTCTCTATTAGCTGGAAAGACACTCCCAGGATGCTGCTTTAGCTCTGCAGATCTGATCCTCTCCTCTTAAGGACTTGGCAGAGTTGTTCCTGACCTTCCTGGGGGCTGCACTGAGTCCCTCCAAGTCTGCAGCTGCGATAATGAATGGCAATGTCTTCACCTAGGAGGAAACTCAGAAGCCTCTCTTGGTCTTTCTGGTGCTCTCTTTGGTGAAACCAGCCCCAAAGAAGAAATCCAGGGATTGGAAATGTCCATGTATTTATACTCTAAATGAAGAACGAGTGTACTTTTGCTTTTCTCTGTTACTATGGCTTGCGAAAACCCCTCTGATAGGGACTGAGAGGTCAGAACGGTTTATTAATGGCATATTTCATGGCTTGGAGGCTATTATTTCTGGTAGAGAAAAAGCATTTGTCCTCAGCATTTGGTAGGACTGGAAATGATTTAGCCTGTTGGATGTCATTGGAAGCTGCACGGATCACTCTTGTGCTGAGGAGGATTTGCCTTGCTCTGTAGCCCTGGAGTGAAGCCTGGATTTAGGCTTTTGTGAGCAGGAATATCAGAAAAAGGCAAAAGGCTGACAAATGCCTCTCTGCATGCCTCTGCTAATGACATTAAATTGCTGTGGCTAAGATAGGAATCTTCATTTCTTTGCTTTCTGGAAAATCCCGTGACTGGTATCACAGCCAACAGCAACACAAAGGCTTGAGTCCTGCCCTGGGATGAAGGGACCCAGTGGTGTAGAGTCATTATCGGAAATTTCATCAGTCTCATTAGCTAAGCGTCATATCTCTGCCCTGTGGTTTTGGACGGTATCCTCTATATCTGCACTATGCAGAGAGCTTCAAAAAGTTGAGAGATTGTGGCTGTGTTGGATGGCAGCAAGACCAGAGGTTCAACTCTGAGCACCTGCATCTTCAGAGTCTGCTCCATTCTCAGCTGCACTCTGTGCCGAAGTGAATATCCACAGCTCATTTAACTTGGGGTATCACTAATTATCCTCATATTAGACAGCATTTTCCAGGGGAGAGAGGACTAGTGGGGTGCTGGTGCCTCTCCTGAAGTGCACACTAATTCCTAGGGAATGCTGTCGCTTGGATCCCAGCTGTATGGCTGCATGGGGGGATAGAGAAGATGCTCAGCAGTTCTCCAGCCCTTCTGTTTACAGTACAAAGGCCAGCCTGGCTCAAAGCAGGTGCCTTGGCCAAAACTTTTGGTGGATTTTGGGTCAAGGAATCTCTGGATTTTTGCCATGACCAAGCCAAAGCCATTCTGCTTCCACTGTAGGACAAGGAAGGAGAGAAGCAGTGTGTGGTGTGAAGCTGCCTGCTCCTTCTGCTCCCAGAGCCAGCCCTTGCTCTGGCCTTAGGGGAGAAATGTCCCTGTTGAGAAGCTCAGGAGGAGAACTGGGCACCATTTGGGTTTCTGCAGCAGGAAGGCGTGATGGAGAGAAGGTTTGCCATTTTCCCAGGACTCAGGACGTGGTGACCCATGGCCCTGTGATGCCACAGGTTTCCTAAGCCAGAAGTCAAAACTGGATTGCTTTCCCCTCATTAGAAGCACAGGAAAAGGCAACTTTCTCTGGCAGCAGAAGGGGATGTCAACAAGGGGTGAACAAATGCTAAACTCAACTCTCACAGCCTATCCACGTAGTCCTTAGGCTGTGGGATGAAACCAAGGACATCCTTCCCAAGGAGTGCTGGAGAAGTGTCATTTCTGAGGGCAGGGCATAGCCAGCCCCTCAAGATAAGGGGCAGGCTGATGTCTGTGAGGCGTCTATCAGTCCGTGGGCAACGAGATGTGTGGGAGCCCTATCAGCACGGTCAGCATTTGCAGACATCTTTATATCTTAGGCTGCATCAACTGTGGCCAGCTGCATTTTTTTTTATTATAATTTTTTCTTTTATGGGGGTGGAGGGGAAATGCTATTTCTTTCCTCCCCCACCAAATCTTCACAGTTACAGTTGTCTTTGCAAGACAAGGTCTGCTTCCTATTTTAAACTTGTGGTCAGACAAGAAGGCTGGAGGAAGTGTTGGTTTAAAATCTGCTCTGAAGCAGCATGGTTATAACCTCAGCCTGCCATGCTTGGGTCTCAGTCACATATTTACCTCCAAAGTTCACCTCCTTGCAGCATTGCTTCCTCCTGGACATGCATCCTCCATCACCAGGTTGCTGCTCATCGCATGGCGCTGGCAGCTGACCCCAAAGGAACAGCAGTGATGCATATTGCTTACCTCAGAGACAGAAACAAAGCCGTTAAGACAAACAGATATGTGTATGTATGTGGGTGTACAAGCTTTTATTTCAGTCATGCACATGTGACTGTAAGCCACGATCCTGAAATACACAATATATCCTTGTGGTGAGCTTGCTCAGTGCTTTCAAAGATAACATCGTGCAGCAAGCTGATGAGTCTGAGAAAGACCAAGACCATCCTCCCTTTAATTTGTTAAAGCTCTCTGCTCTTCTCTCTCCACTCTGTTGTCTATCACTTCAATGGATATCTTCTTTGCTGCTCTCCTTCATTTTGGTTTAGTCCAGGCCTATCCCTGCAGTGCCCCATGTGTCATAAAGTAGGCCCTGAAAGCCCCCCTACAGAGCAACAGACCAGGATGACATTGTGGATGGTCACTGGAGAGTGTCTGTGCCTCAGTGTTATTTGCTTACCAGTGTATAAACATCTTATTTCAACAGAGAGGTCATGTAACCTCAGGTTTTTAAACACCCACACACCCTCTTCTACTTCCTCCCAGGGCCTGGAGCACCTCCTGCCCTCCTGCTGCACTCACCTTTGGGGCTGCGGGGCTGCTTCTCTCACATTTCTCTCCCCTCTCTTCCAGCTGCTGTAGCACACCTGATTTTTTTCCTTAAATCTGCTCTCCCAGAGGCCCAACCAGCATCACTCATGGCTTGGCAAGTCAATGCAAGTGGTGAAGGTAAATGCCTTCAATAAGAAAATATGTTTACAGAGAAGGGAAAAGTCATTTCTTTGTCATGACAACAGCAAGGTCAGGAAGGAAAACCCAGCTGGTGCAGGAAACCAAACCTGTGCATGTGCGTAGTGTGTGATGTTCTCACGAGAGTCAGATTTGATTTTGCAGCAAATAGACATACTGATAGAGACCACCAAACTGACACTTCTGTGAAAGGAGATTGTGAAGAGGCATTTCTTCCAGGCTTCCCTGGGGCAAGTATAGAGTCACTCTCCTACCATCCCATCTTCTTGATGGAGAGTTGAGGCTGCTCCAGCTTAGCAGTGTTTTTCTTAAATTCCCTACTAAATCAGTTTAGCTGTGTTAATCTCTCTGTTTTTGCTTGCTGTGATGTGAGAGGGCTCACACAAGAAGCCTGGCCGACCACCAGTGGCCTCACCCGAAGTGGAGGAGAAAGGCTGGTGGGGTGGTCATCTCACCAGCACAGCTACATCTGCTAGAGCACAGCTGCCTATAGCTTGCGGTCTTATGTTTAATCACCAGAGCTCAATGTAATCAGAAATGATGGAATTATAGCTCTGTAATTTTACCCACAATAGGGACAGTACTGGTACAATGGTCCAGGTGTAGTGAAAGACTACTGCATGACCAAAATAGGTATATCCAGTAGCAGAAATGGGTTGCCACAGATGTTTATACCACAACAACCCTTCCTGCAGCACCAAACTAACTGTGCTGGTCAAACTGGAACCATACTGGCCTTATATTACAACTTGGGGCTTCGAAGGACAAAATTTCATGACCATCTCCACCACTGGTTACACTGGTACAAACACTGTATTGTCCAGGCCTTATAATATGTTCCAAAAAATCATTTGCTTTCTAAGTCACATTTGAAAGAGAAGAGATTTTCATCTTTTTTGTTAACAATTTTCACAGACTGAACCACTCTCTTTGGTGCCCTTTGGACCTCTTTCCTTACTCTGCACACCCCCTATTAGTTACTGAGTCCAGCAATACAAAGAACTGCAAAAGGGATGAGGGATGAAGTGGATAAGTACTGCAAATCCTGATTTTTACATTGTTTGAATCTTTAATGGTTCCTGGCAATATTCCATTTATATAGCATCTTTTATCCCAAAGTGTATTACAGATTCCATAAATAAATGCAATACTGTGCTAATGAGGTCTAAGATCTGCCAAGAATGAAGCCTGAGGCTATGTAACTGTAGGTATTTCTCATCAAAATTACTTTGGTCTTTTTCTAACCCTCACTCTTTAACAAAGTGCTCGTTAGGCTGTCTTGAGCACAGGTAGACCTCTGGCTAGGACCAACAGGAAGGATGTTCACAGCGACACAGGGCAGGAGGAGAGAGGAAAAATGCTTAGCTGAACTGAGGGACCAAGGAAATATGTGGCAGTGACAAAGAAAGAAATGCCCCAGCCAACCCTCATGATTAAAAATGTGCTTCTCAGAGGTGGTGAAAAGAGGAGGGACCCACAAATCAGGGCTGGCTTCTTCCACCAGTGAGACAATGAGAGATCAGATCTGAGAAGATGATGATTGTGAGTGGAGGGCTATGGGGACAGTTATGTGAGAGGTGGGCAGAAATGTTAAATTTTACTGTTTGGATGTGAACCTATTGACCCCAGAGCCAGAGAACAGGACCTAGAAAGCACCTATAGACATAAAGTCCTCAGGAAAGCAGACATTTCCCTCACTTACTGGGTCACCACAGGGATCAGTGCACTACAACCTATGGTCTACCACATACCTCAGTGGTGGGACCACCCGTGAGTTGCCGTAAGGTAAGAGATAATATGAAAAAGGACCAAGAGAAGCTGAGCTCTAGCTCTGAGAATTTCTCATTTCAAACAATGATGAATTAGAAATTGAAATGTTATTGCCTCCATAAAATCAGCTGAGATGGTATGACTCCCTTGCACTTTACTCCCTCCATTTAGAGGTGCTTTAACTTACATTCATAAAGGCTGTAGTTATATTAGCAGCAGCGTTTCAGTTATTAGGAGCTCTCGGAAGAATCTTTGTGTGCCAAGCAACCGTGCTTTTTATTAGCATTGATGGTATGTGTCAGTGGTTGGCCTCTGTTTATGCTGGCATTAACAAGCATTGGGAGGAAATTGTGTTGTCAAACGCAAGTCAAGCAGAAATAATGGTACTTGAATTTGTTCTCTGCATCCATGAACTGATGGCGTTTGTGGTCTTTAGCATCTATTTTATGCATATGTGTGACAGCAGAAATCTTGCCTTACGATATTCCTGTTTCCCTAGGATGAGTTTAATTTCATCTTCTGTGAAGACGTTTCTGGGGTTAAGAGCAGATTATGTGCAACCTTCACCTCCTCTCTGAATGCAGTCTCTTTCTCAACATGTAAAATCTAGCCTCTGTCTGGACTGCAGACCTCTGATGTGATCTTCTGCAATGCTGCTCTTTCAAAAAAGTCTCATTGTGTTAAGGAAATCTCTCTTAATGCTCAAGGGAAGCGATTGTTCCACTCTGCATGGGTGCTGTCTTACCTTGAGTACTGTTTACAGTTTGGGGCACCACAGTGTAAGAAGGACATAAAAACTATTAAAGAGTGTTCAAAGGAAGGCTATGAAGTTGGTAAAGGGTCTAGAATGAAAGACGTGAGGAGCAGATGAGGTCCCTTATTTTGCTCAGCCCAGAGCAGAGCAGGCTGAGTGGAGGCCTCATGGCGGCCTGCAGCTCCCTCACGAGGGGAGCGGAGGGGCAGGCGCTGAGCTCTGCTCTCTGGGGACAGCGACAGGACCCAAGGGAACGGCATGGAGCTGGGACAGGGAGGATCAGGCTGGGGGTTAGGGAAAGGTTCTGCACCCAGAGGTGGTCAGGCACTGGGACAGGCTGCCCAGGGACATGGGCATGACCCTGAGCCTGCAGGAGTTCAAGTAGTTTTTGGACAGTGCTCTCAGACACAGGGTCAGGTTTTGGGGTGGTCTTGTGTAAATCCAGGAGTTTGACTTAATGATCCTTGTGAGTCCCTCCCAACTCAGGATATTCCGTGATTCTGTGACTTCTCGCTTTATCAGGGAGTGTAGTGACAGGGCAAGGAGTAACGGCTTTAAACTAAAAGAGGGGAGATTTAGATTAGAAAAAAGGAAGAAATCCTTCACTCCGAGGGTGGTGAGGCCCTGGCACAGGCTGCCCAGAGGAGCTGTGGCTGCCCCATCCCTGGCAGTGCCCAAGGCCAGGCTGGATGGGGCTGGGGGCAGCCTGGGCTGGTGGGAGGTGTTCCTGCCCATGGTAGGGTGTTGGAATTAGATCGACTTTGAGGTCCCTTCCAACCCAAACCATTCTGTAATTCTATGATTCCATGATTCTATCTCAGCTGATGTGCAGCTGCATTTTCAAAGCATAGATATCTGCCCTTATTACATGTCTGTGTCATGTCTGGAAAGGACGTATTCAAGGTTTCCATACCACAGCAGATTTCAGGATTTCCATATTTGTGCTGCTAAGGCTGCACATTGACAGAAGAGCTGTGAAGAGCCAGAGTCAATGATGTGAGGTACCTGGGCAGCCACAAAACGCTCTGGGTAGATCTCTGAGGGTTTCTGCTGTGCATCCTCCCTGATGCCAGGTCATGATCAGTCTGTGCCAAGAGTCATGATAAATTATGTACTATGGAGAAATGTACCCCAAGGCCCACAAAAATCAAAATCTGGATGTGGCTGTGTCTCCATAT
This sequence comes from Netta rufina, assembly GCF_964035555.1. Classification (NCBI taxonomy): domain Eukaryota; kingdom Metazoa; phylum Chordata; class Aves; order Anseriformes; family Anatidae; genus Netta; species Netta rufina. Next base: position 3,500,670 of record NC_140124.1, read on the forward strand.
GCCTTCATGAAGGATCCATTGCATGCAAGTGCCAGAAATGCCCATAGCCAAATTATTGCCCTAATGAATAACCCAAGAACCCCATCATTTTAATTCTTTTAATTTTTCTTAGCTCTTTATTTAACCTGAAAGACTAACATATATCCAAAACTCTCTTTAGTTATTCACCCCTCTTCATTATTCTCTGGAGAGTGAGCAGTGATATATCCCTCAATTCAGTTCTGAATATATGTTTAAAATCAATCATGAGCAAGTTCTGCTACCGCTTTTCACTTTTCCTCAGGTGCCTGCCTGTACGAATGCCCAGACAGCATGTACTTACTAATGCATTTGCTCGATAAGTTTAAAGAACCTCAGTGTAATTGATTTTTCACTGCTAATATTAGAGCAGGAAATCAGAGCTCCTATCCGTCCTGCCAAATGAGGAGGATTTATGGTTAAGGCAGCCTGGTTTCAGGTCATTCCTGACTTTGGTTGTTTCTCTGCGGTAAAGTAAAGTAAAGTAAAGTAAAGTAAAGTAAAGTAAAGTAAAGTAAAGTAAAGTAAAGTAAAGTAAAGTAAAGTAAAGTAAAGTAAAGTAAAGTAAAGTAAAGTAAAGTAAACTCTCAATTTCTTTGCTAGATCCGAGTGTGGAGCGTTGTGGTGTCCTGGTGGATGACTCCAGAGTGACAGAGGGGTGCATTCAAATCAGATGTGCTGAATCCTATAGGGAGGGAGGCCAGGAACCTCTGCGTGCCTGGTCCTCCTCAGGAGGAAGAAATAGCATGTGTCCTTCACACGAAACTCTTTGCTCAGGGCTGGTCTCTGGACTGCAGGTGACATCCTGCTCCTACCAATGTCCGGTGGCACTGCCTTGAGAAGACCATCCCCTGGCACCATGTGGAGCTGTGCAGGGTAAGCTCTTCCTCCATCCAGGAAGAGTGGGACGTGTGAACTTTTAACCAGGTCCTCAGTAACATTTTACATGCCTTGAGTTGGTAGGCAGTGTTTTCTTAAGCATGACAGCTTTGAAACACCTGAAGCAAAAGCTAATGTGCTGTCAGAAAGACAACCTTTTCTTGCTCCTGCTCTATTTGTAGCCACAGTTTTTCCAAGCCATTGGATTTCTGTGGCCTGGCATTTAGCATAAACTCCTTTTTTTTTTTTTTTTTTTTTTTTTTTTTAAGTGCTACCTCACTCACAGCCAGTGCCATGCTAACCTCCTAGGAGCATCCAGCCTCCAGGACAGCCAAGGATGGCCAAGGCAGAAATTCATAGCAATGTCATTTATTCTATTTCTTCTACTGAATTTGATCAAAAGCCTGCCTCAATCCATGGTGCCAGCTTTATTAAGACACATATATTTCCATTAACCAGGGTTGTGCAGTGGCACCATGTGTCCAGAATAACTTTTGGCCCTGTTTCTCACAGAATAGGTGAGGTATTTGCTCACATCTCAGTTGACAGTGTAAGGTGTAAGTGTGGCGAGACATTCAGATTTACACTTCTGGATTTAAATTGATTCACCTCAATAATGCTACCATTGTTTAAAGTTTATGAGAATGAGCTATTTTGCCACACTCATTCTTTCATTGTTATGCCCAAACTGGACTGAGGGGTGTTAAATAGCTTTAATTACAGTGATCTGAATCGACCATGGACAAGTTGTTTATCAGCTGAGTGAAGGCGACTTCTCACAGGTGGGTTTTCAGCAGGGAGCAAATGTGAAGCAAGGAAACAGGTTAGGACAACTGTTGTTGTCAGGGTGGGAAAAACTTGATTTCCAGCCTCCTTTCGATCCTGTTTGTTGGGAAGCTCTTGGCAAAGAAGAGGAGCAGGGGGCTGCTGAAATACACCTGCTGTGGAGAAGAGTGGTTTCACCCGTCCCCTCTCATACAGACAGGTAGGAGAGGGAAGAGGTGTCTGTCTGATGGGGGAGGACTTATACCAAATGCAGAAACTGAAGCTGTTTCCCTGAGACTTTACTTGTTTATTACAACAAAAACACAAAAACAGTTAGAAAATCAGCAAGGCACACATACTCCTAAGCTCAAGCAGTCCAAGTAGATTCTATTTTACAGGCTCATCCTTTTCTCTGTGCAAGTGGTCATCCTATCTTTCCTTCTGAAACAAGAAGGAAAAGATACATTTCACCTGTGCTCTCAGATGGATAAAAGAGAGGTGATAATTTTAAATTATTCATCCAGAGTCTTTCTATTCCAGCCAAGAGAAGTAGATAATTCCAGAGGGTGGTTCATTCTCTGACGATGTCCTAGGCAGTTGGGTGGCATTCAGCTGTAAATCAGCAGGTTTAAGTCCTTCAGATAAAATTTAGAGGTTGGACTCACGGACTGCACATGTCTAACAGGTCTCGGGCCAGGTACTCTATAATCCTTATCATTTAGATTTCTCTCCCTCTCCTTTTTTTTTTTTTTTTTCTTCTTTTTCTTTCCCAGGGCAGCAGTAACTTCTTGCACCTCTGTTCCTGAGATTGCTGGTTCAGTTCCCTTATTTGTCAGTCACGAGGACATTTGTCACCTGTACTCTGCTAAAATGCACTCTGATGTATTGCATGAGCTAATTCCTCTGACTTTGCCTCACAAATCTCTGTTTGTCTTGTTCATTAGCATAATTACTTCCCTGCATTAGCTGACGACTGTAATAAATGTCTCTGTTCCTCCTGCTGAAAGTGGTAGAGGTTGATAGCATGGTAATAAAAGCCAACAGTACGGGTGACTGAACAAATGACTTTCCCTTCAACTATTTGGCTGTTTGGCAGAGCTCCCTTCCCCCATGCCCTTGGCATCAAGGGAACTTGGTAGTTCACATGCTACCTTTTTTTTTTTTTTTTTTTTTCCTAGTTTTACTAGCAATTCCTTTAGAGAGCTCACCTTGATTGCTTACCCCATGGTAGCTAAGAGCAGGTTAGAGCTGAGATGAGGTTAGAGGAGCCTATTCGCATTGTATGGAGCAAGATTCATTCCTGAATGCAAGAGTGACATTCTGTGCTAGAAATGATGCTTTGAAGGGGCAGAAATTGTTTTTTAAGCAGACTTTATTGTATACTTGCAATTCCGAGTCCTGTGAACTACGTGCACTGACTGGGAATTAATTCCTTTTAAGAGCCAGTTTCCATTCAAAGATTATTTTTGCCCTACGCTGCCTATTGCTGCTACCCCTGGAAATGATCTCAGAACTGCAAAATAGATCTTACTACAAGACCTCACAAACTATCTACCCTGCTGCAGTCAATAGGGGGATTGATTGTGGTCTTTAAAAGTACATCACTGAGAGGAAAATATTGGATGCTAATGGGCTCTTTAATCTCGACAAGAGCACAACACAGCAAGGAGAAAAATATTAATGGTGAGGGTGATTCACTTACTGGAGCAAACTCCTGAGGGAGTTACTGTTTTCTCCATCTCTTGAAGTTTGTGATCAGCTCTGTTCAGTTGACTAAACATATATGTTTAGGGCCTTCTTACACGTTCTCAGGTCTGAGACATCTGTATGAGGCTGGCTGTACCTACAAGATACTCAGGGTCTTATGAAGGAGCAGTTAGGGGGGAGGTGGGAGAGCTCCATGGGTCTTAAATGCCACTTTAAGTCTGCTTTTAGGCAACTAAACTATGTCTCTAGCCAGGGATTACCGACTTAAGGGAGAGGCTGCTACTTTTACAGACTGAGATGTTTGACCTACTTATACATCCTCTTTAGGATGAGGTGAATTACCCCCTTGACTGATTTCATTTGGGACGAGGAGCTCAGAGAGAGGCAGCTAAGCCTACTAAGATGGATGCCACACAGGATGCCTAAGAAAGGAAATAGAATTGAACCCTGACTCTCACGTCCATCTCCATTGTCTCTCTCACAAGACCAACCTTTACAGAAAATAAATTAAAAATAAAAAAAGAATACTGCTTTTATCCTACTCCGGACGTTGTGGTGACCTGTGTGCCTCAGCTCTGGCTCTAGGAGCAAAAAGGCCATTTGATACCTCCTGCTTTAGGTAGGCGAATTGCCCTTCCTCTGCAATTAGAGCAATTAGAGTAAGCAATGTTTTGAGCTACTAGCAACTAAGAATAAAACATTTCATTTGAATCAAAGTGCTCTGATCAAAGTTTGAGTACTCAGATAACAATAGAGCAATTAAGGAAAATTTGAAAATGAAAAGCTCGTGTGGGTGGAAATAGTTTCTTTCAAAAATGTCATCAAAACATCTGAACTCTTTAAGAATGCTCCTTTTCCTTTTGTTTTGGAATTGCTCATTTAGGAGAACAACATAGCAGCACGGCTGTATCATAGGCTGGTATCACCTGTTCTTCTCTTTTTTTTTCCCCATTCCCCAGAACATTACACCACACTGTTTGTATTACCTGGGCAGGCCAGTTTCTCAGGCCTGAGACCAAGATTTAGCTGCTGAAATTTCCACCAGCCTACACACAGGAGTGCTTATGACACATCTGGGGGCAAGTTCAACAAGTTCAAACAAAATGTTGTCCAGCAAAGGTTATTCTATCGGACTCTTTAAAAAAAAAAATTAGTGGAAAGACTCACAGGGACTGAAAACTCATCTAATGGGCTCCAACAGTGTGTGAATTGTCCCAGTCTGCAGTGGTTTTGTGAAAGAAAACCCGAGGGTGGAAAACAAAGGAAACGATGCCTGGAAAATAGTGCAGATTGCACCTAGCTTCAGGCAGCAAGGTATTTACTGTAAGACATCCTGTCTGAGGCTGATCAAAAAGGTTCTGTCGTGCTGACAAGTGAAATGATTTCCTGGTACTGAGGAAAAAGATGAACTTTTAGAGAATGCCTCCAAGCGTAAATGAATGCAGAGCATGGGAGCTGCTCTGCCTCTGTAATGAGTCCAGCTCAGGCTGAAATCATCTCGCCGCACAGGTAAAAATTCAGGCGTGCCACCTTTGTCATTGTGCGGTATGAAGCAGCGCTCCCCTGACAGGGTGTGATTCAGCCGAGATCAGCCTCTTATGCAATTGCGATGATCTTATCAACCTATTCCCAAGGGAAGGTAGAAAGGAAGGCATTAAATAAACCAAACCGAGCTCTCTAGGAAATACAGGATTTCATCGTATGTTCTGTGAGTAAGGGCTTTGGATGTAACTTAAACGCAGGTAGCCTTCACTGGTGAAGCCTCATTTGCTTTAGTGGACTGATCCAGGGGGATTATTGGTCTCAGATTTACTCTTTTCTTCCCATTAACCTCTAGTTTGTGCTTCTCTTGCTGTGGCTGAGCACCCATGTACCCTCACCACATTGCTGTGGGTTGCTTCCTTAACCCAAAACACAGAAAAGAGAAGAACCTGATGTTCTTCGGGTTCTCCTGAGGTTGCCAGTATCTGCTAGTGAACCCTTCCAAAGGACCCTTTCCAGACAGACCTTAGACTTTTATTTTACAATGAGACAATTTGCCCTTTGGATGTGCCCATTTCTCCATTTTGATTATAGGAGATGGGGGTGAGAAGTTCAGGCTCAAATACCTGCATTTTAGACTTATCAGGCCCAGAAGCAGGTTCCTATCCTCACCTTCGCCACTGTCACCAGAGCTGCCCTCACCCCAGGTCTTCAGGAGAGCAATGGTTGGAGAGATTCTGGCCCATAGCCACATCAATGCATTCAAAACATCCACGGTATTTTAACCATTGCGAAGCTGTGTGTTCGTGCATGTCTATACAGATCATGACAGCTTCTCACAGGGGAGAGATATGCTGACAAAAAGGTGCTGAATACCAGTTTAACTCCTAATCTACCTCTTTTAGGAATATGCTAAACTGGGTATATATGGACAAGCCCAGAATTACTGTGAATTGTGTTGGCATGTGAAGAGGTGTCATAAGCTGGAGATGGTCCCTCTGTGCTTATTCTGGAGGTGTTAAAGCTGTTCTGGACACATTCACTGCTTGATCTCTATTGCTATTTTATCTGCCAGAGTTTGGCATACCCAGCAGTCATGAGCAAAACTTTATCAGTTCAGGCTTGAATATGGAAAAAAGATCTATGTGTCAGTACTACAGCAGTAAAAATATAACGAGGAGAGAACTTCACAGTTTATAATTTTGCAGATATTAAATGGAGAATAATTGAATATTTTTCCAGTGATTCAACCAAGGGGCTACTAGAAGTGACAGGTGAAAGCACCACGTGTGGAATCCTGAAGTCTGGGTGACAAAACCTGAACCCTACCAAAGGTAAGTAGCTTGTGGGAAGGGACTAGGAATCTGACTGGCTAAAGAGCCACATCCAAAAGGTTGATAAACTGCCTTAACCCTTGGTACAGGGAATGGGAAAGAGAATCTGATTCAGGAGAGAATGGCATTGGCAATTAGCTGAATTTTAGCATGTAAATGGAAAAGAACAAGGCGCATGCAAGTCCAGCAGAGAAGACACCTGACCATCTCCCATCTCAGAGAAAATCAGCTGGTGCTCCCTTCCTAAATGAGACCTGGAGCTCACAAAGCCATCTGGGAAACCCTCCTCCTCTTCTACTTTATTAGGCTGAGCCTGGTGACCAAAATGTCATCACAGAGCCTGTTATGAAGTATCACGTGCCTTGGGTCAGAGCTGATGGAAGTTACACAGCCCAGCCAAGTAGACTGCAGGTGAGCTTATGCTGAGAAGATCAGCCTCCTGGCTGCTCATCTGAAATACCAAAAATTACATGAATTATAGTGAGAACATGAGGATTTTTTTTTTATATTTTTGTTATTTTCCTCCTTCTTGAATTTTCAACTCCAGACATTTAACTTGGCAAAAGAAAGATCCTAGGCTAGACTCATCTAACAGGACAGACCCCAGCACCATGATGAGGTCCATCCTTAGGTACACCAGCAGAGATCCATACCACAGCCCCTGGAGATCAGCCATGCCAGCCATGGAGCTCAGTCTGTCCTAAAGAAGGCATATAAAATAGATGAGAAGAAACACTCACTGAACGTACCCATTTGCCTCCATCAGCTGAAGTCTGCAGTGCTTAGTTTAGCTGAAGATAATCTACGCCTAGCATTGCGTGAACTGAATCCCAATTTCCCTGGGCCCCTGTTTCTCCCAGCCAGGCCACACCTAGGGAGTAGGGCTGATGGTCTCAAATGCTGATGTTGTGATGTTTTGTGCTGTTAAAATTACATCAGAGGACTGGGATTAAATTACATCAGAGGACTGGGATTAGCTGCTGTCGCCTTCCCTCCTCTCAACAGTGAAATCTGAATTTTAGTGATCAAATTTGTGGTTCACTTTTGGGTTTGTGTTTCCTCCCCCTGCTTATTTCAAGCAATCTCAGTAGCACCTTAGCTACTATGGCCCACAGCTTACTGGGCAAGCAGGGTACTTTCCCTCTAGATCCAACAAGTATTTTTTTGAATTAATTTTATATTTCAACTGTGTCACGACACAAGTCAATTCCTTTCAGAACTTGCACTGGCTGTTGCTAAAGCTCAATAAATTGCACTGGTTTACACCAGAAAAACTTCAAAAGCTTAGTTGATATACACGCATTTTGGAGCACAATTTCAGACAACGAAAGACCTTACTATTATCGTGCCTACTTAAATGTGGCACTTTGCTCAGGCTGGATTGTTACCCAGGTGCGGGAGAAGGGCAGCCTTTTGAACTTTCACATTTAGCTTGATAAAAAAAAGACACAGTGTTCCACAAACGGTGATAAGCGGTTCACGTGAAAAAGAGAATCTGTCTTGCTCACTCATTTTTCTTCCTCTCTGATTGCATACTTACACATTCAACGTTCACAAAACATAAAAGTCAACCAAAGTCTAATGAATGCAACAATGAAAGTTGCCTGCACCTGCCCATCTGGGGTAGAGCTTCAGGACTCATCAGCCTTCTGCCCACTTCTCCCTCTTTCCTTATTTTCCCATTAGTGATAGTAAAACTGGCAAAGGAAAAAGAGAGCTGTGGAAGAGAGGAAACAAAATATTTGAAATGCTGAATAAGCAACAGCCTGTCCCCTCCTGAGACCTGCAATCAGAACTGGGTTTAAATAGCCTCCAGCCCCCCTCCTTGCCAGCTGCGTGGCTCTGCTCAAAGTGCATTTGGTTACCTGGTGGAAATTGTGATTTTACTGCTGGAGGCACATCTAGCAGTGGTGCATATCAATCCTAAACTTGCCTTTCTCTGCTGGAAATATGAGATGGGCTTATCCATCTTAATCAAAATAAATCAAGAGCCTCTGTTAAAAAGATTTTCAGCCATAGGTCACCCAGTCACCTTGAAGCTGCAATTTGGGAAGAAAAATGTGATTAAATTTCTGGCAGTTTCATATATGGGGGTATGTGAAAGAAAAGTGTTTAAAGCCATGGAATTACACACGGCCTCAATAGGCCTTGAGGCACTTTTGTGTGTCCCCAGAGGAGAAACAGCAAAGCCGATTTTGTTACTCCCCTGTTAATTGCATTAGAATTTGGGCCTTGCTGCAACCGGTGTTATTAACAGTGATCAGAGACTTTTCAGCAGTGGTAGCCAGGAGCTAGGAAAACATACTGCGCTATTTCTTTGATTGCATCAGGCCGAGATGACAGGAGGCTTGGGCGAATACGGAGCTGAAGGGATGGAAGGCATCACAGCTCTGATACATTATTCAGACCTTAAGATACTGGAGTTGACGTTACAGAGAGAAAACGAGACTTCTTCCTAGGAGGACATCTGCTTCTAGCAGCTGTTTGAGTGCCACCAAGAGAAAAATAACAAGCTCCCGTAGGCGACTGTGGGGACAGGCCCGTGATGTGCTTGCTGGGGGAGAGTTTGGCTACCAAATCATCACTGAAGAAGTATCTGACTGACACCCATCAATCTAGTGATGGTGAGATGCTGCAAAACTGGGTATCCACTGGTTCTGAGGGTTTTCAGAAGATATTTGAGACTGAAGCTGAAGGAGCACAAAGAACCAGCAGGGTTTGGGCCCTCTGTGTATAGTGGGGCAGATGGGGAGAGGCAGGGACTTGGTGAGGGCAGGCCTGACTGGGCTGAAGAGGAGGAGGAGAAGTCACTCCCTTTGCTGAGCGTGGGTGTAACTGGGAGAGGTTTGTTTTGTAAGTTGTTTAAGGTTTTGGGGCCCTATTGCTGGTGACACAACCTTGGATGGCAACTCCACAGAATCCTCTGGCAACAGGTTCCTTGCCTTTTGCTCTTCTTTGTGGTTGGAGAACTCTTCTTAAAGCCTGATTTGAAACTGTCTCTGATCAAATTCTAAAACTTGCACAGCGCTATTGACTTAAGTCAGTTGTGCCTATCTTTAATGGATGATGGTTGTCTTCTTCTTCCTTCCATCATATCCCTGAGCAAACAGGGATGAACTATGCTCCTCAATTTGCTCAAGGTAGAAGCCAAATACCTCCTTCCCCCTGACTTTGTCTTAGTGAAGGGTGTTTTGCATGTAGTTGCTGTCCCTCACTCAGACAGAAAGGGAAATGTTTCCTCTTAAAGAGCTGGAGCTGCCTGCTCTGCCTCACCTGCTAACGGAAGAGCAGATGGTTGGGAAAGCCCCATTAAGCCTCTGTGATGATATTTTAGGATCCTGTTGTGCAGGATTCACAATTCATATTACTGGGGCTCAGGCTCCTCCATTTTCCTTGGTGCAGAAGCAGCCGCGGATTAGATGAGTATTTAGTCATAAACACTGGAGGGGTACACACAACATAATTTTGGATGGGTGTGGTTGGGAAGGACACAAAGGCCCCTGGAGAGCATCCCATCATGGAGGAAGGAGCAGTGCCATCTATCAGGGCATTCTTCCTCCTTCCAGCTCATGGGTGCAGCACCAGGAATGATGGGGGCAGCTGATTTGCACCTTCTTGGACTAATACATTTGCATGTATGTTAATTCCAGGGCTGATTTGCCATTTGAATAGCTATTTTCTCCCACCCTCGCTGTCCGGAGCTTCAGTTTCTGTTGAATAGTGCATTTATCTCTCTCATAGACAGGGTTGAGGATGATACATAGATACCAGGCTAAGAAGTGTACTGCAAACTCTGTAGACAGTTAGTATGATAAATGCATAATGTTTCCTCAGATGAAAAGTGCTGTCTGTAGAGATACTGTCACAGTGATAGATGGGTGCATTGGCTTATTCTCTTTCCCATCACTGTTAAGGGCAGGCCCAGAATTTCCCAGCACAGACAGAATGTGCTTCTGATCTGATGCCTTTGGCTTTGCTAATACTTTTCCACATCAGCCACCTGTTTCTGTCCAGGTTAGCAACCCTGGAGTCCCTCCACTTCCACAGAGATTTCCAGGAGTCTTTCAAAACCAAAAGCTCAGCCCCATTCCACCTGTGATCTTGGGAGCTGCTCAAGAATGAAAGTAGCCATGAAAAATGAGTGTGTTTGCTGGCACCAGAGAGGTAACCTGGCGTCCTGTCCACCCCTCTGCAAGTTGTCTGTTCAAGAAAATAACCCCATATTAGCTATTTTACCATTGGGTCTGAGGAGAATTCAGCAGCTGGAGGAGGGTGGACTTTTTGCAGAAGCACAGGTAGCCCCTGCTGGGCCAGAAGACAGTCATGAGCCACCTTAGATGAAGGAGCAAACCATGGGCAGCAGAGCTAAGATCTCACCTCCCTCTCCTGGGGACAGAGTGCACACATTCATTTTGCATGGCATTGGCATGTTGCTTTGCAATGCATTTTTCTCCATTTCTACCTGCATTCAGCATGATGGAGCAACACATTTACCCATGGATAGCACAGTTGATCACAATTACAGGTCTCTAGAGTCCACTATGAAATAGTCGAAGGTTGTGGCTTCTTGACTGCTCTGAGCTGATCTATGTGGCTAATTTCAGACTGCACTATAATACACTTGAAAAAAAATAAAACTGCAGCCCAAGTCCAACCATTCTCAGCTTCATCGCTGTTGAAAAGACCAAAGGAGCAGCAGACATGGTAGTTTTTTTAAGGCTTCTGAATCTTTCTGTATCCCCCAGCCTTGAACAGAGAGTTCAGGGACCCCCCCCCCCCCCCCCCCAGGAAAACAGTCTCTCAAACAAATAGAATAGAAAGGAATATTTGCTTAAAATGTTAAACATATCCTAATTAGTAAATAAAGAGCAATTCAAATAAGGCATGAAGAATTCCTACATGGCAGCTTTATGCCACTTGTGAAATTCCTGTGTGCAGTAGAAGAGAAAAAAAAATAAAACAGATGCAAATAGGTGGCAAAGGAAATAAAGCTGTAGATTCAAGTCAGAGCTAGAGATTCCGATTTTTTATTGAAAATCACTTAAAATCAATGGACAATAAATCTTTCTGATTTTACCCAAATTCAAAGACTGAGTTTCCAAAGAGTTGAGCCTTTGCAGGCAGGAATCTAAGCATGGACACAGGTCCCATGCCACAGCAATGACACCTCAGGGTCCCTGTTCTGCTATCACAAAGATCACATCTTCATCTGCTAAAGACAATTGGATATTACAAACAGAAACCAACCTTCACCTCTGTAAAGTACATTCATATAACTCTTTATAGCACCAAGTTATCTTATTTTGTGTAAGTCAAACTGTTAATCATTGAATTGAGTCCGCTTTCTGACCTACGATCACAGAAAGTCCTTGGCTTGGTTTTCATTCCTGAACCTTTTGCTCCTGGCAGATGACTTTCTGTTGGCATAATTAAAGGCAGGGGAGGAATTTATTACCTCTTGTGTTAATTCATGCTCTCCTAAGTCACTAGTATAGCTGGGAAAGGCTGCTAGGTGTGACTTTGATCACCTCCTCTGCCTAGCGGGTCACTGATATCTCAGTGCTGGGTGCTTAGTGCTTCGTGCAGGTGGAAGGATGCTGTGCGAAGGGGGTGAAGGAAGGCAGAGCACTGAACAGGCAACAGGAGCTTCTGAATTATCTTCTCCCACATAATTTTTGGAGATTTTTTCCCACTGTTTCTGCCACTGAAAAAAACCTTTTCACTTTGGACTCCACATCTCATAGCTTTATTATTTATGAGTCTCTATCAGTTGAAGAGAAGCAGATTATGTTTTATTTATGTTCCTCTCTCAGATTAATCACAGGCTATCTGGCATTTGAAGCATTTCCATTCCTCCTCTTTGTCAGGTTTGTGAAAGCCCTACCCATTGCAAAAAATGTTGAGATTTACAATGGTGTTTTGGTGGGAGATATTAAAATAATTTTCTTTTAAGAAAAAAGAGAAAAGGAATGAGGGAAGGAAGGAAGGAAGGAAGGACGGAAGGAAGGAAGGAAGGAAGGAAGGAAGGAAGGAAGGAAGGAAGGAAGGAAGGAAGGAAGGAAGGAACTCCAACAAACAGCAGATTTTTTTTTTCCCCTTTTCTGATAGTTATCATGATCTGGAACATACTCACACACCCCTATTAAAAAACAGTAAAGAGAGAGAGAAAAAAAAATAAAAGAAAATAGAAAAGGAAAGGAAAATTAAAGGAGAAAGGAAAGGAAAAGTAAAGGAGAAGAGAGGAGAGAAGAGGAGAGGAGAGGAGAGGAGAGGAGAGGAGAGGAGAGGAGAGGAGAGGAGAGGAGAGGAGAGGAGAGGAGAGGAAAGGAAAGGAAAGGAAAGGAAAGGAAAGGAAAGGAAAGGAAAGGAAAGGAAAAAGAGAAAACTGTGTCAGAGATCCCTTTGCTCCATAGTGTATCTGCATGTGCTGCTCTCCTGCATGTGATCTTTAATTTTATTGATTTCTAATGGATACTCCTTTACCTTGAACCAAGTAAGAAGTTGGTAGAATCAGGTAAATATGGCTCTGGGAGGTGCCCTGAGGCATTTTGGGACTGAAGAACATTTTGTAAAAGCAGTCATAGATTCAGGCTTGCTTTGTACCTGGTCCATATAAAACTGGTGCTGCTGCCCTTGCTGTTAGGGAATAAATGGGGAAGAGTGCAAGAAATCACAGCTCTGTACTCAGACCACATCAGTTTCTTAGAGACTGCTGGGTGCCCAATACACTGAATTAATATGCATATTATATGCATATGTATTGTGCTTATTAATAGTCAGAAAGCAGCAGCTTATGCTTCTTTCTCTAGAGTTGTATTCTCAAAAAAAAAAAAAGTCAAATCTTGTGTGACTGCAGCATGTAGCTCCAGGAGTGTGACTTGTATGGGCAAGAGCAGCAGGACGGGGTGGCACATGGGGTGTTCCCGTGCTGCTGCCAGGCATGGTCTGCAAGCCCATAATTTTATTTCTGCAATAAGAAAGAAAAAGGCCCATCTTATTTTCTTAAGAAGTTTGCAGCACCAGGAACTGCCTTTTTGATATTTCTTTGCAGGCTGACAGCAGAAGTTATGCACACAGATAATGATCCTGCAGCTGTCCTAGTTTCTGGCAGCGTCAGGGAAATGCAGGCGAGCGAGGGACAGCAGTGTGCTGTGCCTCATCTCCACCCTGCTTTTCACCCAGGGGAGGTGCATGGGGTTAAGGATGCGCTTGTTTAGCATCAGTCCAGCTGTACTGGGGGCTCCTGAGGTCTCTGCAGGTGTGTGGTGTGGGCAGGAGGTTTCTACTCCAGGTGACTCAGTGGGGAAGGTGTTAATTTATGGCAGGTTCTGCCAGCCTTTGGTGGGCTGCAGGACAGCACTGGAAGGTGAGCAGAGGGGTGGTGGTGCCTGAAGGGAGCCCAGGTGAGGTGGGAACCACCAGACATCGAAGCTCCTTGCTGAGGCTGACCTGGGGACATCAGCTTTGACCATTGCTGCTGCAAAGCAGATGGAGGGCCTCCTCCCAGAGCCCAGCTGTGAGTTCTGGGGCACGGCTCCAGCAGAAGAAACCCATCCCGGGAGCTGTGAATATCCCTCAAGAGGACTGTTATATCTAATCCTAGGCTGCCTCTCTTTTCTCTTGTAGGACAAAGCTTGTTGGCCACTTCTCCAGCTGGCAGCACTGCCTGACGAGGCTCTCCAACGCTCATCATTGATCCATGCCAATCCTCTCAGGGCTGTCAAGTCTTATGAGCTGCGTGCAAGCTGAGCACACCCTAACCCACAGTGAGGACAGTGCCTGGTGCTGTGCAGGGGTGGCCTTGTCCCTGGTCCCTGACCTGTGAGCCAGAGGGGATGGAGAAGGCAGGAGCAGAGCTGTGGCATGGTACAGCTCCTGCCGGGTCCTGTGCCCACCAGCACCTCTCCCTGTGCTTCATCCCACATAGAGCATTTGGAAGATACAGCCCATTAAAGCTGTCATCCAGGGGGCTTCACATTTCAGGGAAGAAGCAATGTGAGGAGTTTGGGGGCTTTTGGTGCTATTCATTGCCAAGAAACTAAGTCTGTCCAAACTGCCTGCTGGTCTGAGATATGAAAATAAACACCCTGAACAACTCCCAGGCTGTTTCTGTGCTTCCCCAGGCTCACGTGCCTTTGGGATGTTCCCTTGTAGATGAACTTCAGGGTTTTGACTCAGTGCTCCATCCACTCTGAGCTCAGCAAGCTTTTTTCCCCCAGCAGGGAGCCTGCCTTTGTGCAGGGCTAGGGGCAGCATCGCTGTGCATCCTTTGCTCAGCTAACAGAGCGAGTGTTCATGAAGTGAGCAGCACTCCGGGATTTTCCCAGATGCACCCAGCACTTGCTCTGACTTTCATCAGTGAAAAATAGTCATCTCAGGAGGGCGTTTATTTATTTTCTTTTGGACTAGGGCTGGAGTGCCTTTAGTGGGCATCTTCAAAAGCTGCGGTAGCCCCGACTGCTGTGCAGATAATGATGAGTCGTTCTTTGAAGCTGGGATCTGCATGCCTGGCATGTCAAGGCTTCATAGCACTGAAGATCCTTGCTTTGGGATCAAGGGCTGCTCTGCATCTGGTAAATTATATGCCAGGCACGAATCTGCATCCCTCTTAGAGTAGAAACAATAAAGACTGCAACAGTCCTGCTGAGCAGCTTGGACAAGAAAAGTCTAAGAAAATGAAGAGGAACAGGCTATTATGTAGGTCACACTCATGTCTGGCCAAAGGTAGTAACTGGGCAGAGTAAAAAGGGGAACTTTGCAAATATCTTATTGCATGAGGTGCTTTGGTGCCTCCCTGGGATGAGATGAATGGCCAAACTTCCCGACTGAAAGATTTTAAGGTTATGTAGAGCTACAACCAGGAGGAGATGCCATCTGCTTCTTAAAATCTGCTTTCAAAAGACATCCTGTTCTACAAAGTCCTTTTTAAACTCACCTTTTTTTCTCCATAGATGTGGCTAGCTTGAGAAAAAAGCAACATATGGCAACGCTTTATTAATTCAAGGTCTTACAGACCAGCTCCTCCTTGAGGAACTCATCCAGTGCATCCTGCGGCAGTACTACAGCAGGGTAGGTGGTTATACCATGTAGGATTTTGAACTGAGTTCTCCTTTGTGTCTGGAAAGAAAGACAAGCATCAACATTGTGTGACAAGCCAGGTTTTTAAGCATAGCCAGCAGAACTGCCCATCAGCCCAATTTGAAAATGCTCCAGTTCTAAATGTGCAAGCCCAAACCACTGCAGACATAAAGTAACACAACTCTACAGGCTTTGGTAAGGTAACACCAGCTCTCCTGGCTGATTTTCACTGGTTAGGATCTTTGCTTGGAAAAGAAATACATCCATTTATACCAGTGAGGAACCAACATTACTTCTATCTAGCTGCTTTGACACTCTGCCTTGACTTCGGTGGGTGCAGATCTGTTTTAGCTTGGGATCTGGCCTCTCACGGTGTTGTGCCTTTCATGTCATGGCCTTTCATGGTGTTGTGCCCTTCCAGCTTGTCACCACCATATAATTAACCAGTTGCAGGGCTCAGCTTCAGCTCGTAGCTGGTGAGAGGATTCACAACCTTCAGGCTGCCTAAGTGCTCACGCTGCAGCCAGCACATTGTCCACATGAACTGCCAGCACTGTTTGGATTTGCTGTGCTGGTTTTGATGGTCTCCCTGCTAAGTGCAAGCAACACTGCAACCACCTTACTGCAGATATGTGAAGATCTTAAAGATACCACCATATGTTCAACAAATGCCTTAATTTCTGTTTTGGAGAATACTGATGGTGTGAACAGTTGATGCACATGGCAGAGGGTAAGCATGATATCTGTATGAAGTTAATAACATATTTGTAATCCTTTATCTTTTTTTTTTTTTTTTTTTTTTTTTTTAAAGAGTTGAAATGTTTTTTTCTACTAGTAGCTTTTGCAAAAAAATCTCATAAATCTTTAATGCTAGTAAAGAGCTCTAGTCAAGCATCCTTAAAGAAGTTGAGCTGCAAGTAACTGTGTTAGGTCCTCCTTTAATGTGAAATTCTCCGTTCTTCCTCCAACAGAGCTGCAGGCAAAAACACAATGCTTTGGTTATTCTGAGCATCTGTGCATTTGACCCAATTACTGTACGGTATCTGTCAGTTGAGAGCAGTGTATAATACAGAAATGCCTGATGCTGGAAGCTAATTACTATTTCTTTTGTAACTGATTTTGGAGGGGGATGAGGAGGAGGTGGGAAGAAGGCGATATGTTGAAAAAAGTATTTCAGGAACTTGCAGGAGTTTTCATTTCAAGTATGACTAAGGTCATTCCTGCCTGCAGTTGAATGCTGAATTTAATATATATATATATATATTTATATAAACACGTGTGTGCTTATAAAAAGAAAGGAATATAACTGGAAAATCTGTACAGTTTGGATTGACAGCATATAATTAAAGAAACAATCAATCCATAGCATAATAGGCTAAGCTGCCAGTGAAAAGAGAGATTTAACTTTTTCTGAACCAGAAAAGTGGCAGTGGCAGAAATCTTCCCTATGCAGCTGATTTCCACTGGTAAGGGAATTGCTTTGAACACCAGGCTAGAGAAAGCAGTTCTGGGAAGAGCCAAAGTGTGGAAGTTCCCACAATTTCGGCTGTAATGCTGTGGGAATCATGAGTTGCACCCCAACCCCCCTGGCTCTGTAGAGCAGAAACGATTTGCATGCACCCAGCCAACACAGTGTGCCCTGAGGGTGCAGGTCTGATGGACCACGAGCTACAGGGTCCAGCATGGCCAGGATGTAGGGGACTTATCCTGCATATGGTATAGACACAGCCTATGTGTCCTAGAGGGCCATTTATCCAGGTTTTATCCAGGATTTTGGGGGTGACCTACGCTGGAGGAGCTGGTATTAAGTCTTAATTGATAGGTGGCTTCCCTGCAGCCATCCAAAAAAACCCAACCCAACACAATGGAGAGGCAAAGAGAAGGCAAAAGTTACGTGAAGAGCTGCCTCTCAGACCAGACGTCAGCCCAAAGCTCTGATTTCTGAAGGCACTGGAATGGCAAAGTCCCTTCTCAGAAGGATAATGGCCATTTGGCTGAGTTCTGCATTAGGTAATTAATTACTTTAAGGACTTCTAGAGTCTTGACATGGACTGCTGGGTGCTGCTACACTTACTGCAGTAGTTCTGAAATTCTCTGTGCTAGACAGGGACTACATAGCGAACGGCTTTTCATGGGGCTGCCAAGGCATTAGTGTTGCCACTACAGGTTTCTCTGAAGTCAATTCATGCTCCAGTCCCAGCTCTGGAGCAAGCGTTCTGTTTGCTCAGCAAAGCTGAACTTCTGTACTTCTGGACGCTGTGCAGTTTGCAAATGGTGCCTTTTCTCAACATCTTCCTAGGTAGGGAAAGGTGCAATGAAAAGCTGGGCAACATTTCATGGCTAAACCTTTTTCTAGGGCAAACATCCAGATTTAGAGGTACCAGAAAGAATGCTGACTGCTGGAGTTGTCACTTTGATTGTGTGGAAAGCAGACAAGCATTAAATTTGAAAAGATCTTAAAATGTCCCTTTTCCTGCTTTTCAGAACTAAATCCTTGAGCTTTTTGATTTGATTAGAATTTTGTATTTTCACACTGACATTTAAATAAAAAGCCCTTTACTCAAGGATCTCCAAAAGAAAACATTTGAAGCTGAGACTGAAAGTGTTATTTACCTCCAAACAATGTTTTTGAACCATTGATTATTTTGAATTTTTGAAAAAAAATATTGAATTTGTTTTATCCTGAAATAATATATTTTTTTTCTTCTCTGAATTGTTAGCAAGCTGAGAAAGCAATGCTCTCAGAGCTCTATTAATAAATGTTATGAGAGGATGTGGGTTGCAGCTGTTGAAAAGCTACTACCTAAGTAGGATTCTGTATTATTCTATATACATATGAAATCTAAGTATTTTTTCCCCTCTTTGATTTCTGCTATTTATATGGGAAGGTGACATATTTTGCTCTAAGTACTAGAGTTGACATTTTTTTTTTTTTAATTTTATTTATTTATTTATTTATTTATGCTTGCTAATTTGGATCAGCCTGGCTTGTCACAGATACGTGCAACCTCTTTTTGAGGTTTTGAGCTCCACGCTTCTATTTCCCGGAGTCTGAAGGGACACTAGACCGTCAAATGTAATTCTGCTGACATCACTGGCTGCATTAATAGGAAAAAAATTGAGCCTGCAATGGGTTTCTGGCCACGAAACCAACATGAACATAACTCTTTTTCATGCATCTGAGCATATTTATTCTCCAGATGAGCACAACGCATCCCTTAGAGCCATGGTGGCTCCTGATGGTGCCTGGACAATGACTGAGGGAGTGCTGTGTGGTGAGCTGTCCTGAGCCAAAAAGAGCTTTTATATGGGCTTAGCAGTATGGGGAGCCTGTGCTAGTGTTTGGCTACTGGTAGGGATCTTGCTGGAGTGTTTCTCCTGTTTTATTTTATTTTATTTTATTTTATTTTATTTTATTTTATTTTATTTTATTTTATTTTATTTTATTTTATTTTATTATTTTATTTTATTTTATTTTATTTTATTTCACTTGAGTCATGTTTCTCCAGCACATCAACCTCCTCTGTAGGGTTTATTTCTGTAGCTGGACAGGAAAGTATCTTCTATCTTCTAGTAACAGCACAGGACATGAGCTGGAGACATTTGGTGTTAATACCTACACCATTCAGAGTCAACACTTAATTTGGCAGATTACATCATTTGTAATTCCTTCTTTTTCTCTGTGAGATCTATGGTATAGGTATCTGAGGGTGTCTGAAACATCCATAAGAGGGTGGCAGTTATGATGTGGAGGAGATGAGAAATTTGTGTCCTTCTGGAGCAATACTCAGAGCTTGGTGAGATACCCTGAAGCATCTCAAGTGATGCTGGACAATTCAGTGCAGACAGCAGGGCTAAGCTGTTTCCCAAAAGCTGTGGTCACGTCCCTAATGATGTAGCCAGCAGGTGAGATTCATGTACAAATTAAGATATTTCAAAGCTTTCCAAGGCTTGATGGAAGGCTGGGCTGTGAAGCAATCACAAAAATCCATTAACTCAATGGATTCAAAATAATAATAATAATAATAATAAAATTACTGATTCATTGAGTACAAGAGGCAAGAGATTGCTCTATAACTTTTCTCTGACAAGAAAGTCACTTGCAAAATTCAGCTTAATTCCAGAGCAGCTCAGACTGATGATTTTATTACAAAACAGTCATGACAATGCATAATCATAGTCTTGAATATATTTACAAATGCACAAAAGATGAGACTTTTTCCATGGAATAATGGAGGGCCCAGATGTATTCAAAATGACTCTGCCTTTCTTTGAATGTGTATTTAAAAGAGTTATACTTATCCCAAATCCCTTAGGATTATTATTATTATTATTTCATAGGAGAATAAGGGTTTTGCTCAGGTTTCTTGAATAAAGGCTTTTTCCAACACTTGCATATCGATGCCCACAGCATTACAAATTTAATGTATGCACCTCATTTGTATGAACCATTTAAGAACACCACTCTGTAGGGGAATATCTGAAGATTAGCCTCTATGTTTGCTCCAAATCCTAATGAGGCCAATGGAGAGACTCTTGTCAGGCATTCCTCCGAGACCATTCCTGTCTTATAACTGGAGAGGTGATACGGGTTATTTCCTAGAGGTTACTGTGTTTGAATTGGGGTGCAGAAGGTGCAGTATTTATTCCTGTCTTTGACCACTGGGTAACCTTCAACCAGTTATGGTGCTTCTTCATGACTCCATCTTGTCTACCTGTAAAAAGAGGGAAATGTAGTGAATTCCTTGGAAAATGATTTGGGGTGGATCAGGTTGATTACCTTCTCCTTAAATGGCAGTCATAAAAATTAACACGCAGGCAGTGATGGACGTAGTCAGATGTTGATGCAACATAAAGCTGCCTCATTCAGAATTAGCTCTCTTACCTGTAGGATATGTTATTTTGCTGTAGAAACCTGCTCTGAATTCCATGAAGAAAGTCTTCATAAAAGCACTTCTACTGATGGCAACATGTACGACCTCAGAAGGCAATGTAGCCCTTCTGGATTCAGTAAAGGAGGTATTTAATTATTTCCTATTCTTGCACAGCCTGATCAGTTTGGCCTGCTGGGAAACCATCTGTTGGCTTGGGCTACACAGGAAAATGCACCCAGGAAAGAAGCTGTGCAGTGTCGCCATGGGTAAAGCTCTCTTTTAAGCCCTGTGAGACCAAAAGTTTGATCCCAGCCTAAAACTTTCAGGCCAGAGATCTGAATGCCCTCATGCCTCATGTGGCTTAGCTGCCAGGGTGGATGGTCAACAATCAGATTGAAATTGATTTATTATTCTAAATATTGAAGGAAAAATATCAAGGGAGGTTTTTTTTTTTTTTTTTTTTTTTTCCTTTTCTTTTTTTTTGAGTGAGAGAGCACTTTTATATGCTATGTCTTGCTGAGAACTCACTAACAGGAAAAAAAATACCAAAAAAAAAAAAAAAAGCCAAAAAAGCAAGTGCCATTGATTGAGTGAATGAAACCATAAATAGAGAGGGAAATGTCAGTGCTAAATTTGTTGTCTGTATTATCTTCTGAAGTGTGACTTCAGCTGATTGAGCTAGAGTTCTTGCTATCTGACGAGAGCAGCACTGAATATTTTTTTGTGGCCCAAATGACAAATTAAGAAAGACTCCGTACATGGCAAGATCCAAAGCTACAAGATTGGGGTCAGGAAGAGATACTGGAACTAGTGGGGGCTCCATACCAGAAAGCTCACAAAGGACATTGCAGAACCATGTAGATTGACTAAGATATGCTCAATCACACTTTTGGCCAAACAGACATATTTGGCCAACATGTTTGAGAGAAGGAACTTGGACTGAGAGCTCACGTTAGGTGAGTTACATAGGTGAGTAGATCTATCTGTCTGGTGGGATCCATCTATTCAGATAGATCTGTGGTTGTTATTATGCAACCAGGATCCCTGTAGTAACCGTACACACATCAAAACAAAGCATAAGGAGACTACTGAGAGCATTTAAGCTTCCACTTGGCCAAAATGCTCTTTTGAGGTGCCAGAGACATCACTGAAAAGTCCAGCCAGAGCTCCAATTAGTGCCATGCGTGCAGCTGACCCCCACAATCTGTCTCTTATGATTAAAAATCATCAAAGACAAGTGGTCTGGAAGGCTTAAAACAGGGAAATTACAGGAAAAAAATACAAAGTATGTAACTATGTAGCTCTCTAATACAGTATTGCTGTTGCTACTAAAAAACCATAAGCTTTGCACTGAGTTTGCAAAGCCTCCAGATTGAGGCTTCTCAGGCTTGTCTGAACTTTTCTTGACCTGCCTGCAGCTTTGATTTACTTTGTTTATCTGTGAGAGCAATTTCTCTGTCTATTGTAGTGTCTATGGCTAATATATTTTACCTTCTTAATTACAGTTTTATATAAATAACAGTAACAAGCAGAAAGCAAAAAGTCAATTAAAGATCCTTCTCAGAAAACCTGTGCCTTGCTTTCTGAAAGCTCGGGGCATATCTCAGATATAGGAGCTTGGGAAACAGCTCATAAAAGCGTCTTCATCTTCCTGAACTGTGTCCCACAGGGCTGAGTCCTCAGTCTGGGATGCAAATCAAATAGTGCTTTCTGGGGCTGGATGGAAGAAGGGTAACAGGTTGATTATTTTGGATGGGTTTCATCTATATCTGCTAGACACCTCATTGTCCAGCACAACCTAATCTTTTGGAGCTCTGTGCTCTTGCTAGGGTCAAAGGAAGGAGGCAGATGCAGTGAATCACCCAGCTGAGGCTTGGTAGGGCTTAAAGCAAGTTGGCAAGTAGGCAGCTCTCTGCTCTGGTCCACAGGTAGCCTAAAAAGTTGGTAGACTTAACAACTGTCTTTTAGTCCCAATTTTAAGGAACTCAGCCTCTGGAACTGGACTTCTTGCTCGCTCTTTGCTTGTCCCTGAGGGTGTCATGGGTGGAGAACGAAACGCAACATTGGGGTAGGTCCCTTCAATAGCAAAACAAGCTTTGCTTTGAGCCTGCTGGAAGAGGTCTGGGACATGGCCACGCCATTTGGAGGATGGAGACCCACAAGGGGAAGAGCTCCTCTGCTGGGGAACAAGTACATGGGCCAGATCCAGGGCTCTGAGCAGGCTGCCACCACTCTCAACACGTGTAGACATTCAGAGGTGTTGCATAAATTTACCAGCACAGCGAATGAAGAAACAGTTTTAACACAGTTACTGATGTCAAAGCATTTTACTGAAGCACCAAAATGCTTTGCAAGGTCTCGGCTCCGCACTGCATCAGGCCAGCGCTCAAAAAACCACCTGCTCTCCCTCGGGAGAGAGCACATTTGATTTCCCATTGTCTGTAAAAGCTGCCCTGTGGATAATCTCATTTACATCCCTGCCCTGCTCCTTTGCAAATGGTACTTCACGAGCCCCCCTTGTCTTGTGATGGATGCAGACGGCAGAGAGGCTGAAGGAGCAATAACCATTTCCTCTGCCTAAATGGAAGCAAAGAGGATTTCCAAACTCAGCAATAAAAGCACGATTACCTCAGCTTCAGGTTCGCCTGTGAATGACTGGCAAAGCTGCAGCTGCCTCGAAATTTTATCAACAGTGCAGAAAAGAGTCTGCAATGGCCTTTTTAATGTGCTCAGCAATAGTGGGGAAGAAGTGAATGGGCCAATCTGAGTGTGTCATAGTTCAGAGCAATGCAGGTATGTCAGAGCTGGGAGGTCTCCAGAATGGTCAGATGGGGTTTGGGGATGCTGATGTTGTGTCATATAGTGCAACATAATTAATCATAAGTCTTCCATGTATGCAGGGTTGAAGGAATATGCTGTATCAAAAAAAAAAAAAAAAAAAAAAAAAAAAAAAAGAAAAGAAAAAGATCTGGCACAAAATAAAATTTCCTCTTTTGTTCAACATCACTTGGCCTTGCTTAGCATGAGGTAGATCTCATAGTCTGTTTGCCCATACCTTCTTTTCCAGGAGGGTTCTCAGTAGGAATCACAGGTGAGAAGCAGATCCCAAGTGGTAGAAATAAGCCAGACGACCCTGGATCTACTACCTATTTCCTGTGTAATATTGGGCAATTTTTACCTTTTACCAGATGTTCTTCCTTACCAAATAAAATGTCCTGAAATCTCTCAGTGTAGCTCAGACACTGAATATCAAACCTGGGAAGTAGCTCTGGCAGATGAGGAGGCAAGCACTGGGTGATTTCATTGCTCAGGTGGGCTACTTTCTCAGCTACCTTTTTGAACATGACACCTGAAGATTTTTTTGCCACCTAGACACAGCAAACACATTTCTGGCTTTGGTGCATGCTGCAGCTTTTCTTGGTTTCCTGCAGTGACAAGCCTGAATCGGAGCCTTTGGGCTCAGGGGGATTCACCCAGGTGAATCCTGGCAGGTGCATGGTAGGTCTCCCTGTGTGCACAACAGAGACAAAAAGCACGTTGCAAGAGACATCTCAGCAGAGCCCGGCTGCTCCAGCAGCTGTAGCATTCGCATTCAGAAGAGGCTGTTCTCTCCTTGCCGAAGAGGTGCAGTGCCTTGGCTGAGAGCCCACACCGAGGAGGAGGGCCCGGCAGCTGCAAGAGGCACTTGAGAGCTGACAGTATTAGAAAAAAAAAGAGATCAAAGTCTATTATTTCATTGTCCTTCTCTCCTTCGCTATTTCCACAGTGTCCCAGAATGAAGAAAAAATTTATTTTCCCCTCTGTGAACAAAGCAGTGAGCAGCTGTCCATAACTGCAGGAACGACCTTCTTTAGGGGGAGAGCTTTCACTCAGTCCTTTGTTGAGCCACGATGGAAACACGAGGTGATGAGCAGCTTCAGATGTGCTTTGGGTGACCTGAGGGGGCTCTTTCCTTGCTCTGTCACTTGTTTGTCACACGGTTTTTGCCATGTCTCTGCACAAGCCTCAGCTTCCCTCTGTGCAATAAAGGACTGCAGTCTTGGCCTCCTTCAAAGAGCCCTCTGAGATTTCTGCCTTGCAAGCCCCGTGCTGCCTCTCTGCATTAAACCTGATGAGTCCCTTAGACCATCAGGAAGAGAAGAAACAAAATGAATCGAGGTCTTGCACTGTAGCCCTACAACTCCTTCTCCAAAAAATGTCCTGCCATTTTGGCAAAAACAACATCTTTTTTTGTCCAACCCCCTTTTTTTGGATGTCTGTCTCTATTTGTCCAGACAGACACAATACAAAAATCACAGTGCATTGATGCATTGACATAAATCCCAGCTACAGTAAAACAGGTTTGCAGATAGTTAGCCACATAGATAATCTGGTGAATGTTTGAGGTTATGGCTACAAAATGCCTGTGAACATTCCCAGACATTGGAACTGATTATCCATATTGTGAAATTATTCTGATGCTCCTTGATGTGCCTTGTGCATGGGTTTGATTAATTCTTTCCCAAAGAATTTCTGGGAGTGGCTCTGGTTCACAATTAGTGTGTCCTGATTGCATGTTATGAACTGGAAGCTAGGAAAAGATATTTCCTCTGTGTCAGGTTTGTAGAGATAACTGGAATGTTTGCCTCTTCTTGGGGTGTGGGGTACGGCTGGCTTCCTATCACCACCCATGAGTTTTCTAAAAAAATATATCTCTGCTATTGCAAAGACCTCCTACACTTTTCCTATACTAGTCTCTCATCTTTTAGTAGAAGCCTTAAGTTTGTGGTAGATTTTGAGAAGAGTCTCTAGTGTACAACACTTGAGGACCTGGTGGAAAAGGAGGTATATGGGTTGGCTGCCTATGGCTGAGGGAAACTAGACACCAAACTCCACATGGTCTCCACTGATTTTAAATTCCTGTCCTCAGGTGACCTTTCTGACTTCCTACAGAGCTGTGCAGATCTCAGGCACACCCCTGCTCTTTGGTTCCAGAGCTTTCTGAAGGTGAAAGTCCAGGCGACATGAAGTTAGGCAGGCTGATCTGCAGCTGATGGCAAGCTCGTGTAGGTACTCTATGAGCAAGTACCCATTAAATTCCCAACAAAGACAGCAGCCAATTAACTTTCAGCTGCTCATTTAAGTGATAGACGATCAGGATCAACCCATGGTCAATCCTGGAAGATTTTATGAGCTGCAAAGTGCACTGGGACTAACTAGGTCTTTAGACAATCAATATCAACTGAATAAAAACTGTGACAGTTGTGACAATGAATAATTATCACTCTCAAGATAATTTCACATTTATAATTAAACATGGAACTAGGATCAGTAAGATAAGGTATAAAAGGATAGGTCAAGGACCCCACTGGCCCAGTACCTTCTCTGGGTATTAAATTCATCCTTGGGTGTAATTCCTGTGAAATTTAGTGGCATGACACTAATGACAATGAGGGAGACCTCACTGTAACTTTTCAATACTTTTTTTTTCAAGAAGTCAAAGAGTGACTTCTTGCTTGGGCAGATAATGATAGGACAAGGGAGAATGGTTTTAAACTGAAAGAGGGGAGATTTTTGTCAGACTTTAGGAAGAAATTATTTGCTCAGAGGGTGGTGAGGCACTGGCACAGGATGCCCAGAGACGTTGTGGGTGCCCCATCCCTGGAGGTGCTCAAGACCAGGTTGGATGAGGCTCTGGGCAACCTGACCTAGTGGGTGACATCCCTGCCCATGGCAGGGGAGTTGGAACCGGGTGATCTTTAACGTCCCTTCCAATCCAAGCTATTCTATGATTCTATGAACCATCTGCCATTCACAAAGCATGGAAGGGAGATGAGGAAGAGCAGCTGAAAAATTACTGAACTCCATTCTGTTGAACATTTCTGGTGCAGATTGTAGGATTGGGAATAAGCAGAACATTGAACCAGTTTAATCTCTTGTAATTGCAGGCAAATATCTACCAGGTGGGTAGTTTAGAAAAATGCCTGAATGAATTTAACTATTTTTTCCATAGTCCACAGCCAGAAAAGT
The DNA here is from genome assembly GCF_964035555.1 of Netta rufina. NCBI lineage: Eukaryota > Metazoa > Chordata > Aves > Anseriformes > Anatidae > Netta > Netta rufina. The sequence continues at coordinate 3,526,816 of NC_140124.1, forward strand.
ACACTAGTGTCATGCAACACATTTGACTTACTCTTACAGTACCTTAAAATGCAGGGGATTGATATATTTTAAATCTGTATATCAGTAAATCTGTAAATCTGGAAATATCAGTCATCCTTCTAGAGGAGTTCAGCTTCTTTCATTTATATTTTGTAGCAGAGGGATGGCTAAAATGACTTCTCCAGATCTGAGCCAGCTCTGTCCTCAATGATCCCAAACCTTGAGTATTAACAAATGTGTGTGAGGCTTTTCTTTGAGGCAGGAAGTTTTGTCCTGGGTAGGGGGCTAAGCATGATTTAAGGCTAACAGTAGAAGTGTTTAATTAGTTAATTATTTTAATTAATTTATTATTATTATTTTCCTGGGTCACTTGTGAAGACTTCTTTCAAATAAAGCAAAAAAGGCAGGGAGATTTTGTTGACCTTTGGTTAATGCTGTGGTCACCCCTGATGAAATCCATTTTCTACCACTGTGGGCGAAAGTACTGGGAAGGAGCAGGGGGATCTTGGAAAGACACCTTTTATAACCAGCTTGCTTTTTTAAAAACATATTTATTTCTTTTTCCCGTCTCTGCTTTAACAGTCTACTTGTCTTTTAAGACTTTTAAGTTCCCCTTCTTTCTGTTAGGAAACAGGTAATGAGAGATAAACTATTTTTCCTGAAAGATTCAGGGTGATTTTTCATCTATGGTAATATTTTTCTTGTTGTCATTTTCTGTTAAGGAGCCAGTGCAAAACTTCTGATTGCTGTTGCATGTATTAGGGAAGGAGGAAACTACTTACAGGCAGAGGAAAGCTCAGATTTTAACAGTATTCAAACAAACTAACAAACAAACTTGACAGACCTAAAATGCATGTATTATTATGGGCTTTTACAAATATCGTTCTCTTTTAAATGTGACAGTTTGTAAAATTTCTGTGCTATAGCTTATGAATCCTAAAGGATATTATAAAACTGCTCTAAGTTTGTTCTGCCACTAGCTATTCAGGTTGCAATTTGTCTCCCAAATGGAAGGTATCATAAATACAGGATGCTTCCTCTACAGCTGAAAGACTTGCTGGGGTAGCTGGTATACAGGAATACCAATCCAAGGAGTTTGGCTTAAATTGACTGAATCTTGGATAAAATTCATGAAAGGAAAAAAAAAAAATAAAAAATAAAAAAAATATATATTTTTTATATATATATTTATATATTTATATATATTTATTTTATATTTATATATATAAAATATATATATATATATATTTCCTTTCATGAATTTTATATATATATTTCATGAATTTTATATATATATTTCATGAATTTTGTATATATATTTCATGAATTTTTATATATATATTTTCAACTGATATTTACTATTGTTGCTGGGTTTGAAAGTGAGGGAATGAATGGCTGCCTTTGAGACTATGTGAGAGTCAGGTGCCTAGCCCAGTAGAAAGCTAGAGGCAGCATAAAAACCTGATAGGCATATAAAAAAGAAAATGTGTAAAAAATGCTTATTGTCCGTTGTACATATTTACCTGACCAAAGATGAAAATTAACAAGAATGATTGATCTAGTTCTATTCGCATTTTCCTGAAGAAATAACACACTGATGTGGTGGTGCTAACACAAAGGACACCTCTCCCTGTTCCGGCAAACAGGCTAAATAAAACTGGTTTTGCCAGGATGAGAGACACTAAAGAAGGCCTAGAAGGGATTTTCACATGCAATAAACTAAAACAGAAAACAGGTAGAACCGTGAAATCCTTTCATAGGATAGGGTTTTCTTCTCAGGATTGATCTTAACTGTCAGATAAGTTAGACCAAAAGGAAAATTAAGTAGAAATGCATGAGAATGGCTCCTCTATTGAGAAGAAACAGCTGAGTTTCAGTAATAGGATTTTTAGTGCCCAAAAGCTGCTCACAGAAGTGCAAAGTTTGTTACGAGGAGGTGAGGAAGGGGAGGAGAACCATGAAATCTGTCTTGACTTGTATGTTTCTAATGCCATTTTCTGGAAACTATAAGACATTGGTGAGTCTGCTTTCTCTGAGAAGGTAAATCTGGAGTGCATATTTTACGAAAGTCAGGAATCAGTATGTCAATGTGAATGTGTCGCTTAATGTGAATGCTACAGCCTGACAGGTACCTCACATACCCACATGTGGGGTGAAAACTTCATTTAATGAAGTACCAATTGGAGTGTTGGGACTCATTGCAACAGTTCTTATCCTCTGCTTATCCACGTCTTCTTTCTCCAGCTTAATTCCCATTCTACTAGAGAAAAATTCCAGTACAGAATGTTTTTCTTTCAACGAAACTTGTTCATTTAGTCTGTTTCAGTGAACTACAAAAGGGTGGCCATAAAGGCCTATGTCATTCCAGCGTGTAAGGATCAGAAGGCTTCATTATTAATGGATATAAAATGAATTAATAACAAAGCCTTCAAATGCACCTTTGCAACTGTCCAGGTGTAAGAATGCTGTGTTTCTCAACATAAGGCAGGTTTCACAGAATTCAGGGAAATTGAAAAAACAACAACAATCAACCTCATAAAAAGCTATCTGATAATCACAAATGTTTGCACATCAGGTCATGTTTAAGAACAAGCTGCTGTGACTTAGACAAATGGTGTCTCCTTTGTCCAGTTGTTTGCACAGAAAGCAAGGCTGGTTTGGCTGGTCGGCAGAATTGCTTCTTTACACTGGTGACCAGAACAGGACAAATCAAACTGTTTTTTTTGCTGCAAACATGGACCCACCTTGCTTATCTTGGATGTAAACAATGTTATGTGACCCTTGAAGTCTCTGTTCCTTTGTCTTTTTGTTTGGCAGGTGGACATCTCACATTCCCAAGCAGTGCTTTGAAATCCTGGGGTAAAAGGAGGATAAATGCAATGAGGGTCCAGGGCAGGGGGAAGATGAGTGAAAACAGAGGGACAAAAAAGCAGAGAAATGTGACTGGCTTTCATAGCATTGGTTGTGAGCTTGTCAGTGCCTGGGGCTGTCATTTCTTTATTTTTTTTTTCAATCAGACTTCTAGCTTAGCACTACTAGAAGCCATTTTTCAGCCACTGTATGTTATCACCAGACCAAGACTTTAACAGAGACACTCTTTGAATGTCTGCATGATCAAGAAGCTGCTGGTGGCACCCATCACTGGGAAGCTGGGAAATATCTAAATCTCAAGTGGCTGACGTCTAACTGTTTATTTATTGGGATGTCTTTGTGGACATGTTCGTGGAAGGCAATACGAAAATTTAACTTCTTCTGGAAAAAACAGAATATTTACCTGTAAGAACACAGACTGTCCTAGGCCATTTTTCCTCAGTGGCAGAAAATGACACCTTGACCCTTTTATTTGGTAGCACGGCCACATAAGCATGCTGACGAGGGCACTGGTGACATTGCACAGTCATTCTCTTAGTCAGTGGGAACAGCTTTCTCCATCTGTGCTTCCCCTTCAGCAGCCAGTAGTTTTGTAGACACTGTACAGTGACACCCTCTGATGTTTTCAGGAGGCCAGGACTACTCTGAAGAAGTGTCGTCAGCACTGACATAGGCTGCTGCAAGAGGGACTGGCAGGCAGTAGCAAAGCAGGCAGCAGGACTATGTCCGTTTTTGCTATCTAATAACATCTGCTGCCTAAAGTGACTGACCCTTTTGTATACTATCTTCCTAGATACCTTGAGAAATTGAGCTAGCAAAAAACCTCCCAGCAACAAACCCTTCTGTTACAAAACATCCTCATCTGGCTTTGGCTTCTGAGTGTGATGACTTGGCTGTGCAAGGTCATCACCTCCAGGAGCAGCCACTTCTCTTCCCCTCATGTGTCTCTTGTGGTTATGAGCAGTGATGTCATGTGCAAGAGTGTTTACATCCTCCTTAAGGCTAACAGGCTATGGAAAATAAAATATAGGGAAAAAACGATGCAATCCTAGCACTGTTGCTTTAGTTCTTTGATAACCATAAGTAAGGAAACGCAAGAAATACATTCCCAAAACTCACTAGCTGCAGGCACCACAGCTCAGATTGAACTGGGAATTGGAGTGCTCTGAAAATGATGCTGAAAATATAGGTGGCAGCAGCTAACCATTCACCGTCCCACAAGGAGCAAGCAGCACTTGCGATTAGTTGTCTTTTCCAGAGACTCATGCAGAAGTAGCGGGATCAAATGGTTTGAGTCTCAGTGAATTACTCCCAGAATAATCTCTGTAATTTTACCAGGCATTAAAATGAGACTGACAGGTCTGTAAAGACCAGGGTCTTCTTTCTTACTGAGGGGTGCTATGGCAATGTTCCTCTCATAGTGGCAGCTTTGTCCAGAGTTTGAGCTATTTTATTATTACTATTTTATTTTATTTTTCTCTTCAGAAGCTTGGAAGCCTTAGCGTTGCCCTGGGCTGCACCCCAACCAGGAAATTCTGATAAATTCCATACCTATGGAAAAAGTCACCTTGTTATGTACACTTTGCAGTCACAATAAATCAAGATATGCATCTGAGGGTGAATTGGCCTGGCATAGCTGTAGACATCTCCAGTGTTGACACATGAACCTGAGGTAGTGCCAATAAACCCTTTATATTCAAGATGAGAGATGGACACTCCAGGTGAGGTCCAGCTGCCTAAACACAGACTTATAGAGTTGTTGTGGGGTTCCAGGAGTACCATTGCTCTTACAAAGCAGTGTGTGTCTGCTGCAAGTCTCGCGTTACATCTTTTGTTCCCATGTAGATGTCTGTAACACCTTGGGGGTCTCACATGGCATTAGACACAATGAAATGCTACCATCTAATGTGTAATTAATCTGATGTAATTTAGCTGTCTACTTGAGATGAAATGATTATATCATTGTTGCATTGCTTATATTAACCAAATCTCCAGTGACTATTAGGAGATCTCAGCTATAAAAGTGCAATCCAGAAAATCAAGATGACATGATTTCAGCTTCAATAGATTAATAGCAAAATTGAAATTTGGGCTTGGGAAGTTTGCTGTTCATAGCCAGTTTCACATAACTCGAGCTACATTACTTCAGCTTTTTGGTGGTCAGGAAATTCTTACATGAAAAATTGCCCCAGTATAACTCTACATTTGAGAGCAGAGAGAAGGAAGCAGAGAAACATGCATCTCTCATGCAGGAGTCAAAACAGAGCAAGCGAAGGTCTGATTTGTTGTTGCTCCTATCTGGAGGGTAAACCTGACATTTCTATCTGCCAATAGCAATTTGCTGTGAAGCAGCCCCACGGGAAAGCTTTCTTCATGCTAAATCAACCAGCAAATGAAATGAACCTTGTGTTACAATCAAATAAGAAACTTAGTCACAATGTACATGGCTGGGTACATAAATAATTTAAATGTATGCAGCTGCAATTTCAATATATTGAACCAAAACCTCCCTAACAACCTTGTAAAAGACAAAAATTAAAACTCTGTTAGTAAAGAAGATGGATATAAATTAGTGCATTTTTGCTCTCATTTAATCTTTGTGGAGAGAAGTAAATTTTTATGACCTACAAGGAAAACTACTCTTTTAATGATCATCTTGTGGGTGTTCTATGCCAGCTAATATCTCTTTACTGGAGCTATAGTCAAATTCACTTCCCGATGAACCTAAGTTGCCCCCAAAATTGTTCTAAAGAGTACTGTCAATGAGCCGAGGTTAGAAGTGTAAACTAATGGAGGTAGCAAATGCTTTCTGTACTTTTATTGAAAAATTCTTGATTCCTATTTTACTTACAAATGGTAACCTTCACTTAGTGCTAGTATAGTGAGGGTAATAATAATCTTAGTGACAGCAATGTTCTTTTTGGTCATAAGTATATTTTTATAATACTCCCATATTTTTCGGTCACTAAAAGATTCTTATTACAATAATATTTATTGTTTATTAATGTTTATTAATAATGTTTATTAATGTTTATTAATAAATATTAATAATGTTTATTATTGTTTATTAATATTAATATTTATTAACACAGAACATAAACAAATAACAACAATATGTTTTTTAAGGAAAGAATATTGAATGTACTCTGAGGCTTACAAGTGTGTATTTCAAGCAAAAATACAACTGTTGCCTCTTTTCTCCTCCAAGTTTGAAATGAAAAGAGTTTCTTATCATCTTCTTTTTCATCGTCCTGTCTTGACTGGCATTTCCCCCTAGTATATACATTTTTGTTCACAAGAGCTTGTTACTAGTTTTTTTGTGTTCAATGACTTGACAGGAAACAGAGTAGTTGTATTTCATAGGGCCGAAGGGAGCTTTGGGTGCTGGTGATCTAAGCCATTCATTGAATGTCCAGATTCCCTTTGGCAGTGCCTCTGTAGCCATCACCTTACACCCTTGCAGAGCAGTTCATATCCATCAAGCAGCTCTAAATCTCTTCTTGACAGTTTACGTGCAATGCACTCTGGAAGAGAAGGACTTTGGGTTGTGGACCTTTCCCCTCTTTCAAAGAGGAGAATTGTTAATTTCAATGTCTGCTCTGCCTTTTACTGTCCACAGTCCTAAGTCAGACAGCCTGGGGTTATTTGAGAGTATTACATCTCTCTGTTGCTACACCTGGACAGATGAATATCCCCCTAAACTGAATTAACTGGATTGACAAGAGCTCCCTAGAAATGAGTTCAATCTAGTAGCTCCAATATTAACAACTGCATAATGGATACAAACATTGAGTGAGAGGAATTCCACCCAGAAAGTCAATAGTACAGTAACAATTGCTCTTTGCGTTCTATTTACAAAGCTGACAATAATTTTTCACACTCTGACCCACTTCACAGTGAGAAAACAGATGTGCAATGCAATGTAGTTTTTCAACTTCTTGTCTCCACAGAGGGGCAATGACTTTCAAGAGCAATTGGGTGGAAGGTTTTTCCTCATTTGATGGCAAAACTCAAGTTGAGGTTGAATGGGGTCTATCAGATGGACTCTCCTAGCTGATGCTATGAATTTTTATCTGTCCTGATAAGATTAAATGAAGAAATCAAATCTATTTAAGTGAAATATTCGCATCTGAGAAGGTCATAATAGTGAGAATCTGTATTCCCCTCTCACTGAGTTCCATTGTATTTTTGATTTGCTTTTCTTTTGGTTCAAGAAAGGAAAAAACTTTGGTAATGAGTTTCTTCAGCCAATTTCTCAGAACAATAATAAGGATTCTGTCATTTATCTTCAATGTTTCATACCTTTGTGTCACACTACACTTCTCCAGCACTTTGCAAATCTTTTGCCTTTTCAAGTACTTGTTTTTCTTCTGGCAAGAGATGTTTTCTAGTGTGACCCACTTGTAACTCCTCTTAAACGATCCCTACAAATTTCTCCCTTGCTGGAGTAACTATTACCTTGCTCACATCAAAAGATAAAAAGTGTTAAAGTTTTTTTGTTGTTGTTGTTGTTGTTGGTTTTTTTTTACTGTGAACTGCCCATAGCACTCTTTGGACAATATTGAATCTGCAGAATTTCACCCTTGTTCAAGGCTTGGGCAAATTCCAGAACTGGAATATTACTATGGATCTGGGCAGCTCTCAAAACAATGATCTATTAATTTTTATTCTGCAATGTAATTTGATTGGCATTTGTATAATGGAAGTTGCTAAATTATATACAGCTATTGTTGATGTTATAAAAAGTAACCAATGACTCTTATCACTTCTTACCTCCACAGAGGTGACCTTTATGCTTCTAGTCTGTCACAAAAGTTGTATGTTAAAAATTACACACAAAATTAATAATTGTGTATGTAGAAATAGCGAGCTGCTGCAGTAGGATGTTGCAGCAACAAGAATTAATTTTGATCGTTATTTTGGAAATACTACTTATGTAGAATGATTACTGTAAATAAATTAACTTTGCTAAGCCTTCAAACAAGTTTAATTTGACTTACATGTTGCCCCCCTAGACCATATAGGTTAGTAACCCAGCCCAGAAAATATTCTGAGATGGTGGCCAGCTCTTTGGGTTTCAAATTGGAGAGATTTCATTTTTTTCTATTTGATAGCGGTTATTGCTCTCACCCTACCTGGTTTTCTGGTTATAAGGTGAGTTAATGGAAGGGATTTTTTTTTTTTTTTTGGGGGGGGGGGGGGATATTTGATTTTTCCTTGACTTTTTCCTTTTCTTTTTTTTTTTTTTTTTATATATAATTTCTAAAAGCAGAAATGAAAATGTCCCTTCTCACATTACTATTATTTTTTCAATTGGGATCTTAATGTTTTTCTTTTCACAAGAAATAAAAAAAACCACACTCATAACATGTCTATTTTAATGTTTTGTTCAAAATAGACTATGTTGTTATTCTTTTTTTTTCCAAATAAATCTTTTTTTTTTTTTTTCTTCCCTTCCTTTTACTCTTCAACAGCCAAACAAATACAATCAGTTATTCACACAGGTCCTAATAAACACGACAAATGATGAAAGCCAAAGATTTCCTCTGACACTGGAGAGCTGGTGAGAGTCCAGCATTGAAGATTCTCTATAATTCTGATTCCAAGCTTTATCGTTGTTCAGCTCTGGCCACAGTGACAGCAATCCTCTCAGAAACGGCTGGTCCCTGGCCAGTAATGAAAGTAGGAAAGAAAAAACTGGCCAGTGTTCTTCTCCAGTTCTGATAAATGATGGTGATTTTAAATAACCTTTTAATTTATGAACAGATCCTTGGAAATGTAACCAGCATGACCCAAGAAAGGGGTCAGACTCAGCCAAGAGGACAAGGCTGGACATGCTTTGGCAGTGGGAGGACCAGGCTGAGTAACGTGCACCCATGCTTATTGCTGTCTCGGGGACATCTCTGGGAGCTGTGAAACCTGTGTGGACCTTCTCCCATCATAGACCAAACCAGATGGCATTTTATCAAAAGCCAAAGTGCCTTGCTGGAATAACTCCAATGGAGCCCTCTGATTAGACTCCTATCTATGAATCAAATGGGACACAAGGAGACAGGGCTGGAGTTTAGCAGAGAACTAGATCATACAAGTACTTGGTGTGAAATTCATGATGGGATGCAGTGAAAAGCTGCACCTAGTCCAAACCAGACATCACATCGCATACAACAATATAATTTCCTCCAACACTGTGGACGGAAGCTACATTTCTATCAGATACCAATAATTATTATCTGGAAGCGGACAGGTTTTAATGAAATATTATGGCTTCTAGTTGTTTTATGTTGAAGAGCTTAGAGTTGGGCAGTTGATAAGAAATGGTCATTGATAAGGCATCCCAGCAGCATAAGTCTGTAAGTGCTGGAGTAGGTAGATTCTTGGCTGCAGTGACCAACCCAGTATTGAACTCCTTTGTAAAGTAAGATTCACATAAAGGTTCGGGTAAAAGGTGATGATAATTGGGTGCCATCAGGACCTGCCAGAAGGCAGGGAAGGATATACAAACCTGTAGGTGTTGGTATGGCACTGTTCCACCCTAGTTTTCTTCATATCACGCACATACAGGCATCACTGTGCTTTAAAAAATTCTGCCCATCTCCCACCCACACCTCTCAGTTTCTAAGGACTGGAAAAGTGCAGAACTCTCTATAGCTAATGAGATGCTTACCGTTGTCACTCTTGTCACATTTTGGCTGGAAACCCAGCTTTGAATCTCCTTCTTCCTTTATTTTGAGCTGATAAGTGGCAGGACTCCTGCTTGTCACCCAGGATTTCTAACGATCAAGGTACTGAAGTTCTGAGTTGAAGTAATTGTCCTGTTAACTGTTGGACAACTAAGAGTGCTGCAGAGTACATGTTTGGTCTTGGTTCCCCAATAAGCCTACTGGCCCTCAGGCTTACAAGTCAGATGTTGTTTTCCTTTCTTCCTCTCCCTCTGTCCTGGTTGACAAGCAATAAGGATGTCCTGTAGAGTTGCTCTGAAAACCTAGAGCAGGACTGATGATATCTGGTTTCAGCACACCACACTCCTGTACCCTTAGGCTGTGTGTGATAAGGGTGCAAGTCCTTGATCTGCAGTGGGCAGAGCAGAGAGATCCCCAAAGATATCTCCCAAAGGGGGAGGTTCAACCAGTATTAGGCAGGACTCTAGGAGAGGGTTCATCACTGAACATGCTAATGGGGAGATTTAGTACCATGTACACAAATCTCTTCCTTCTCTAGTCTTTGTTTGCAAGTTCAATCTGGTTCTTAGAATACTACTATGTAGGAAATGGCTATTTTTAGGTGATATTTCAACTTTTGTCCACATGATCCAACAAAACGTTAAGTGCATAGGGAGTTATGCTGGTAGGACTCAATCCTCTGTGAGCAGTGCTGGAGGAGGAGCTGTTAAGCCTTTGAATGCATATAGTATTATAGCAGTGACACAGTGCCTGGGCTCTCTGTGCCACACTCCCTTGTGATCTGCAGACAATCCAGAGTCTTTCTAAGCTTGTCTGAAAGCAACTGGACTCTTTCTATGGATCGCATTGAGTTGCAGTTCAAACTTTGTGTCCCCAGTGGGAGAGAATGAATGCAACCGGTTGCATGTAGAGGGAAGATAATTTAACAGCTAAAATTGATTCACTACACAGGAAATTGCTTTAATGTCGTGGAGATCACTAAAGTCCTCATCTTGGCATTTTGCCATGGAAACCACAGGGGATCAAAGGAAAAGAATGTCATTGCCCATTTTTAATCACGGCTCTTTTTTTTTTTTTTTTTTTTTTTTTTTATTGAGTGATGTTTTTGCAGCCATGAAAAGCCACTTCACCACTGAACTTACGCAATGAAGCTTTAAAAGCCAAGCTCATGAATTTCCAGATATATGTGACCACATGTTCCATCAAATTCAGAAAGACTGTGAGGATCTAAGCAATGCTACACTCATTATTAACCAGGAAGGATGGCTCTTGCACAGAGGACACTGCAGGCATTTGGGATGGCTGGGTTTTAGTGATGATTTTTGCCTCAGACTTCTCAGGTGACCTTCATTAAAGCTACTTATGTTAATTAATTTCTGGGCAGTGATTGGAGTTCCTCACATGGAAAACAGTTTTTGGCAGCAAGTGATTATCCTTGCTTCCATAGATAATAAATGCAATTGGCTGAGCTTCCCTTTCCTCAGCATTTGTATCATGTTTTTATGATTTCTGAGTTCTGATTTAATCTGTAGAGGGATCCAGTGAAAGTCAGTATGCAATATCGTTGCTTCTCAGAAAGGCCTAGAGCATTAGACCCTTTGCTTTTAAATGAAAACGGTTAATTCACATGGAAAGGAGGGACAGATATAGCAAAGACTTGTCATCCTTAGTTGTAAATTTGGCCTCTACCAGTCATGTGAACTGGTGTAAATCAGCTTAAGAAGGGGGTGATCCGTGGAACTGGCCCCATGGACAAGGAAAAGCTCACTGATCTCTCACTGCGATCTATTTTTCTCTGCCTGATATTCAAGTGCATTAAATAATGTGTCTTTTATACGAATAATTACTGTTCACTTGCAGTTGCCTGCTAGGCATTTCTCCAGCACAGAGGAAGCCTGATGCTTTGTTCTGAGCAATAAAGACCTGAAAAGACAGCACCACTGAGCTGGGCACACAGCAAGGATGAAACACACCCACGATGCAGGGGCAGATGAAGCACCCTCAGGAAAGCTGGGGGGAAGATGCATGGGTAAGGCCACCATGAGGCTCAGGAGGTACCTGGTCACCAGGCAGGGTGGGAAAGCAGCCAGGGATGAGCATAGAGTGCCTGCAGCCAGGGACCAGCATACAAGTTCATGGCGTGTCAAGGAGGCAGGCAGGCCAGGGCTTTGCATGCCTCTCCATGAAGGGGCAGTAGAAATGGAAAGAAAGAGTGTTAAGTCTCATTAGCCCTACTGGGCAATTCTGTGCTTGAAAGAAATATTACTTTAAATGGCTTGCTAATTAATTTAAATCAATGAGCATGGATTTTGATGCCTTGCAAAATCCATGTTAAAAGACTGGTCCTTTTTTTTTTTTTTTTTTTTTTTTTTTTTTCCCATGGAGGGTGTTATTTTCAACTCAAAGTGCATGTGAAGAGATTTAAGTGGACAGATTTGCACTAGACATCAAAAAGTTACCATGAACTCTGCATTTCCAGAAATCAAAGCATTTCTTTTGAGCTGGATAAACAACACATTTGGGAGATTCACTTAACCTAGCACTATATCCCAGTGCTGAACTAGAGTAGCAACCAAGCAGCAGGATGCTTAACCCCAGACCCAACTGATTTACACCAGCAAGTCATTAATTACCCACTCATATAATTATTTCTACAGTCAGATCTATTGTATTTGCATCTGCATGTGCAGGAATGGTGTGCTGAAGCGCTCTCTGTGGTACTTAGGTTAATGGATTGTGGGTGGATAGCTGCAAGAGTTGTGTGCAGGATACCATTGAATCATAGAGTCATCTAGGTTGGAAAAGACCTTCAAGATGAGCAAGTTCAACCATCAACCCAACCTGATGAGTCCCATTATTAAACTATGCCTGTCAGTGCCACATCCACATGTCTCTGAAACACCTCCAGGCCTGGGGATTCCACCACTTCCCTGGGCAGTCCGTTCCCATCCTTGACCAGCCTCTCTGTGAAGAAATTCTTCCTAATGTCCAATCTAAGCCTCCCCTGGCACAACTTGAGTCCATTTCCTCACATCCTATCACTTGTCACCTGACAAAAGAGACTGATGCCCTCCTTGCTGCAACCTCCTTTCAGGTAGTTGTAGAGCAATGAAGTCTCCCCTCAGCCTCCTCTTCTTCAGACTTAACCCAATTCCCTCAGTCACTCCTCATGCCTTGTTTTCTAGTCCCTTCACCAGCTTTGTTGCTCTTCTCTGCACATGCTTGAGCAATTCATCATCCTTCTTGTAGTGAGAGGCCCAAAACCAAACACAATATTTGAGGTGCGGTCTCATCAGTGCCACATACAAGAGGACATATACTCATGATGCACAAATCTAACGAAATTTGTTCCCACCACTACTGCTGCAGTATCATCTGGTTGTGACAAGCCCAAGTCAAACCACTGCCCTGGGCTGGAAACTGCACTGGATGATGTCCTAGGCCATTATATGCCATTACATGTCTGGCATTGCCAGACAGTTGCAGGATATTCCAGCGCTCAACCCTACACTTGCAATAATACACTTACAATGCAGGAATCATTTAACAATTTTTTACCATGGCAAAAGAACTGTAATGTTTTAGTAGTTGCATGATTATTACCTCTATACATGAGTCTTACTTAAAAAATAAAAAACAAAAAACAAACAAACAAAAAAAACCCACATCCAGCCATCTAATTCTTGCAGTGGTGTTGCCTTCACTGTGGTGGTTTTGGGGATCACATATGGTACTGATGCTTCTACTGGCACAGATGTTTTCAATGGTCTCTCATTTTGAGAGTGATGTGGTCTAATTTTGTATGAGGTTGTCATGCTTAATTTTAGGCGACCTCCTTACCAGCTCACTGCCTCTGTCTCAGCCTTTCTTCCTCCACTGCCTTTGTCTGTCTTCCTCAGGACCAAGGAAAATGAAGTAAAATATCAAGTGGAACATCTTAAGACATGATTTCTTCACAATGGTTTTATTGCTTGGTTTCAGCAGTGTCAACCACAGAGAAGAACCTCCTCTGAAGCAAGGAGATTAACCAATACAAAGGAAAAAAAATAGCCAATTCATTGCATATGTACAGAGTCAGAACAAAATAAATAACATCAGGCAAAAGGCCATGAAACAAGGCAGAGATTTCACCTGTGCTGAGCAAGCAGGCCTGGTCTCACTGGCATGGAGAATACATCACAAGCACCTAGATACATAACAATCCACAGAGATGTGGCTTAACAGTGATTCTCTGTTCACAGCCAGTTTTCATCACTCTTTGCTGTCAAAGCCTATTTACAGGAGGGCAGAACAGAGGTGCTTACAGTTTGAGTGAGAAGAAAAGAGTCAGTTGGCACCAGCTACTGAGAAAGAACAGCCTGAGCTGCGTTTGAAACAGAGTATGAAAAATACACTCTTGAATTCAAAAGTGCCTTTTTAAACTTAATTTATCATCCACAGAGTATCAAAAGTGTTTTTTTTTTTTTTTTTTCTTTTTTTTCAAATCTGCTATTCAGATTTCCTCTATGTACAAGATTACAATATCCACAAAACTAGGGTATAAAACACCAAGTGCTCTGCTGATGCCAATCTGCATGTCCTAAAGGCTTGGCCTTCAGAACCAAAATGGGCATTATTTCCATTAGAGATCCGTTACAGACTTTCCAGTCCCAATGACTATCTTCTTCCCTGTGATTTCACAGTATGCTAGAAATAACTAGGGTTTCAAACCCAGGGCTCTTCAATACATAATGCAACACCATGCAAGCAAACAGGACTTGGGACTTTCAGACAGTAGGGGATGGAAGAGGTTGTCCATTGGCCCAGGAAAGACATGGTCTGTGACTTTACAGATCTCTGAGGGAAATAAGATCAGTCACTGTAATTATACCTCATCATGCTGGTATGTAAATAATGGATTTGGCAACTGGGTGAAAAGTTGACTGTCTGAAAGAAAATGGATAGAAATCTACTCTGCTCTGGATTCGGGGATGTCTGACTCCAAGTACTAGTCCCGGACTTTATTCTTTTTCCTGTTACACCAGTTTATATCCAGAATGATACCATCAGAGTCATTCCAGATTGATATGGGTATGTACGAGGCCAAGAGCTCGGCCTCCTACTCATCGAGGGTCATCTACAATTAGGAGGCGTCATGGTCCTGTAAGCACTGGTCTGTGAAAAGTGCAAAGTTGCATTGCAAGTTGGGGAGCTCAGGACTGTGGTCCTTGTCCCCAAGTCTGGCACATTCGTCCTGGTGCAGAGATGCTGTGGGAGGCCAGGACACAGCAGAGAAAGGTCATGTTTTACACGGGCTGTGGTGGTAAACCTAGATTCCTCTTCCATATGGGGGCTTCTCAGGCTCCTTGATTCTGGTATGACATGCAGTCCCAGAGAGCATTAATCAAACCAGGTACAAACATGACAGAATAAAATGAGCTTTGCTATGGCACATACTGGCACTTCCAAGTTTGAGAGACTTCCTTCTAGTCTGAAAATATCACATATTTCCTGCAGAAACCCAATGGTTTCTGCCTTGTTTGAACATTATGGTGATGGTAGAAGGAATGAAGACAGGGATGCCACAAAAATCTGCTAACCCTTACAACACAGCCAAGTGACATTCACTCCTGAGCTTCATTTTGCTTTTTAAAATCCAACAGGGTTTTTTCTAATCAGAAAAAAAAATAATAAAATCAGATGTTTCATCTCCTGGTTTTGCTTGGGATCCCTTTTTTTTTTTTTTCAAAACTGCAGTAACGATGCTGCTGCACATCGTCCTGTTTTTAAAACCTAATTTCAATTTAATGCTCTGAAATTCTGCCACAACCTAGAATTTCTTTACTGCTCTTTTTCAAGCCCTAAATGCGGTCATATTCTCATTTCTAGCTGCTTATGAGAGGGCCACCAAGCTACATAGGTCCCAGCTGAACAGAAATATCTAGTCTAATGTTAGCATTGAACTTTGTATGTCTAGACCTTAAGAAAATAAATGAATTTTTATAATTTAATTGTTCCATGCATATTAATAATTAAGAGTTTAATCACTGAAACCTTGAGTGACTAATTAATGGGATTGGATTTGATCTCTCACTGGTATAAAGAAGGGAGTAAACAGTTCCAGGCTGAAGATAAAGGAATTCTTCTAAAGTCAAATTGCAGTTACAAGCTTGTGTACATCAGGAGTCACTGCAGTGAACTGATAGATGCATGTGGGATCAAAATTTGGCCTGATTTCTGTAAAGTGTTTCAGAGTCCAACTTCAAGATCCTCAAACATGTCAAAAAGCTTAACACATCCAGTTATACCTCCTCAACTTCTTTTGTATTGAAGTAACTCCGTTGCATTCACCGGAGTTGTTCCTGTCTTACCATGAGTTAAAGAGGTCAGACTTGTGCTTTGTGACAAACTGCAGTAGCTCTGAGCACAGTGTTGTGTTTTCCGCATTGCTTTAGCACAACGCGGTTTGGGTTGCCATTTGGGGTTGCAGCAAGGTCCATGAACTCTATGTTATTGATGCGTTGGGTGAAAAAAGAAATCAGAGCAGAGAGGCCAAGTTATCCAGCCAAATTCCTGCACTAAGTCACCTAAACAAGGGCCTGATCCAAAAGCCAGAGCAGGCATGAGAAACATTTTTTCCATCAGTCGATTGTTCATATCCCCAGAGAGAAAAGCTCTGATTTCATCCCCGGCTCCTCTGTTCTCCTGAAATATGGGGCCATCACAGCTGGGCTGGCAGCTCTGCCCTGTCTGCATCCCTGGGATTGCCATGCCTGTCACAGCAGGTATTCACCACATCCATGTCAACCTTTCAGCACCCCTGACAGCATAATGGCAATGCCGTTGGATTTTCAGTGATTAAGTAATTGCAAGCAGGATGCCTGGGAGCACTGTTGCTGGCATGTTAATGTAGTTAATTTCTGAAGGAGCTCCTCAGTTTAGGCCATGGCCTATCTTCAGGCTGGTGGTGCAGCTCAGGGGATGCAGAGGGGCCTGTTGCATGGATAAACGGCCAATTTTTTCCCTGTTGTGTTTCTAAAAGGCAAGCCTCTTCCTGCTGCCTTTGGCATGTGGTTGATGCTGGCACAGCTAAGCACAGGGATGAAACTCACCCTGCTTGTGGCTCTCAGGCAGGGACCTTCTCCCACAGAGATACTGCCTGAGACAGATGGGACACGTTTCCCTCACGTCTCAGGCAGGAGGCTGCTGCCAGTGGTGCTCCACTTGCACTCGACAGCTTTGGGCTTAAAGTCCCTGCTTTGCTTCTCTGGGACCTGGGATTCACATTCACACCTTAGACACTGACAAGATTAGGCAGTTCTCCTCTGTAGCCCACCAAGTTTGCTGGGCATTGAGAGCTACCACCATGACAAATGATGAGGGCATGACTTTGTAGCCTGAGGACTCAGGTCTTTCCCAGACTGACACTGCTCCCAGACTCTGAAACAGTTTACAACACCAGGAAACATTTTACAGCAAGTGTGAAAACTTGGAAACCTAATGAGAACTTTCCCCCTCTTCTGCCGGGCATCCCAGCAGCTGGCCCTTCACGTGGTGAAGTGCAGAGCTTTGCAGTCCCTGCTTTGAATCACACATTGGAGAATTGGTTGTGCTTGTGGGACTTCTCCAGCAGGTTCTATGTGAGTCCTGGTCCAGGTCTGATTGCAGTCACCACAGCAGCACCAGCTCCAAACAAAAATTCCCTGCCTCTGAGATCCACAAGGGGATTTCAATGGGGACCTTGCTCCTCAGGGTGTCAGGCCATAAGGGCTTTGGTGCAAGCAACATGCAGGAATTTTAAACACCATATTGGTTTTTCTGGATTTGGGGAATTAGAGAACTACTAAGAGGATTATAAGACCTCATGGCACATTGGTGTTGGATTCTGACTGCTCATGATATGGTTTCAGTGCAGCATAGCCAGAGAAATGATAGCTTGTACCTGGCTAGCATTCAGTCTTATCAGCAGTTTAATTCCAGGAGCACGGAGCTCAGTGTGACTATCTTCCTCCACAAATATCTACCTATTCTCTTAGTTTTTTTTCAGGTTGGATAGCCATGGTTACACTGTGACAGCATCTGAGCTAGCTTGCTGGAAACCCATGAGTACACGTCCACCCCTCAGAGCAGTTGTATCAGACTATCTGGTGCCCCTTACTGACTTCAGCCCTCTCTGCCATCCTCAGTCCTGCATGTGGAGAAATATTTCGGCAACATCCAGCTCAGATGATGACAAGTATGGCTCCAGAGAGGGGTATGCAGTGGAAAAACAGCTCCTCAGAACTGAGAAAGGAACGGGATGTCCTGGATATCCTGGTCTGCAGCCCTCTTCCTGGGCTCAGTGTGTTTTTCTGGCAGCGAATCAGAGATGCTTCAAGCAAGCAAGCAAACAAGCAAAACAAACAAAACAAACAAACAAACAAAAACAATCCTCAAACCCATTAAATAAAGAAGTTTCCCTTCAAGGAACTACAACTTAATTTTGAAGAAAGTCCATTTGTTGTTAATAACTGGTGGAAAAGTTGAGATCTTGGATTTTCCACCACTAGTGTACAACTGGTATAACCCCAAATCAAAAGCAATTGGGTGAGACACAACTGTGAGCATCTGCATCTTCGTGCTATTTTCTAAGTTTGTATTTGTGGAATTGCCTGTGAGTGTGCGCTGTGATGCCCTATGAGCTGCCAGCTCAGCATATTTGAACAGGATTTGGTTTCTCCTTTCTCCTTCTCCCCTCCACTGAGAAAAGAAAAGAAAACAAAAACAAAAAACACTCCACTATTCCCTTGATTTTAGCAGGCTCTATGTATATTCCTCAAATAGGGATTGCCCCAATATGGAAACTAATAGACCTTCAAAAAAAGATGTAAAATGCACATGCACATCTTAAAGATCTAACAGTGCCTTCATCACAGGATGAAAGCTCCCTGCAAAAGCTGAAGAAGAAATCAATTTAATAGCTCCTTTGCTCCTTCCTGACTCCTGGAGTGCCAGTTACGTGCTGAGCAAACCTTGTTTTGATGAAAGCAATTTTGCTTGCTGCTGTGAAGCTAATTTTTTTCATCTGGAGAGTGGCTCCTTATGGCAGGTCTGATTCAATTAAGGATTACAGGGTTCTACATCTCCCTTCCCTGGCAGTGTGTGCTAAGCAAGTGCAAACGAATTACAGACCAATTGCTTTCCCCTGATCCCTAATGATGCTGGGTGCAGTAATGCACCAAGATCGATGGGCGAACTTAAAAAGAATGAAAAACACAGCCGTTCTCCGCTTTTGGCATCTGTACCTGGTTTTTATACATGCAAATCGAGTTTCCTGTTCATTGAAAACAACCAAACAAGACACGATGCCACGAAGGCAGTGCAGAGAAGGACATTTGTGCTGCTCCTTCTCAGCAAACTGCATTTCCAGAGGGCACCCAATAATGCTCCGAAACCTTTTGCTAATGAAGGTGGTGAGCAATTAGCAGAATTCGCTCCAACATTGGGGCATCCTCCAAGGGGCATTCCTGGTGCCGCAGCTTCTTCTTCGCACGGGTAAAACACAGGGCAGGGGTCATGTGCTGGCCTCTCCCCTTCCTGCTCATGTTCCTCCTGTCCCTTCTTTCCATCTCCGACTCTCTTTGGTGCCTTATCACCACCTCTTAACTGGGCTTTTGGCACATTCAGAAGTTTGTTTTTTTTTTTAATTTTAATTTTAATTTTATTTTATTTTTTCCACTTCTTGCCTTCCTCTCTCCTTTACTGGCTCATTTCGTAATCTTTTAAAAAGTGCAATTTATCTGTTTCAGAGATGCCGGTTCTGGTAAAGCCACCAAGGACTCAGGCTCTCCCCTCCCTTTCCCCCCTCACTTCAGTATTTATAATAGGATCTCCCAGGCTCTCCTCAAGTGACAGGGACCTTTACTCATAGTTATCAGCCCCTGAGGGCACCAACTTAGAGCGAAAGGTCTGAAAAGAGGGAGAGGAAAAGTATTTCTCTGCCTCTTAGCTTGTCTGATCTTGTTCTGGATGCCAGTGGCTTTTCCAGTACTTTGTCCTGTTGGCTCATGCAGAGCACATCATTTCACATGGGCTTGTCAATGTGTCACTGGTTCCTGGGGATCCTTCTCTCCCTTGGATGCTCAGTACTTGGAGAGCCTCTCCCCGTCACACCAGAGAGAATTCGGCCTGGAAGCTGGAGCACCGGCGTGTCTTTGGCGAGCACTTGGTCAGCATGGAGATCTGGGTGCTGAAATTGGTGCCGTTGCTGCCTAAGGAAGGGTGGTGATACTTCATGTCTGAGTCCAGGAACCGTTCCATGTGCCACCTTCGCCACTTTCGCTTGAGCTCAGCTTGGACCTAGGTGGTGGAAAGACAAATATGTCAGCAGAAGGCAGTTTTCTATTGCTCTTGTTTGTGTGAGCAGCAATGGGCAAGCCAAGTACTTGGGGGCCAAGAATTATTTTATACAGGTCACTAAACTCAACCTGGTAAGAACTGTTAGCCACTTAGAGGAGAGGTGACACTCCAGTCAATAAACTAACAGTGCAGAAATTCCTGAGCTTCAGCAGAAAGGCCAGCAGAAAGTTGATAATCTGACAAGGTGAAGGTGTCAGACTACTTAACTTCAACGGAAACATGTTCTATACTTTGTGTGCAATTAGGATTTCTTTTTACTGCCCTGTTTTTGCCCAAATACAACCGATTTAACTACAGCTTGTTTGTACAGCTGTCAATACAGCTGCGCTTTTTTGACAGAAGCTCCTTGTTCCTGCTCGGAGAGTTTACACACATCATCCGGTCTGCACTGTTCAGATTCAAAACCTGAACAAATCTGGCCACCGTCCTGTCCCCTCATACAGGCTTCCAGTGCAAAGATTTGGATAATGGTATGAATTAGACAAAATAGCTGTGTCTGAGGGTCTCTGGGATCAGCAAGCACAGGAAGAGTACAACAACACAGATGCAAACCCCAGGACTGGAATTGTGAAAAAGTCAAGATCAATTTCTCTAAGGTAGAATCATATTCTCCTGGCATTGGCCTGTGCATAACAAGTCACATCAATCCTATTTGGTTTTGGCATTGTTAATAGGTTTGTGTGGCATTGCCCTGCTCTGAGCAGGCTTACCAGCAAAGGTCTCTGCTGGAGCTGCATGCCACTGCGTGATGCACACATGGCATCAGCATGGCTGAGAGAAGAAGCAGAGCTGTAAGAGAGCAAGTTGTGATTCTGGACACTCTTCCTCTCCCCAGGAAGCTGGAACACAACCCAGATCACAGCTGTTTCTTGTCAGTTTATTGAGCTGAACGTGCTCCAGCTGACAGCAGCAGCTCCAAGCTCTCAGCTGCTCACACCTACTTGGTAGACTTTGCAGTTTGGGTTTGCTCAGTCTCTGCTGAATTTCTTATAGGCAGATGGAGCATGGTACAAAAATATCAGTGGTAACAGGCCTCCATCCTGGCAGTGGGCCTGAGTCTGTGGAGGTTTCCTTGAGAGGGTAAGCATGAGTAGGACTCAGAAGATGGGCTTTATCACCTGCTGAAGGAGATCCCTTCAGATCAGGGTTTATACAAGGTTATATATGAGTTTTGCTCATGCTGTCTCAAGAGTAAAGGAAAGACTCAGTAGCAGAAATACTAAAGTGCACATTAAAGTCCTAAAATGTTTATTAATTATACTGGAAACTGTCTGCCAAATGGCTGAGTTGTTTTTGTGGGGTGAACCATTTGACTTGGAAACGTTCCCCCAGTGTGGTAATATCAGAAAGGGGACACTCCTCAATCTGCTCTCTGCAAGCATTCAATTTGCCTCAGCTGCAAACATTAACCAGCGAACATTGTTGATCTTACCTCCCCATTGAGGAAACAGTACAGAACTGCCACCACAAATCCCTAGGGGAAAGGAGAGAACAGAGTTTTAGCACATCATAGCTTATACTCCTCAAGACCGCAACTCAACCTCACTCCAGCCCTGGAGAAAGGCACTACTGAGGTGCCCCTTAGAAACCACTTGGTTGCATCTTCCCTGTAAAAGCAGCAGGGGAAGATTGGTTAGGGGACACTGAAGCATGGCTATGAGTCCAAAGCTTGCTCCAGATTGATGTTTAAAGCCATCAGCAGTCAGCTCAGCTGTAAGTGGAGCACTTGGTCACTCTGACTTGGATGTTAAAGGCAACTGCATGGGATACCAGAGCCAGATTGTTTCCCACAGCTAAAACTGGGGAGATCTAACCATGCTCACTAGTGTGTTGTCAAGGTCAGAAATATCTTAGGCACAGAATAGGGCTAAACTGTTCCTTTCCCATCACCCCTATATTTTGAGAATCTCACCTTTCATTGAAAAAACCAAAATTCTCTCCAGCCCTTATGTTTGCAAACACTAAAGACAGGAACTGAGAACAGGTCCATCTAACTCTCAGAGTTGCCAGATGTGAAGTGATGATGTAGGCAGGGATGTTAACAAATATACTGAGTTAACATCTAAGCATATCTCTGACATGTGTATGGTACACAGAGAGGGATTCTGCCTGGAGGCTGTGCCAAAGTGGCTAGAGCCAACCAATGGATGGGTACAAATGTACATTATTTTATTTTATTTTATTTTATTTTATTTTATTTTATTTTATTTTATTTTATTTTATTTTATTTTATATTTTATTTTATTATTATTATTTTTTTCTCAATGCAACAGCAAGGCCAAGGTTAACAGCCCAGTTCTGGAAGTGACTGAAGTGAAGTGTGTGAGAAGGTCTTCAAAGAAAACTCTGTCAGGGTTTCCTCAAGATTAATGCATCCTCCTGTGGAATCTGCCTCCTTCACCTGCCCCTTGCCTTGGGCAGGATCTAGAGGCAGGACTTTGCTAACAGAAGAGATGGTGCACGAAAGTCAGCTTGTTGAAAACAGAGTAGAATGCCATTAATGCACTCTTGCTGAAAAACACTCTTGCTGAAGGGTGTTTATCTCATCTTACTGTGTTAGTGATACATAAACTGAATGGAGGTGCTTGATTTTCTCTGTTAAGTAAAACAAACAAACAAATGAACAAACAAAAAACACCTAACAGGGGACTAGCTTATAAAGATATATTTTCTTTCCAACTGCCTAAAATGAGGAGAGAGAATCTCCTCCTGGAATTTCAGGAGGCAAAATATAACATTATCTTCCATCCCTGCTGAGCAGGAGTGAGGAGCTTTTTCCCCAAAGGCATAAGAACTGTATTGGGTACATCCAAGGAAAACCCAGCTCAGATGTTCGTATATTCCCGTGACGGATGTGGTGACTAACTGGTGGTCCAAAGGGTGACTTACCTGGAACGACCCAACCACGAGCTCAAAGACCAGCTTAACTTCCGTTTTGAAATTGTCAGGGAAGAAAGCAAACATGATGTAGTGAATGCCAAAGAGAGGGATCAGCAGCAAGGTGGACTTGGCCAGTCTCCTGTTGGAAAGACAAACATGAGTCATAAGGGGAGAGGGAAGAGGAGCTAAAGGGTAAGCTGATGAGAAATCCTGCAGCTGAGCCTTACGCAACCCTGAAACTTTAATTTGCTGCTGTACATATTTGCCGATTGCCAGGATCACGATGTTGTCGCCCGCATCACGAACGTTAAATGTCTTTGTTTGTTGTTAGGCGATGTGATACGGGCCATTGACCCTGAGGTCCTGGGAACATCCAGGTTTTCAACAGCAGCCTCGAGCGAGCAATGTCAGGATGTTGCCCTCACCTACTGGGCAGAAATGTCTGGGATATAGCAAAGCGAGGGAGCTGAGATTAGCTCCTCACAGCTTAACGTCCCTAAGATCCCCCTGACAACTTGGGCTGGGATGCGATGAAATGTGGAACCAGACCCTCAGCTGGGCATGGTTACTCTATGCCTGATCACACAAGCCAAGGACCATTATGGGCACATTTCCACACGCTTACTTTCCTTCTCATTAACAGATCTCAAAGAAATATACATCTTTGGCTGAAGCAGTGATCAGCCCTAGATCATTTCTCCTTGGCCTGCAGACTGCAGATGGCTGGTGATTTCAGATGTGGTGACAAATTAAAATGTGATATCTTTATTCCCAGTAACTTCAATGGAGGTATTTCTTTCTCCCCTCCTCTCTTCTTCCCCTCCCACCAGAGATCTTTTTTCATCTCTACAAGCTAAATCATCATCTAGCGCTGTCTTTGTTTGCTTAGGATTTCTGAAAATTACAGCTTCTGGGAGAGAAATGGTATGTTTAGCTCAGAATAATGACAGGCTATCGCACAATGAATGTCTCCAAAGGAGGGGGATGAGCAGTATTAGTGCTTAATGGCATCAGGCTGGGTAATCAGTGGTCTAATTAGGAAGAGATGATAATTTATTAAATCTAATCATTATTAGAATCTAGCTGACAAAAAAATAAATAAGGATTTAAGAAATTAAGAATTTAAGGTTGCTTAAGGTGGTTTTGGCTCCCTTGGTCACCTACATCCTCCAGCTTCCTCCTCTCCCAGAGACTTCTGGAGGAATTGAAGGTAAGGCTAAGATGCTGGAAATACTTGTTCTTCCATACACAAACCCTTCACCTCCCAGATCCCATAAGGCTCAATCCCCTCAGATCATCTTCATTTGTTTTCCATCTGTATAAGCCCACCGGGAAGGCTGCTGTGCCAGCTTTATGCAGATGATGTTCATCACTGTATCTCCCAGAAGACATTTCCAGCTTTCCCTGGGCCTGGCCCAAAGACAGTTTGATGTTAAAGCTCTGGTTGGAGGCTGTGGTTCTCCAAGGAAATCCTGCTGGCTGCAGCTCATTCCAGGCAACATCAGTGCCTGCAGGAAGCTGAGGAACTTTCCAGGAATATGCCTTTTTCTCACCCCATCCCACACTAGCAGGCACATCTCTGCTCATAGTTAAAACTGACATAGTTAAATATGAACATATCCCATGCTCAAAGTTAAAACTGGACTCAAAATCTGAGTTTTCGTTCATGTCTTGCTCTGCCAGAGGATGTCCTGTCCCCAGGAAAGCAAGGACTGTCACTATCATCAGTGACCATCAGAGTTCCATGTTACTTGCTGTAAGATGCAACTCCCTCCATTACCTACATTACTATGATCCACCCCTAATTACCCCCAGCTCCTGACAAATGAGAAAGCAAGTCATTTTCTGAGCAAATCTCATTTTTCTATCAACACTGGCTTTGCAGAGATCTCTCCTCTCCCATCTTTCAGGAACAAGTCAAGCTAAAGGAATCTGAAGTGATGCCACTTTCATCTACCCTATTTGTAGGGGAGCTGTTTACAGCCTCCAGTGGATTAGAAAATTTTGTCTTATAATTTCAGACAATGTTGAGGTCTCAGGTACAGCTTTTTTTTTTTTTTTTTTTTTTTTTTTGTTCCTCCTGGCTGAACTCTAGCAATGAGCAGTGCCTATATACCTGTACGCTTAGGAGCTCCCTCCTCCAGTTTGCACAGCAATTTAAACCAGTCTCTTGCTTCCAGCACTTAGCTTCCCCAAAATACCGTGTGATGTTTTGTCTCTTCTGTCATCTTCAAGGCAAGCTCCCTCTTGTCTGGCCTCATAATATTAAAAAGACCTCCCTGAAAACCACAACAAGGAAAACTGCTGTCCCTAGTCATGGTGTAATTTCTCCGATGAAGCTGACTGTGAAGGAGACAGAACTGCTTGAGAGGTTGTCTCAAGTTGGTTAATGTTACCTGCTGGAAGCCATGGCTTCTCAAAAAAATTAACTTTCACTCCTGGCACAGGTTACATGTCTTATACCTTTCCTTTCTGACAGATATACATGGTGACAGGTAATTTAGGAAAAACACGTTTCCACTAGCCTGCACCAAACCTACTCCTCCCAGTGGGAGTGGTAAGGGTGAACCAACATTTTAGTCATGTTCCTGAACGCATAATGGAAAGTTGCCCAGAAAACTTTGATGGTGATATTGATCTATGAACATGCACAGAATAGAAAGAGATGAATTTTGTTCAACCTTCCTTTTGCAGAAAACGAGATGTTTTCTTCTTCTATTTCCCTGAAATATTGCTGTCCTGTTCTTGCACAAGTCTCTGTCATTTGCAGAAAGCTGTTTTGGGAGACTTGTTTTCACAGTCTCTGATACATTAAAGCCTGGCTCAGTGTGTATGGCATTAATGAGTGAGTCAGTAGCATACCTGAATTTCCAGCCTGCAGCTAAAACCGAAACTGGTTGGAATTGAACAATACGATCAACATATCAACATGTTATTTTTCAAAAATAAACAATATAAAATAAACAAGAGAAGGAGGGAGAAATTCAAATGAGATATCCCTGATCTTGTTAGTTTAAAACATATTCATCCCAGATTTGGCAGGAGGAACCAGCACTTATCATTAACAACACTTTTTGGTAAGCTCTCTTGGGTCCTGCAGGCCAAACCCCCTGAAGCAAGCAGCAGCGTTTCAGATAATAGGGGTATGACATATAAAAGGACTGGAGATCACATGCTGGATGGCATTTATAAAAGGATCTGGACCCCAAATGTACCTAGCTGTCACTGTATAAAAGTACAAGTCTCCCGTAAGTCCTGTGTCCTAGATGCCAGGCGTAGGCAAGTATATCGTGTCCTACAGCATTTCATATGGACTGGACACCTATATGTGAGCAACTGCTTCATGCCCTAATGGAGCTGAGATGCTTTTCCAGGATGAGGAGGAAGGTGAGGAACTGAAGACATGAAGATCATTCATACTTCAGCAATTGGTTCCTGTCTGGCAGGCCAGTGAGGGGAAGTCTGAGTTACTTACTGCCATGTCATGCTAGGCTTGTTTACCAGGCAATGAGAGATTTACTGGCAGCTCACACTTCACTGGAAAATGTGTAGAAAAAAGCCCTGAACTCAAAGCTCAGCATGACCTGCTAGGTAATCTGGGCATAACCCTTCTGATGCTTGTTGGCAGCACTTCTACAGAGATGAATGGGAGCCAACTGCTCCAGGCTGCTGCATAGTGCTAGGACATATTTCAATATGCTGATTTAATCTATCTACCTGGCTAAAGCTGTTGTAGTCCTGAAGGCAGGATGATACAATGCCCAACTGGAAATACATAAAGAGACGTGATAGAAAGCAGGGGACCTGGTAATGTTGGCGTGTTATGATGATGGAAAAAGAAATAATTGGTTTTGGCAGCTGAAGGAAGAAGTTCAGGTGAAATACTGGAATTTCCTTTCATAAATCCGAGAATCTTTAGGAGATGAAATACATCATTTACCATCACTAGAGAGAAAGACTCAGTATTATGGTTGGTTGATATTTAAGAACCATACTGATATTAAGTCTTCCATCTTGCAGAAGGATGAACTGAGTTCATATTCTTCAACGTACATAGCTCCCTCCAAAGACAAAGATTTTATGAGCCATGACCAGGTAGACACTGTACTTTTTTCCTTTTCAGTTATTTTCTAGAAATCCTTCAATAAATATCCAGGATATTTAAAATGCTAAGCCAGGACAGTGGCAGGAGACAAAAATGAGGTAAGTCTGAACTTTTATTTTGTTTACTTTGAAGTCATAAGAAATCCATACATATAGACTGATTCTTAGTCTTAAAGTGCTGCACCTAAGACCAGTCTTGCACACAAAGGCAGATGCTGATCTCACTTGTTGTTCATTACAAAAAGTCCCATTAGGGTCAATTTTTATCCCTAGGATAAAAGTGCTACACTAAGCAAAACTTTTAAGACAATGTTAATTATCAACAGCGAAGAGAAATGGGTATATTAGGGATGGATTAATTCAATCTGGTTCAGGGGTCTTCCTTAAGATAGGGAAAATTTGCCACAGATTGTACTGAATGTATGAATTTTCTGGATCTTTCTTTGAAAAAAGTGTGCTGAGAGTAACTATTTCATTTTAAAAAGCACCTCTACTGTAGATTTTGCTACTTTTTGTTTTCCATCAGGATTTCTTGACCTTCTGAATCCAATATTGAATATACATTGAAAAAGGCCTTTTTGTTTCATGACCATTATTGTTGCTCTCGTGCCCAGCCATTTAGGCAAATGTCCCATTTCCTGATTTCTGATCATCTTTAGTCAATTAACAATTATGAGATTCTGGTGAGTAAAATGCAGACAGGTGCAGTACTTCAACTAAGACCCAAACAAGTTTTGCAAAATCATACAATACAATTGAAAAGTCTAGGACTTACGAATATTGGCTGGTTTCATTGTGCCCAACGTCTGGGGAATGCAACTTCTGGACTAAGATACGGATGATGCAAATGAAGAGGATGAAGTTCACCTGTTGGGCCGGGGAGAAAGGAAACAGAAAAAGAAGTAAGAATTATGCTCCTGCAGTATTATTCTCCAGTGAAAAGAGATGATCATTAAAGGGGATTCCTTTCACTGCAATATTTTTGCCATGGAGCAAGCCGTTGTTAACAAGCCATGAGCAGAGAACCCCACTCTAGGAGCACATAGTTAACCGACATAGGATGGCAGCCATCTTGGGCCTGACATCAGCCTGCTTGGGACTTTGTGTCATATATCCCAAGTATGATGATGTCAAACCCATAGAGCACAGCTATGCACGACGTCCTGCTGCGCGGGGGAGAGCCGACGACAGGGTGGGAAAAGAGCCTTGGGAGTTAGCGGAGCGACGGACGTCAAAGCCCTCAGGAGACGGTGACATGGGACCGGCTGCTGAGCATGTCAAAGACTGAGGCGGAAAGCCAAAGAAACCAAAACAAAACACAAAGCAGGATCCACTTAAGCAGGCCTCTTCTCAATGCTACTGGGCATTTCTTCTCTGGAGAGAAGTCAGAGACCTTGTATAGCAACGGACATACCTCACCAACACAGTGGTGGAAAACGTTATCTTCTACAAGGTTAGACCCCACAAATCCAGCTAATACCTAGCTTTTAGATGGTGCTTTTCACTTAAAAATCTCAGAATGCTCCATTAACATACTCAAACAATGCTAATCTTACTTTATAAACAAGGTGTAGAGCTAATAGATGGCAAGAGTTGAAGGAAGATCTACTTGCTTCTAAAGTCCTATCCCTTGAACCATGCTGTTTTTCATGCAACATATACAACAGAAAAAAAGTGATTGTGGATTTCTGTGGACTTAGTTCAGTTTTAGTTTGGCAAACAACCTCTTTCTTTATCCTTTCATGTTTAGTGAAGGCACATATAATTCTGATTTTTAGAGATTTAAAGGCTGGTAGGTGTTGTGTTAACCAGCCAATTTCATTTTCTGCAAAAAAACAAATTGTGACATTTCCCCTAGCAATTCCTACATTTATCTCAACAACAGGTGAATAAAGTAGATTAAAGTATCTCTCATTTAGACAATCACTCTTTTTTTAGAAGTTTATGAGTGATTGAAATTAATTGTATTTCTTTGTTATGATGCATTACTTAATGATTCTTTATCTACCCCATGCCATTTATTATAGTTTCTGTTCATATTTATTTGTTTATAAAATGGTTTGCATCTGACTTGATGGCAAGTAAAATTTATCAGTTCAAAACAGAATTACTTAGATCAATTACTCTAATGAACATTAATAGCACACAAGTTGCAGCACTGCAGGTAGGATTGGAACTGCTTCCCAGTTTCCTGTCATATATTAAATATTGACTGTGTTGGCTTGTTGTGGCTAAGAGTAAACATGGAGAAAGAAATAGGGCAGTTGTAAGCAGGTGGGGTGTGACTTAAAGGTTTAGTATGGCCTTAGCATTGCATGGTAGAAGATACAGCTGTCAGGCAACCGGAGAAGTTGTTCAGCATATTTTTCAACTTAGAATACAATTAAAGGCACTTGACCCCATTCCCAGTGCTTAATATCTTTAGGTTGGACAGATTTTTCTAACTTTTAACTTATACGTATGTATTTCTTCCTTCAGTTGAGGTCTATGCTTTATTTCAGTTGACATGCAGAAAATGTTGCATTCCTCCCTGCAGAAACCTGCTATTCATCAGATAGCTGTTATCATGGCCTTCCTTTGTGACAGATTTATATGATATCTGCAAAAGTAAAATCAGAAATTGCTGGGTAGATTTTGTTTGGTAATGAGGAAATGATTTACTGACAAAAAGAAAACATAGAATCATTGATCCTAGGAGAATAGGGTGTGTTTCTTTACCAAAAGGTTATCTTGGGGAAGGGAAAACACTATTTTATCTTTCTATGGTGACATAAATATTTTGAGACATGTCATTAAGTATTTTATTTCTTTTCAGTAAGGTGAATAGAGTAAAAAGTAATTATTCAAACTGCTTCAGTTTGGAATCTCTGTATGACAAATGCTACAGAAAAGGTCTCTGTGCAGTGCACGTAATATATGTGGAATAAGAAGAATGTAAGTCTAAGAAAAGATTTCAGTTTAAAAAGAGACACATTTAGTTTGATTTCTGTTGTACTCTTTTCCTTCCCTTCCCACACATTTTTCTTGATTTGAGAAAACTCAAAGCTAAGTTTAACTCAAGTTCATTTGATTTCAAGTTTTGGCTCGATACCTAACATAAGAAACACATAATATTCAACAAGGATGGAAGTACTCAGAGTTCCTTAGAAGTGTCATGGTTTCTGTGGTCAGAATTGATCATATCCAGAGAAGCAGGGAGTGATGCATTTTTGCTGATCTGTATGGAAATCAGCCAAGCTTCTCAAGAACTTTAAAAACACATAGCTGGAATCCAGCTTTGTATTGGATGCTATTACAAAAGGCAAATACCTGGAGGATTTCATCTATCTTCTTTCTAGCTAGGTAGAAATTTAGGGTAGGACTCATCCCATATTACTTTATAGTGTCGACACCTACAACTGAACAAGTCACCCTGGGTTCTGCATATGGTGAGCTCAGAGAACAAAAACATTAATGGCAAAATTCATCTGATCTCATTTAGACATACATTGATTCATTACACAAAATGAGTCTTTCTGGGTTTTTAAGCACGTTCCTTGATCTCCTCTGGCTGCAAATTCCCATGGCTACTGCACCAGAATGCCCAGAGCAACCAGATGAGATGGAGCTGGTCTGAGTTAAGTGAGCTCCACTTTGGATGCCCCAACACTCAAGCTCTTCCTGCAGTCAATGGTTAATGGCAAAGATGTTTATCCAAAAGGTGAGCTTCCTTATCCCAAGACAGATATTCAATATACATCACAGTGTCAGTGCCTTTCTTTGGATTTTTACAGAACACTTCTCAACACGTTTCCACCCCCCGACTTAGTATTAAAGATTTCTTTGCAGAATGTGCTGATACTTTACCAAAATAGACACCAAAATAGGAGCTTTAATGATCCACCAGAAGGGGGATTCTATTATTTCCTCCCAGCACCTAAAAAGAAAAAGAAAAAAAATCAGACTTAGAATGTCAGGAAAAGCAAACAAGCAGCTGTGTAACCTTCTCAGGTAATTTGTTTCCCTAAATGCTGAAGTTGGCTGTGACAGGTTATATGAAAAGCACTAAACCTGGCGTGCACGATCTGGGAAGGGCTGACAACTTCCTTTGTAGTGGCTTTGAGCACTGGTAGGTAGCATTTGCCCAGATATAATGCTGTGAGAACTTCACTCCTTGGTAATGGAATGGGCTGGAAGATGTTATGTTGGGGTGATAGTGGGGGAGGGCGGATATTTGCTTAATTTCGCCTGCACTGAGGTTTCCTCCAAGGAAGAGTTACCAAAATCACAGATTAGTAAGGCCTCTAATGCTATCCACGATCATGGATAGGGATTTCCTTAAGCACTGATTAGTCAGCACCATCAGGAAAAATAAAATAAAAATCCTCTTTTGAAAAAGATAACAGAAGGCATATGGTGGGATTTGTCTGACTAAATCTAGCTGGCTGCATCTGAGCTATGGATCTAGTCAGACATGTCCATAAGATCCAGGGTGCAATTTACCTCCTCCTGAATCAGAATGATCTGCAAACCACACCACTCACCTAGGTCATCTGGAACTGTATTTAAAGGCAACAAGGAAAAAACAAACTAGGAATAAATTAGAAATGACTAATGCAGCTAGGAACACATTTTTGTGCAGTCCTCAAAACAGTCAGGTGATTAAGGGAACATTTTCAGGAGAGCATTCATGAAAATTGGTCTGCATTCATGTTTGAAATAAATTGTTGGAACCCATTATAGACAGTTTTGGCTGGATTCAGCTCATCTAACTCAAAATGCTGACAGAGCGAGTAATGGTAGATGGAGAGACTCACATTTAGGGCACAGTTCCTGAGACCTATTTTAAGCATCACCTTTAGGTTGAGAAAAATTACTGAAGAACTACCGTCCATGGACCACACTGGCTAAATCTCTACTGGCTATTAAAGGAGGCTAGAGTGAATTGCTCAGATACAGATATTTATACTTAGTCAGGTGCACACTGCCCTTTCATTTAGAATTAAAGTGGCCCTAATTATGTCTAGTGCACTTCATTTTTAAAATAAATTCAGGCAGTCTGAATGAAGGTCACTTTACTTTGGAGTTAGAATATCTCAATAGAGGCTTAATGCTGTTTAACAAATCTTACATAATTAGGTTTTATTTAATCTAGGTTAATTTCTTGTAATTTTTCTCTGTAGGTCATTTTAATATAAAAATAAATAATCTATATTAGGTACTAAAATATCCTGTAAATTCACACTCTGTTTTACTTGGTGCAAAAATGTAGCACTTTAAAGCCTCCAGAAAATGCAAAGCAGTCTGTATTTTTATTAAAAATTGCTGGAGCTGAGTGGGAATATATAGTAAGAAGAATTGGTAGTCAGAGTGGTTAAATCCTTAGGTCTCTTTCTCATTTTAGAGGGTATTTATTAACACAGTAAATAAGGTCAGTTTTATGCATATAGAATGAAATCTTAAAAGAATTCAGTAGCCCTAAGGAAATGTGTTAGCATGACTATATATCAAAAAATGCAATGAGAAATCTGAGCTGCTTCTCTGACTGAAATAAGGACAAATCAGGACACATTTGGAGAGAGAGAATGCAAGGGAGAAAATGGAGTTAACCATATGCTGTAAATGCAAGATGCCAGTGTATGCACAGTGAGTACATAATGAGCACCTGATTCTGTAACTCTCCAGAGTGTTTTCTCATAAAAGCATTTCAAATTACTCTGGTTTGACTGCTTGAGTCAAAGCATGAGGGAGGGCTGCAAGATCAGATCCTGTTTACTTGCATGTCTCCTTGGGTAGCTCAAATATCTGTCTCATTTACTTATCTGTATTCTATCTATTTCATATATAAAGTATCAAAGGCAGTTGTTAAGTTAAAGAGGATGAAGAACAGATCCCAAGATTTGTCTGGAGAAAAAAAAAAAAAAAAGAAAAAAAAAAAGCAGAGATTTTAAAGCTGTTCTATGGGAGGAAAAAAGGTGTGTTTATTAAGTTTGTGCTGTGCTAGTGTATGTAGGGTCAGTTCTGCAGGATGTCAAGGGCTGCTCTAAGTGTGGGGCAGCTGCTAAACTTGTGCACCAAATGGGACCATTGGGGGCTGGCCACAAATTCTCTGCAAATATCCTCATCATCAGACCGGGAAACAAAGAGAGTAAGCCTAAATTCATGTAACTGTGTGTCTTCACGGAGGTCTGGGAGAATGTCCTGGTGTGTGGTGGCAGGGCAAAGAAAGCCTCTGCTCTGACTGCCTTTGGGGTTACAGAAGGATGTCTGGATTTCTACAACTTCAGGCATTTTATTGGCCTTCCTTGGAGATTAAGGAAGGAAGAATTATACAGAAAAGAGAATTGAGTCCACAGGCTTACCCAACGTTGAAAAAGTAAATCTTCACAATAGTCCAAGCAGTGATGAACACGGAGGGGGCACCTGGAGAGAGAAGAGATGATGCTACTGTCACAAATCATCGTTCACATTTTGAAGGCTGCTCTCCCCCACACTCCCTCTCTCCTGAGTGACTGATGTGATGCCTTCCCTTAACAGTGGGCAAATGTTTCATGCTATCCGTGCTCACGTGCCTAGCACACAACATTCTGCCTTTCTCTCCCACTGGCCAGGTGACTTTCCTGTAAATTGCTCCCTACCTGATTTATCATCCCACTGTAAAGCCAAACACAATCAAATAAATAAACAAAAGCAACAAAAATGGTGATGGTGAAACACAAGGAGCACGAATCATTTTAGACTTCCAGTGTGGACACCAGTAACTAAGCCAGTCACCACATTAGCATCAGTGGAGAGAAACATGCAGTTTTAAGACAGAGACCTTCTGAGATACTTTAGATGTTTCCTTTAGGGCAAGGAGTATTACCTTGGACTCCCTGACTGTGTTGCCTGAATCTCCATTATCAAGGGAGCCTGCACTGACAAGTTCACATGGTAATGACAGCAGCTGGCCATATGAACCTGCCTTCTCTCCTCACTCCATAATCTTCTCCCTGACTAAGGTGGTCCTGTTCCATTCTTGCGGTCCCTCTTTCCTCTTTGATTAAATTTAGATTGGAAATATGCCAGGAAGGAACATCTCTGTTTTGTGTTAGTCACAGTATTGTACATTGTGTATTACTAGTGATTTCCAAATGCAAACAGAACTGCAATGAGTGTGTCCAAATCATTAATTCTTGCATGATCCATTTCAGACACATCACTGATGCTCTTGCAAATGATGGATGACTGAAAGGCCAAAAATCCTTCAAGCACCTGTCATTTCCTTGAATTCCCCTTCCTTACCCTAGCAACCTCTGAACACATTAGCAATGCAAGACATTTCCTTTAAAATCATACATTTTTCCTTAAAATCTTTCAGCTGTACTGTTCCAAAAGGAAGAGTATCTATGTGCAAGGCAGGTTTAAAGAAGGTCTAACCTGATTAACTGCATCCGAAACAAGGCCTGCTAACATCACCTCTTCTTATGCTTATAGTGTGGAGATTCGTCTCCCTTCTGCAGTGTGTACCCAAGCGTAACTCCTGTCACTTTCAATGGAAGTTACTCTATGGCTAACTGCTCAAATCCTGAGTCCAGGCATACCCCCGTAGATGACAGAAATGATTTTTTTTTCATTTCTTTTCAAGATTACTCCCTGCTCTAATTATTTTCCAGTTTCAGCTATTGAGAACATGGAATAGAAAGCCGTTTTTGCTTTATACATAAAACTTCATCTAAGTGGCTTATAATGGAAAAGAGATCTGTTTCCTCTTCAGAGAATGGAGTTGATCTAGTAAGATTAATTTGTGCAAGTTTGCAGTTCAACTCTGGGCAACTTTGTAAGGAGTTTCATTTTGCCTTCCTCAGCATATTTTATTTTATTTTATTTTATTTTATTTTATTTTATTTTATTTTATTTTATTTTATTTTATTTTATTTTATTTTATTTTATTTTATTTTATTTTATTTTATTTTATTTTATTTTATTTGTTTTTGTGTGTGAGACTGGATTCACATTAAAGCTGGAGAAATGCTGAATGCAGTGAGCAGAAGGTTATCAGCTTTAGCACACAGGTGATGGAATCTCAGGATAGCTACCTAGCCTGAATTCATTAAGACAAGGAGAGCAAGGGACTGCAGTCAGGTTCAGTCCAGGAGTCCTGCTTAGTTGAGACCCCCCTTTACAATCTGAGGTCAATGCATGTTACAGCCTTGGGACCCCAGCCAGGATCAAGTGGGAACAACTCACTATAAAGGTGATGAGGAGTCAACAGTCGTGTAAGTTACTGGGGTGGCCAAGTCTCAATGAACCTAGCACAAACTGAGCTCTGAAATACCTTTGAAGATTTAGGCTAATACTGTTAAACTCCTCTAGTCACTCAATCTTGCTCCTGGTTGTACTGAATTCTAGCCTGCAATGTAACATATGGGACGTCTCTGTCCCCCATGAACCTCCAAGTCTGGGGATTAAAATGCTGTTAAAAATGCCTGCCCAGATCACCTCCTGGAATTCAGGTTTGAGAAGATGCGTACCCCAGCCAATCAAGATGTACCACCAGAAGTACTTCCTCTCCGAAAAGAAGGAGATGACCAGCAGGGTGTGAAGGTATAGCCCTTCCACCAGGAGCCAGAAGAAGTTGGCCATGACACAGTATTGGAAGAAAACCATCATGGCTTTGCAGCCTACCTGGAAGAGAAGAAAAAAAATGAGTGGTGAGCTGCAGCATGTTTCCATAGCAAAAAACACCAAATTAGCAGTAGACATCTGTATAGGGAGCACATCCTCCAGTGAGCCAGCATCTCTGGGCACTGTTTGACTGTGTGAGCCTGGAGATAGAAGCACTCAAGCCTGGTAACCTTGTTAAGCTGTGACCATGATCCCTACCAGCATGGTGCTTCTCTCTGTAGGGTTTGGGTCTGGGGAGCTGGCTTAGTGGCAGAGTGGACACTGGAAGGTCTTGCCCTGATGTGCAGTTACCAGCCCCTCTGCTGGGCTGGGGAGGGCTTGTGGAGTCGAGCTGTGAGGCAAATCATTGCCCTAGTTCAGAAGAACCCTCCGAAAAGGTGTTACTTTGAACGGAGACCAACCCAGGGACTGGTTTATGGTGCAGCCTACAAACTCTTGATTCTGTGCAATGGAGGTGATCTGCACTGGAGAGGATTTTTTTTTTTTTTATGCTGCTTTTGCCACCAGAGTCAGTGTCCTGATGAACAACATCTTGAGTGACTTTGGCATCATGGTCCCCCCACCATTTTCAGTGGGACTGCTTGCTTAACTGCCTCCCTGAACCCAAAGAAGCAAAGGCTCTGAGTTGAACAAACTGACTGCCCAGGATAAAAATAATAAAAACAGCAACAAAAATAAACGAATTTGCCCTTGAAAGCAAAGTCCAATTATAATCACTCTGTGGCCTGGAAGATATTGCAAAAAACGAAGGGGTCTGAGACAGGGGTTTGAAGAAAGTCAAGTCTACAAAGAGCTGTGAATGCTCAGTAAAGAAAAGATCTGTGACACATCTTTTTTAAATAAATAAAAGGATAAGGAGACAAAAGAGGGTAAACACTAATGAGCATGGACAGATTTGATTGCATTGGAAGGGGAGAGTTGAAAAGGGAAAGAGGATTATTTTTCTTCGGAAAATGAATAATTAAACGCTGCAACTTGCTGCGAAGATTTCACTGCAGCACAGAAGTAGAATGATTTACAGGCAGTGGGAACAGTCAGCTTACAAATGAAAAAAAAAAAAAAACAGTGAATGGGAAATTTCTGTCTGGCACTCAGGGTGAAAACTGCTGCAAAACACCTGAAGGCAGAAGTCAGATGTCCCAAGAGGTATGGGAGCCCTGGCCATTGCCCCAGCACCTCATGGATGCAGGTCCACAGCTGGGTCCTTATTCCCTACAGATTTACAGAGAAGCATTGGTTGCATCATTACACATATCCATGTTGTCTAAACATCCTTGAGATGCTGATTCAGCTGGCTTCAGTGAGTCTGCTTGGGTTATGCCCTGCTCTTGTTGGGATGAGGGCATGAGGACCAGGCTCACAGCACTCCCTGGTTAGCAGCCTGCCCTTGGTGCTCTGCGTGTGCACGATGGAGAATTTAGAGTAGTAATTGATTTGCACCAGTGACAAGCTCATACATCCTCCTGCTCACCTCTCCTGCTGAAAACAGTTGCTATGAAACCCACCAGTTAAAAAAGAAGTGTAGAAAGTGTTTTCTCGGTGCAACATGTTTTGGAGAAAGACTTTTCCCCGCTGATCACTCAAAATTAATTCAACCCTCTCCTAGCATCCACCAGTATGTCACGCTGGGGGTTCCTCATGGGCTCCTGCTAATCAATTTATATGCACTTCAGCTCCCCTCTGTGAGGCAGATGGCATAAACAGAGACTTGCTGCAGGGTGGCAATGGGGGAAGGTGGAGGCAGAGCAGGCACTTCACTCGCAGGCAGTGAAGGTGACATGGAGCTGAGCTGACAAGGGCTCAGGATGTGGCATCCTCCCCCCTGTGGCATCCCTGTGCTCTTCGTTTCTCCCTGCCTCTGTGTGCATATGGCTGTGTGACACTGACACACCTCATTTCTTTTGCCTGAAGCCTTGGTGTGTCTGCAGCCAGCGGGGATTTGCTGGTGTGAGTGTGCTCAGCAGTGTTTGGCCCTAATTCAGCAGCTTGCAGGTGAGATGTGAGGTTTAAGGGAGCAAACTTCATGCATCTCAACCGCACGCTCCTCAAATATGAATTTGCTTTGGGGAATGAATTTTTGGGGGAATCCTTTCTGGATGATCGTGTTGGAGCTACAGCAGAGTCCTGTGACTGGAGCATGCCACAAGGGGCTGGGATGGTCTACAGAATCGGGAAAAACACCTCACAAAAAATGTGTGTGATTTTTTGTGTAAGAAAGGCTTTCTGACAGAAATCCCCAACTTGAGTTTCCAGAACTACTGCTGTCACAGAGAGGAAACTGCACTGAAATCTGGTTGCGGCAGCATTCGCCCCATGTAAGGGTGCCCAGACCCATCATCTCTTCCCCCATGAGCAATGGCAGCTAGTTTTGTGGTAGTCTCTGGCTTTCACCTCTTTCCCTAACACAGCACTGGTGCCTTGTTACAGCCTCGAGGCAAATTACAAACATGGGCAACAGCTGTTTTTTCTCAACTCCTTTCCTAAGGGGGCTGTAGCTTTGCAATTCTCTGATCTGTGTTGGGAGATATTGGGCTATTTGAGCAGTTGCTACTACACCAGGCATTTTTTGCTTTACCTGGAGAAAAGATATTTTTATGCATCAATGCGAGCACATGGCAATAATGTTTTGCAGCCTGGAATCCCCTGTGACACAGGATTGTCCTGCCCCGGAACAGTTTTGGATGCACTGGCGTGGACCAAGCTCATCTGGCTGCCTACAGTGAAGCTCTATCACTAAGTCATGGTACTCATGATACTTATGGTACTTCCTTGCTGCCTGGGTTTCTTGCTACCTTTACCTAATGGGTACGATTAAACCAGACCATCTATTTCGCAGAGAGATGCAGTTTCACTGTTGACTGCAGTGTTGCTCTTCCCTTGAATCCTCCTTGACAGCCAGCTCTGTGACACATTCAGAAATCAGTCCTTCCTGGCTTTTGAGAGACCTCTTCATTATTACATGCAGCACTTGGTAATGGGTCTCTGCCTTTCTCATCAGCTGTATTCAGCCTCAGAATGGCTGTTACAATGCTGGGAAACAAAATCCGTGTTTACCTAAGAGGCTTTACCCTTTAGATGACAGGCACTAGGCAGACATGAGCTATAACATCTCATAGATGATTTTTTTCATTAAAGATCAGACCTCACAACATGTCAGTGTTGAAAGACCAATACAGGTTATGTTTAGAAAAGGCATTTCAGCAGGAAAAGCAGCATTACAACACTTTTTTTTTTTTTTCTTCTATTTTTCCTTCCACTACCTCACTTGAAAAAACCTATTTCCCTGTCTTTCTCCAGGCAGCTTGTCCTGCTTGTGTCCATTCAAGATGTTGCAGTGAGATGATCTTCCCTGGCTTTGCTGGTGTGATATCTACCCAAGTGGCTCCTCTCTGCTTTCCTTCTTTGGGACTGCATTAGACATGAGATATTTGCTTTTCCCATGAAGGTCCCCTTCCTTTCCACATGTGCTACTAGTCACTATCTGTAGAGACTGATTCTGCCTCCAGCTAAGGAGAGATGGAAACCTCTTAACCCCAGACAAGCACATTTGTGCTTCTCTTTAAATTCATCATAGACAATAAGAAAATTTCATCTTAATTATTACAGAAGTTTACTTAAGGATGAGATGAGGCATGCCTTAGAGCTACTGCATGGGCCTCCCTTGCTTTATTGCGGCCAACCATCTATGTTGGACTCTTTAACTGAGGACTATCTGAAAAAGAGAAACTTTGCAATATTTGGCTGCTTATCAGTAAGCTGCTTATGACATCGTAGGCACTGTCACATATTTTGTTGGGCTTCCAGCTGCTGCTCCAGAAGGATGGAGAACTACAGGCTCTGTATCACTTTCCTGTGTGCTGTGTGATGGGACAGTGATATTATTTGGATATTCACAGGTATTCTAAAGGGTATGAGATTTCCATTGTCAGATGGCAGATGTCTGCCCATTATGGAGAATCCTTAAAGGTGCTGAGCTAGCAAGTAATGGAAAAATCTTATTTATTGCAGTGCTGAATGTCCTGAAGTATACTAGAAAGAAAGGCTAGTCTCCTCAAATTTAAACACATCTTTGGTCACACCTTTTTCTATTATTATTATTATTATTATTATTATTATTATTATTATTATTATTATTATTGTTATTATTATTATTATTATTATTATTATTTCTGTTACGAACACATCATTTTCTATTATTTTTCATGTTAGTTGTGCAAAACACATGCAAAATGCTGTCTTGCTGATCATGGAGTGTTTAGCATTTAGCTCATATATGGGTGTGAATGTCTGCTTTCTGGATAGGAAACAGGCTCATGGCTTTCAAAGCAATGAGTCCATGTCATGCTGGGCATTTATTGCCCTCCTAGACAGAGCTGCTCTGAGATAGCACTGATTTAGACATGGAGAAGTGTAATGGTCTAAAAGCTAAAAAAAGAATAGAAAAAGTAGAAGACATTGCATTTGCTTTGAAAGAGAACATGTTACAGTCATTTTAAGGAAAATATTTAATGGGCTTTTGATACTTAGGGATGTAGCCTGTCCTTCCAAAAAGGAAGGGGTGAGGAGAGATGAAGCACATGAGTGTTTAGACTGCTGGTGTGACTCAAATAAATATATTTAGTTGAGAAGCTGGGCAAAAATTTTAGGATGTCAATAGTGGGTCAAATTCAAAGCTTACTGTAATGATGGTAAAACATCAGAGTTACTCACAGCCAGAACAGAGTTCATG
This sequence comes from Netta rufina, assembly GCF_964035555.1. Classification (NCBI taxonomy): domain Eukaryota; kingdom Metazoa; phylum Chordata; class Aves; order Anseriformes; family Anatidae; genus Netta; species Netta rufina. The sequence goes on from NC_140124.1 coordinate 3,567,103, forward strand.
TGCTACAGTAACTGCAAAAACCACAGCCCACTTTGTCAAGTCACAGGAAAAAAACACTCAAGACACAACCAGGCTTTCTGAGAGAGGGGTAAAGAGAAAGGGCATAAGGGTGGAAAAAACAAGGCAGAGCAATGACCACAGGCTACCAGGCTCTGTACTACACCTAGCAGCTTTTTGCTTTAATGTTAGCCCTGAGACAAAAAAAAAAAAAAAACACAAAACTTTTTTGTTGCAAAACTGATGTAATGACTAGCTGACCTACCTAGAGAAATGCAGTCCAGATAAAGGGGGCAGTGATTAACACGGATCTGAACCTGTTGCATTAAATACACAGATATCCTACTCACCAGACATAATAACTCTGCTCAGGGTATCTCTGATCATTATTAACTGCTAAGCACTGGCAGTCTTGACCAGCTGGTCAAGATTTCTGTAGCTCAGTACAAGTAGCTTAGTTGGACAGGAGTTAATCTGAGGTGGATGAGGTTTTGAAGGAGGTGTACACACAACATACACATATGCATGCAGCAGCCTCCCGTGAATGCAACAAAACTTTACAAAACAATAAGTCAGGTAACTAAAGATACGCTGCTGTGCACCAGAGATCATCACTGCACAAGCACAAGTCTCTCTTGGCTTCTGTTCTAGGGATATGGTGTGCTACAGGTTTAGGATTGAGGTTAGAGAAAGATCTAAATCCAATCAAGTGCAAAGGTGCACCACAATGATTGATCATTCTCCTACCCCACACGCTACAGATGGCCTGGGGTGATGTAAATGGTCTGCCTGAGTCTCATCACCCCAGGCACTGGCCTCCCCATCAGGAGACCTGACCTGACCTCCCCATGGTCATGCATGTATGACCATGTCCCTGCATGGATGTGACCCCTGTGCATCCCCTGTGTCCATGCACCTTCAAACTCTGCATCCTGATGCAGTGTGGAAGACAGCTTGAGGGGTTTGTGGCAGGGCACCAAGATATATTTAAGTCACCTTAAAGATATATTTAAGTCACCATATGCAATCCTGGGCAATGCCGCAGCTCCCGGCATTATTTATGAAGTTGGAACATTGCCTTCAGCCCAGTCCCTAGTGCCTCTGGCAAAAGTATGGGCTCAGATTGATTGCAATTAATCATGAAATGTGGAGGCCTCTAAATCTCCTTTAAGGTACTTGGGTCCTTTTACCTGGGCTACCACCACTGAAGCAGAATTAAGAGATTTATACAGAGATTTCTGCTGGTCTCTTCAACAGGAGACAGATGAAAACTCATTTTCTCAGTGATAGATTTATCCAGCACTTTTCTTTTATGTTGCCCAGAAGACATGACCTCTCCGAAAGGCTAGTTGTTGAATGACTCATGCTGAATTTGCCCACAGCAACAGCTGCTCTTCTCCCCAGTCTGGTCAAGGAGGCTTCCTCGATGTTATTTAAAAACTTTTTATAGATCCCAATTGTGATCCTGTTTCAAAGGTATGGCTGAAAAATGGCGTAGCACAGAGCAACACCACCTGCTTTGTTGATGCGGAATTTTGGGTCTCCAGGTACAGGAATGGCCTTGCCCTACATCTCCATAACTACAGTGCCATTTTAGTCTTAATCATAACTAAACGCAGGAGTCTTGAACTGATTCCTGCCCCATATGCCCAAATCAGACTGAATCCCATCCCAGCTCTTCTGTTGAGATGTCCACCTCAGCTAAGGCAACATGTAATTTGTAACAAAGATGTAATAACCACATAGTTGCTCTGCTTGTTTGATTGTACAATATGATTAGTACCTCATCTCACTATCATCTGGACACTGGAATTCATACAGCTATCCAATTACCAATTGTTTTACAACCTAAATATTGTGTGCCACTATCTGTTGCTCTGCATGGCCCACTAAATTCTGTGCATGTTACACGGAAATGGCAGGATAGACTTAGTTTCCAAATACATGCTTTTGTTTTTCACAGGGTACTTCTCTCTGCTTTAAATTTTCCTTTTATGAGGTTGGTTACTTTTCAAGACAAAAATATGCTGATAGGAATAGATACACTTTACAGGTCTAGGTATTACTGCCTCTGTTAAGAAAGGAAAGGTGAAGGTGATGTTCAGTGAGCTTTTCATCTAGGAAGGTGGTTATTCCATAGTGACTTGATCCTGGCTTAGACCTCTCATGAGGATTTGGCAAAGATGCAATGTTGTATCTTTAAAGCCTACACCTATTTCTTGTCTCATTTCCATGTGTAAGGCTACTGGCTTTTATATATTATCTTTTCACTACTTAGTTGGCTTTGACAGAAAAATGGAAGAGCATGCCTCATCCAAGGTCCTAAAGGAGGAACCACAGTAGAGAAGACATTTCCAGAAGTTGATTTGGCAAACTGAAAATGTGAATACCAATTGTTATCTCAGCCTTCTGCTGCTGTGTCTAGTCTTCTTCAGAGACAATTAGGGTGATGGTTTGACCCTACAGAGGCCAATGGCAAAGCCCCTGCTGACTTCAACAGGGCTTTATGCTGGAGGCCTAATTTACAGAAATTCTGCATGACGTCAATGGGAATTGTTGACAGAAATAAAACAGCTTCTTACTGGGTGATTCTGTTTCTCCGAAAATGAGCACCTAGGTCAAGCCAATTTGCTTAGCCACAAAAAATAAAAGGAAAAGAAATTGCTAACTTACCCCTGGCACGCTCCTGCTTTTGTGTAACAACAGAAAAATAAAACAAATTAAAAACACAAACAAACAAGACAGGCTGGCACAAAGCCGCTGCTTATTTCTTCCCTCACTTTAATTGCAGCTGCAGACTAAAATCAAACAGGTAATCAAATAAAAAAAGACCCGCAATGTTTGTGTTCTACCACGAAAGGGAAGCAAGATCTATTCAAAGAAGACTTCTAAGCCACTTGGGTGTATTTCACTCCTTTCTTCCTCCCCTGTTATGGAGTATGACAAGCAAGCAATCTTAAATGCTAAATTGCTACGTTAGTGGGTGGCTCTGCAAGCTTTCGTGGGAAATGCATGGAAATTTTGGGTGTTGAGTCCTAGCACTGTCTATGTGTAAAGAAGTTTGATGAAGGAAATTCTTAAAATGTCATCTTGATAGAGATGATGTGGCTTCTGATTGGAGCTTGTAACCTTTAGTTTGTGAGGACCTAAACTGTCAAGTTTAAAGCCTTGGTTAAAGCAAATTTTCATCTTTCAGGAATTAAAATAAAGAAAAAAATGTCTTTAGAGACCTTCATTAGAATAATAATTTTACATCTTGATAACAGATTCTTCAGCTCTTGCTGCCCTAGCAGCTTCAATTGTAAGTCATCCCTATGCAATGTACAGCAGACAGATCAACGTATCTGAATTCAGAGAGGGCTCATGATAACCATCTATCTCAGACACAGGAATAGTAGACCTCAAACACGGATTTTCCCTGTTAACATGCTGCTTTGCAACACCGGTGCCCCAGAAACATTATGTGGGAGTGCTCTTAAGCCTTAGCAATAGCAAATTAATTCAATTTATCTTAACCTTCTTTCCTCTAGGTCACAATGCATTACATTTTCATGCACCCATCTTTGCCTAAGAGTACACACTGGAATACTTACCGAATGTCAGTTGTCACAGGGCAATTTATTAAGCCATTATAACCTGGATTTGTATGTAAGCTTGTTGATTTGTCACTGCCTTCACAAAACAGAAATGCTATTTCTAGACTGATGAGCTGTGCCACACAGCAATATGCGTGCACACGCACACACTGCTTCAGCAAACTAAGTCTTCCTGGCTTCCAGTATGACAGTGGAAGGATGTTCATATCAGAAGGAAGGCATTGGGCTCAATCTCCATGTCTCTTTCCTCTGCCCCTACTTCCGTTTGTGCTGGCTGGGCTGGGCCAGGACTGAGCCTGGGTAGGGTATTATTTCTCTGGATAGAGTATCATTGCTCTAGCAATAGCCAAATGCATATGGGCCCAAAAGTCCCCTAAGGTAACCTTGTCTTTTTGTGGTGCTTCACGTCTTTAATGCAAATTGAAAGCTAGTTGAAAATGGTAAGGTATTTAAAAGTCTCTCTCTGCTAATACAGAAGTTACATAAAACAACCTCTACTTTATGTGCTTCCAATCCAGCAAAGCACGGAGGGTCAGATCCTCAACTGGCAGAAACCTTGCAAACTCTGCTAAAACAAATGGAGCTATACTCATTTACTCCAACTAAAAAATGTGGTCCAAGTGACTACATTTTATGCCTAGCCCACTTCCCATGAAGGCCTCCTCAAACACAACACTATCTATTCAATTCCGTAGGCAGCTCTTATGTCTGCTGTACCTCACATAAGAAGCAAGTTTAAGCCCTGTGACTGCAATCCTCACGGCTATTTAAGCATTTCTCTTCGGCTGACTTTAACAAGGGTTATGTAACTGACAGCCTTGAGGGCCTGGACCTTTCTATTTTGTCTCTTAGGAATATTGGTTTGATTTTTTTTTTTTTTTTTTTTTTTTTGGAGGGGAGGGGAAGTTGGTCTTGTGAATATTTGTAAGATGTTGATTAGTTCTAGATGGTCTAGCCTCTGTGTCAGATGACTCAGAGTTGAGCTTAAACATAAAATTTGAATTGTCTTGGTAAATGGGGTAACTGTCCTTATTTCACGCTCATCAGCTGAAGAATGATAACGGCACTTCTGAACACATCTTCAGTAATAAGGCAAGTGAACCACAAGTCAGCAACTAAAGGGAGAAGGTGGTCAGAGTTTTAATAATGTCCTTCTCCACATCTGCCCCATGTTCTCTTGTTCTGCATTGCTCTAAAGTGCCTGCACGTGACTGGGGCATTGCAGTGTCAGGCGAGATAAAGTCACTTTTTCAAAGGAAGTTCCTGCTTCAGAGCTCTCCCACAGTCTAACTTGCTACCTTCACGCCTGGGTTATTTCCAGGAGCAAAGGAGAAAGGTAAGGGATAACTCATTCAAGTAAAACAATGTAAAACCATGTTAGAGCTTGGTCTGCAAGGTCTAGACCCTCTCAAGGGTTGCATGACAACAGTCCAAGGAGCAGAAGGGACATGACCCAGAATCTAATACTTTCTCCTTTAAAGAATGGATCATTGCATCCATGGACCTTCCTCACTTTCCTAGGCAGGCATGCCTCTGGTGCCACATGCCAAGCACCCAATTTTATCCCCCACTGCCATTCATTACCTCCCTGTCTCAAAATGATTGTTTTACCTCCAGCTTCCCTGACACTCAAGGTTTTCTTCATTCTCCAACACTGCACATTCTCTTCTTCCCAAACTCAGACATATGCTCCCTTCTTTTCCCACATCATTTTAGTGGATCTCCATCTCCAGACACCACAACCCTTCTTCCCAACCCATTTTATTCTTTACTTACTACTGCCAGCCCTGATCAGAGTTGTGTCTTTGTGCAAAGATGGGGTTGCCAGAAACTGCTGTCTCACTAACAAAGAAGGAAGTTACTGTTTGCCAGCAGCTTCACAGCAATTATCTGTGTGCATGCCCTCTTCCTGTGGCATGTATGAGGTGGTTTATGTCTCCTTCATAAATATCAGAATGGTGGCTTGTACAGGTGGAGACCTCTTCTATTCTAGAAGAGATGGTAAGATATCACATTCCTGTGTGGAGTGTTTCTGGCTAATATTAAATTCCAAACAAGAACATGAAAAAGATGAGGTAGATGGGTTGCCCATCTCTCATGCTGATGGCTGCTGCTGACCATGGGCAGTACACATCCAAAACCTATTTATAGCTTCTCATTGCTTCACACACCCTTCATCACTGAATTTGCCAGTAAAACCTCAGATTAACTCTGGCCCTGATTTTCAAAGTGTACTTGAAGGCATTATTTTTTATTTTTAGCTTTATTTGCTCATGGGTAATATTTTCACTGTTAGGCCTCTGTTAATTAAAGAATGTAGCTGTAGCCTCTTTGTCTCTCCTTCTCCCCCCACCTCCTCTCCATTTACTGATCCTTTCTAGAAGTGCCTCAATACCTTTCGTGAAGTGAACCTTGAAATGCTGGTGTGAGATTTGAAAGAGATTTGGCAAACATAAAACAGCCCCATTTCTTTCTCTCTCTCTTTCTTTCTTTCTTTCTTTCGCTTTTTTTTTTTTTTTTTTTTTTTTTTTTTGTATCACATACAGGAGCTTTCTCTAATTATTTTTCTTTCTCTGTCATTTACTTTGCTGTAAAACTTCAAATGTAGCAGTGCTCAGCAGATACAGGGATAGCAGCAGCTATGGGGATATCAGATAATATAAAGATTATATTCCACTGCCAGGTACAAGCAAATCTCTCTATCTAACTTAGTGGTAAAAATGTAGACCAAGGAAATGGGTGTGTTAGGTTTGTGTTGTGACAGCAACACCACAGACATTCTCAGGAGATCATAAGTAGAAGCCAAATGCTGTCAAAAAGCTCAGAAAGAACTGAAGCCAGTGTATTTCAACACCTGTCCCTGAAGCCAACAGAAACTGTTTGGCTGTGTTTCACAAATTTTTTTAGGACAGGTAAAGTGGTTCAGGTAAGACTTGAGTGGAAGAGCAGAGTGAGAAATATTCCGCTAACAGTAATTTTTCTTTTTCTCCTTGTGCTGCTCCTTGGGATGAAAACCAAATGTGGCTGCTATCTATCAGGTGGAAAGGCTGAGGGTCTTCATCACCCTACACAGCTGAGCAAAAAGAGGCAGTCCTCACTTCATACCGGGTCTCATTTTCATGGCAGAAGAGACTTTAAAGCCTTTCCTTATCTCAGGCAGCATCTTTGTGCCTGATTTGTCCAACTGAATTCAGTGGATGGGGAGCAGTTCTGCAGCAATGAGCTGAACTACTGAAAGAGTGCCAGCTGATGAATTTACACATTTTGGGGCCTGACCCAACTCCAATTAAAGTCAAGGGAAAAATTCTCTTTGTCTGCAGACAGAGTAGTGCCAGAATCTCCCCCCAAGCCAGTCAGCCAAAGTTCATCAGACGCCAGTCTGTGATGCTAAAATGAGCTTGCCCTCTTTTGTGTAGGTGAGAGTAGATGTCTATCACAGAGGATGTAACCCAATAAAAGGGCTGTGTCTCTAATTTCCAACTCTCCCTCCTTCTCAGACTCCTGCCAACTTTTTTCTATTTTTTTTTTTTTTTTTTCAGAGAGTAGAGCAGGGGACCTTCTGTCCTATAAAACACCACTAGATGAACCAGGGTCTGTGTATATGAAGGACTTAGAGTGCTGGGTAAACCACAAGAAAAATCCTTGCAGCAGAACCTGGCTCCGTTGCTCCCTAGTCTAGAGGTCAGATGCAGTCTCCAACCACTAGGTCAGAAACTCTTCATACCTATGGCCTTCTGAATATCAGTTTTATTTTTATACAAGTGCTTAAAAAGATACGTACTCTTCCAGTTTTCACAATAGCCTGCATATCAAAGCACTCTCCATGAAGTTGGATGGATTTGAATCCAGATGGGGATGTGCTGGAAAAGAAAATGTGTCTGTCTTCAACTTCCGTATATAAAGTTTATGTAGGAGCCTGTAGCTTTTATCAATTTGGCCTGAGGCAGCTCATGTTAAAAAACTAATTTTCTACTCTGAAAATATGAGATATATATATGCTCACTATTGCTAAAGGTCCTGCCCTCCTTTGCAAAAAAGAATTTCTCATTGGAATTTGATTGTCTTACTGGAATGCAAAAGGATAAGGAGAAATGATCCCTCCCTTGGCTGGATTCTCAGCAAAGGCAAATTTGCAGAGCTCAACAGAAGTCTGAATTCAATCTGTAGAACTGAATCTTTATTTATATCAAACTGTTGGCTTCTTTGTCTCCAGCTAGGCTGGAAACATAAGTGGTTCATCATTATGCTATCCAGATATTACATTCGTGAAACTAAATCAAAGCTTAGCCATTAAAACACACTCACACACAAAATCAAATGAAAAGACAAGCAAAGAGTTCAGTTCAATCCTTCTACCAGGTTTGCTATTTTGGCTACTGAGCTTCACCCGACATTTTCCAGAGAGAGGAGGAAAGAAGAAGACAAAGTGTGGGAATGCTTAAATGGAAGGTCACAAATCGTAGAGAAAACTAATATGAAAAAAAATAAAATTTGTTAAGAGGGCTCTTCAGTCTGGCAACAACAACAAAAAAAAAGAACACAGAAAAATGCAGTCAAATACAGACTGGAAAGTGATGGAAATTTTTGTGCATTATGAGTAACTGAAGCCACATGCCATAAGTTTTCCATCAGAAATGATTGACTAAGTGAAGACTAAATGATTGACTGAATGATTAAACTGAATGTATTCTGAATGATTTGTAACAAATAGTTATTGGAAAAATCGGTGTGGGCGATTTCACAGAACCCTCCTAGCCTGATCGTCTCTACATCTGGGTGCTTAAAGCCCATATTCACTAACACATGAGCGTATGCCTATCTTAGAGTAATTTAAGCCAACATGATGATTCAGTTTCACATAACTACAAACATTACGACTGAGGGCATGACAAAGAAAGTGGGGTTCGGTCTACTACTGACTGCTGGCACATTTGGCAATAAGCTGTGTGTATACATGGGCATGAGATTTCTCTACTGTTTCTACCTCTCCAAAATATTCAAAGTCTCTGGTGCTGCTTTGTTTCCCACTGGAAAATCCCAATGTGTTTTTAGAGCCTTCTCTAAGGGTCAGTCTACACGCTGCTATACACCTAAAGACACACCTAATTCATTTGGGCAGCTGGGGAGAGGTGAAGGAGTGAGGGACATTTGCAAAGCTGCTATTGGTGATCCTTATAGCAGCAGAAAGGGCCTGGGCCACTTTGTGTAGGACTTGGGATCAATGGTCATTTAAGCCTGCTACATTTGCTTATGCAAATGAGCCTTGCTTGTCAGCTCAGGGTTTCTGCCCCATGAAAGGCAGGGTACATTTTTCACTGAAGCAGGAAGACTTTTCTTTCCCTCAGGAGTGAATCTATCAAGGAAGATGAACCAAGGAATTTAAGCAGTTTACTAGTACCACACCCCAACACCAAGTGCACAGTGCATGTTCTGGCTCATGTGATAGCTCAGTGATTGGCGGCATTGGCCCTGAGTCCCTGAAATGCTTATGGCCACATTCTCTCTGGTCATAGAGATACCCAACACACTTTATTTTTCAGGGCATTCATGTTGATCTCAATGGTAATGGTTGGACTTAATGATCTTGAAGGTATTTTTCCAACCTAAATGGTTCTATGAACCTGTGATTCCATAACCCAAAACTACATGTATTTCAGTTTAAATTGCCATAGAATTAGCACTGTAACTGAGCTTTCCTATACTAGATAAAATGAAGTAAAAATGCTGCTGCAGCAAAGCCCATGAACATGTTTTTTCAATTACATATTCATCTATATTAAGTGGAATTCCTAACAGATTGGAGCATTGGCACATATGTTGGTTGCGAGCTTAAAATATTTTTAGGTGGCTAGTGCATAAAACATAATTTTATGTCTTTGTACTGCAACAGTTAAGGTTAAATTCAGGAAATAGATCCCTTCCTCAGTAATGCTGGGAGAGGTTGTAATTCATTTGGATTTTATATATCCCTGAATCTGTTTCAGAAGGGAGGTGCTTTTGTCCTTTTTTCCTCAAAGGAACTAAGTGCAGTACTTTCTCTTCTAATAAAAAGACCTCTATTGCTTTGTTTCTCCCCTCTTCTGAAACAGCATAGTGGTGACAGCATTCAGTAAATTAAATTGTTTGTTCAAATCTCTCCTCAGACTGAATGAGCTCAAGGCCATATCTTGCATTATCAGTAGAAACATGAAACCTTCCATAAATCCTATAGTAGGCCCTGGATATATCAACTAGTTAGCATCCATGTGCCCCAAGCCAAAATCATATCCTGCAAGTTCAAAGCACAACAATGCAATTATTTCACCTAGCTCAATCCAACCTAATGCAACCAAACCCGACATAAATTCAACAGATTTTATAACTGTTTGCAAGCAGATGAATATTAGGAGAGGCATTGTGATTGCATTCCATACAGGTATTTTTTCCTTATGGCCTAAAATATCGCCCATGTTCTGCAAAGGGTAAGCTCAGTCCTGTGTAGTGAAGACATTTATTCCACATACTTTTGTAACCCTTCTGTAGGATCCAACCATTCACCATGAACTGGCATTTCCCATCAAAATCCTCTGATGAGGAGAAACACACAACGGTGGTAGCCATGAGTCTGGCTTCCAGGAACGACAGATTCTGCAGGACAAAGCCCAGTATTTATACACAGAAGTGCTTCAGGATGGACTATTGCAGCAGACACTTCTCACAGAGCCTTCTGCAGTCATGCCTGAGTCACGTCCTGGTGAAAACTCCCGCAGGAGTGAGAGGTTAGGTCAAACTCCATGGTTCATTGGGTTCTTGGCTCCTCTGCCAATTAGCATTGACAATTATCTGTGGCAGCAGACACCAGCCAATTGTTCATCCATGTTTATATATCATTGTAACCATTCATGGGCCTACATAATAAAGTCCCATTGCTGAAGAATACACATCCCAGCGAACCACAGAGGAAAAAGAAAGAAAAGAAAAAGCAAAGGGTGGGTGGTATGTGGTCACTGCAATGGGGACATGGTGTAGACAGTTCTCAGGGAAATGATGGGAGTAGGCTGCTCTTTGATATTAACTGGGAAGTGCTCAAGCAGAAAAGCCATTACAGCAGCAGGGATGGGACTCAAAGTACGGATACAGAAAAGTCAAAAGACGAGGAAGAGATTGGGTGGTGAGATTGGGAAGAGAAAAGACAGTCTTTTCTGTTGCTTTATGATGCAGAGAAACACAGGTCTTGGAGAGATCTGTTGGACTGCTGTGTCCAGTCCCTTGCTATCGTCAGCAACACTGCCATTAGATAAACAGCTCTCCTTAATGTTTGTTCCTGTTGATTACACTGAGTCTGAAAGAGGAGAAAATACACCAACTCCTTTATTCTCCTCTTTTTTTCATCCCAGAGGAGAAATATCACAGTTCCACATTAGTGTGGGATACAGATCCAGATGAAAAATAGACAGGGACGTCTATATATAGAATTCCTGCCTGAACTCGTGCAGAAATCTGGTCAATACAATCAGTGGAGCTCAGAGAGCCATCCACCTCACCAGATGTAGGTGCCTTCTTCAAAATGAGGGGGACAGCTGTCTGGACCCTAGCAGACATATTGGTTAGATATCAGCTGACTGTGATTGCACTTTACACATGGAGCTCATGTGTCGGTATTTAATCTGCGAAGTTACCTGAATCTGGATCTCCCACCACCACTGAGGGGAAAGGCTTTATTAAACCCTTAAGCAGAGGATGGCAAGTCTTTGGTCAGAATATCTAAGAAATTAGCACAGATTTGGGAGGTAGGCACAGGATTGACTGGAATCCCAAAATCTTGCAGTGACTAAGTTGTGGGTTTGACCTCAGAAGGGGCTAGAGGTCCACAAACCTTTCAACCTGGTAATTTATTTTATGCCCTTCCCACACAAATTAAGCTTGAACAATCAGCTTTTTGTTTCTTTTCAAATTTTTTAAAAAAATATTGAAGTCTTCCCAAGGTAGTGTCTTACATACATTTGCAAGTTATTTTTGGTGCATTGTTTAAGAGAGGCAGCAGAACACGGCAGAAACTTCAATGTGCACAGCTACTTACTGAGCTCACAAAGCAGTGTTCAGATTCTCCACTTTCAAATAGGATAACATCTTTTATGAAGACTGCGATGGCTCTCATTATGAAGGACATGAAGAGGTGCATATGAATATAATTTCGAGTACAGTGTAGCTTTCTGTTGAGGAGAGATATAATAACATTTCTGAATAGTAAGGCTTCTCAAAAACATTATTTATCTATTTACATGTTTCTTCTGCCAAGATATAGAATTACAATCAAACATTAGAAACCCTGACACAGACAATGTTCTGATGTAAATCACTGCAAATTCACTTAAGTTTTTTAAAGCCACAAAAGATGTGTCATTCCATATATCTGTAGCAGTGTTGCTTCTTTTCCACTTCTCAGAAAAAAAGGTCAAAAGATAGAATGATAGAAAACAGGTCCATCATACTGCTTTCCATTGGAAAAGAAATAGCTTTGACTCAGTAAACTGCACTTATGATAAAGGACTGTTTTCTACAGAATGTTTGTACTATAATAATTTTTTTAAAGGTAAAATATTTCCTCAGAGGGAGAAATAAATTAGCAGCTGCTGCCAAAATTAACACATATTGCAGGTTTTTTGGAGCAACGTGAATAATATATTCACTTAAAATGGCTAGTTATTAATTATATTAAGAACATCACAAGGGTTTTTCTTTTTTGCCCACCAATATTTTGAAGATGAATTTTCATCAAACAGGTCTGCTTTTCAAGTGTATTTTGTTCAGTCATCAGAACCACAACAGACCTCACTCAGCAACATGATCGAATTACCACTTTTTAATGAGTTACTGTGCATCGGCAAGTTTATACTCTTAATCTCTGACGATGAAAGGATAAAGGGACTGAGCTGAGTCCTCTGTTCTTGTGGCAAAACCAAGTCAAATTACACTGTTTCCCACAGATGAGGTGTGTGAACCCTGACAATTTCAACAGCTTTTCTGGCACCTTGTACCTTGTCGAGACAATGTAATTTGAATATGTCTGATTCACTGTTTGGGGAGCAGAGAGAGCATGCATGCTGAGAAGTGCAAAGGAAGCGTTTATCTCTGCTTAAGGATCATGAAGGGTGAGGCCAGTTGTGTACACAAATATACATGCCTGAATCTATTGCAAACAACAGGAACTGAGGATGAATTCAGATGCCATAACTTAGACATTTCATGCCATTTAATTTGCTCTACCATGTCTACCTTTCAGTCCATAAGGGCCTGTGGCTCCTGAAGGTCCTACATTACACCTGTTCAGTTTGTGCATGACTCAAAGGCTCTAGCACGTCTAATATGGTTCTGGGTGACTCTGTTTTGACCTAGATCTCCATAGGCTACAATAGGAAGTATTTCTGAAATGCATTTCTGGAGGTAGATTTGGGGTGAGAATCATCTATCCCATTCTGAATGCCTACTTTAGCTGAAATTCATCATTAAATATACTCATCCATACTATTCTGACCTAGTCCCTGTATTTCAGATACAGAGATCCACCATGTAAAAGTGTACATTTAGTCAGATGAATCGCACCTTAAATAATTGGACTGGGGGTTGTAACTCTCATAAAAATGCCACAAATCACATATCATAAAACGCTGATACCAAAAAATGGAGGAACATCCCTCTCCTGTCCATCTTAGATGTGTTTTACATCCACTCATGGTTTATAGACAAAACAGTTCACTTATTCATATTTAAACAGCCACTATTCCCTTTGAGTCATCCCCTTACCTCTGTTTTTTTTTTTTTGCTCGTGCTCTTACCTGAAGAGACATAAAATGATCATAGCAGCTGTGAGAGCAATGAGCGATAAGGTATGTCCAATGGTGTAGCCGGTCTTGACTGTGCCATAGAATGATGTTTGCTAACATGAAGGAAAGAAGCAAAAAAAGACTTTCAAAGAGCTGCCTATATTTGCCTAAATACCCTTGTCACTGATATTTTTCTGATTTTCTTGGTGAAATAAGGGAACCATCCTACTTCGTTATCTTATAAAAAACTTCCTTCACCCTTTAAAATCACATCAGCCAGACTACATGATTAAAATACCACCAGTGTGAATAAGGGGAATGTGTCTGGTTCCAGCAGAGCTTGGATTGCACCAAAACCAGGTTAATGTTACACGAGGGAAAGATTCATAGAGGAAGGTGTCTGTTTTGACACTGGCAGAGACAGCTACATGGTTATAACCTTGTGAAACTAAACTGACTAATGTTCAGTTAAACAGTGCACGGACATGTCAGCTCTTAGGCAGTTGGCATGATCAGCTTCATTATAATAATGAATTTTGAGGACAGAACTGGTCTGGAAATTGGTTTTGCTTTTGTGGAAGCTAAGCATTGTGTTTTAGCAAGAAAAAAAAAAAAAGAAAAAAAAAAGAAAAACAACTAAAATATCCTCACTGAACACACAGAAATATATGTTAAGTTGGAAATTAGTCCACAGTTTTCTCTCTGATTGCATACAGAGGGAGTCTCTGAACATGGAGCACCATGGGATTTAAATCCAACAGGGAATCCTGGTCTAAATAATATGGGGGAATAAGGCAAAAAAAAAAAAACAAAAAACAAACAACAGCTCTCCTAAGGCTCACCAGCAACACTAAATCAATATATTTTGATCCTCAGCTTAAAAAGAAAAGATCAGTTGGTATTCAGACATCTGTTTTATCAATGAAAAATCAAAATTTTAATGAGAATCCAACTCAGCTTGTAGAAAGTCTTATTTTTCTAGCCCTTGATTGACCCTTCTCTGCCCTCCTTGCCACCATTTTCTGTAAAACAACCAACCAGCCAAAACCACAAAAAGCAGTTTTGACAGAAAATCTAAACCCAACCTTATCTGGGAAAACACTCTAATAACAGTAAGAGCTGAAATTTTTTATAGGTTATTTTCATGGGCCTTGATAAGCACTAGGTGCTGTTCAGGACCAGTGAGGCTGAGATGAGAGGTAATCCTTTAGCATTTACACAACCCAGCTTAGAGGAGTGTTAAGACAGAAATTTCAGAGAGTGCAGAGGCTACACTGGTCATGTCTATACTGCTCCTTGGACCGCAGAGCTCAGAGAAGATAAAAGAACAGTGTCTTTGTAGCCTCATTCAATGAATCCACATCACTAAGCACTTTGGGTCGTGATTCATAGCAAGGGCTTCTTTTCTAATTTATTTACCTGATAGACTGATGGAGTCTACAGAATATGGCCATACCTATGCTCGCCCACCTGCAGAGCATGGAGGGACTTGCACTGCATTAAGGAACAGTTGAGGTTCCACCTTACTGTCCTTGCTAATGACAATCACCTCCTGTTTTACAGATATCAAAGGAGATAATTTTATTCAAGATCATAAATGGAACTGGAATTTCACTGTTAATGTTCAGATTACTAAAGTACTAATCCTAGAAAGAACAGGGATTTAGAGAAGTGAAGGAAATGTACGTCAGGATGCCTGTGTTCTGGCTCTAGACCTATAGTGATTTACTGAATAACATCAGACAATTTTATCATTCCCTCTCCGACATCTAAAAGCCTGTCCTTAATTTCACTGGAATGTGATATGAACGATTAGTTAAGGTAGATGCTAAACTCAGATTAACTGAGAATTAGCTTCTTTCACTTCTGTTCAGTAGCCTCTACATTTGTCCCTTGATGAATATTAGAATGTGAAACATTTACATTTGTAAGTGCAAAATAACAGAAACACTGATATCAAGTCTTCAAGCAGCCCTGCATGCAAACTTGTTTTGTGTTTACGTCACCTATGCTAAAGCCTTCTATGTTTCCCCTGGTAAATGCAAAGAGGCCCCTCTGGAGAGAACTGTGGGGTGAAATGATCTGTTTTCTTCATTGCCTCAGAGAGATCCTACAGGGACAGTTGGGTGGCTCCTGTCTGAGCAGGTGGGGGAACGGAGTGGGGAAGCTATGCGTCATGCCTAATAATGGGACAGTAAAACAACACCCCATTAGCTAACATATGGGTTTTCAAGGTCAGATTGGAGAAGGAAACGTTACCATTTCAGACATCATAAATGCACTACTTTGGTGGCTATGTCTTCTATTTCATAAGGACTGACAGAATTTATAATTGAAATCATAGTCACAGCTCTTATTTATTTTTCAAAAATATTTTGCTGTTTCTGACTTGAGACCAGTAGATTTGCTGTTTCTGACTTGAGACCAGTAGATGTTTAAAGTTCACGAAGTGTTTTAGGCATGGATAGTTATCAGTCTGCTCTGGACCTCATGTTCCATACAGCCTGCAGTTCTCCTTTTTTTCTTATTCCCTTTATTTCTTCCTCCACAAACTGACAGCCAATTCAACAACAACAGAAATCTATTCTTCACAGGCTAGGACTGCATGTTCACCCCCCTCAGCCACCTTTCACACAAATTAGACTTAAACGGCATGACAAAACTGTGCAAATCAAGAGAAAATAATTAAGAAAGAATTAAAAGAGCACAATGCATGTTCTCTTGGTAACGCAGCACTCTGGCAGCGCTGCAATCCATTGGGTTGCCAAAGCATGTCCTAGGAATTCCCAAATCCCTTTGCAGCTGGAACATAAGCTGGAGGTCTTGGTGGAGGGTCTTCCCAGAACAGACCCGTAACGATGGCTTTTGCAATATGCAACTGATGCCACAAAACTCCATCTTAGGAATGGGATAGGAGGATATGAAAAGGTGGCTGACCTCGAAGGCAAACTAAAGCTCTCTCTTCAGTAGATCCCTGAAATTCTTTGTGTATCTTCCCCTTTGGTATTTTCCAAATTCTTTTACTATTAAGGCTGGTAAAGTTCAGCTCAGATTTTCTGTTAACTCTTCGAGTGCCTTTGTAATGTGTGACAATACACAGACCACACACACTAGACATATATTCATTATTAAGTTTCCTATGTCCAGCATTCACAAACACTGGGAAATGTCATACAGCAGAAACAAACAAACAAACAAACAAACAAACAAACAAAAAAAACCACACATGGACCTAGGTTTAATATAAATATATGGTTGCAGCAAAAGATAATATTCTAGCATGAGCTTTTTCTTGTTGACTATAGGAGAGCTACAGGTGACTAGTTTAGACTGACTAGATGTTGAACTTTTAGTTGCTTGAGGTGAATAACGCTTCTAACAAGTTTGGTTATCTTCTTTAGACTTTACCCTTCATGCCTAAGCATGCAGCAAAGCAGTAACAAATTCCTTTCTGTGCAATGACAATACTCTATAATATTTGAAAGCTAATTATATCTAGTTCAGTGATTACTAATTTACCTGCAAGTAATATGCCAGAGAGTTTGTGGATTTTCTTTCAAAATTCAGTAACATGGCCTGAAAATGTGTGTGTTGCCTAGCTTTCTAGAGTTTATCTGGTTGAGATCAGCACAGCTGCACTGATGACAAATGAGTTATATTGGTTTATCCCTTCTGATCTTTTGATGATTGTGTTTGGCCTACAAATACTGGAATTACCATACCTACTCAAGGCTAAATATAAATAACTCAAGGAAGGCCTTGTTTCAAATTTGAACGTGGAACATGAAGCACCTGAAGTTACACTTGGGCATCACAGAGACACTGGTCTCATTTTCTCAGGTGCTGAGTTCCTGCCACCCCCTTGGAGATCAAGGGGAGGATCATCTATTTGACCAGACACTGATCTCTGCTTCCAGAGATCTTCCAGATGATCCTTCATTTTCAGGGAATTACAATAGGAATGGAAAAAATAGAGGATCAGAATACCACATGATTCTGCTATCTGTCTATTAATGATAGTAAGTCATGATATACACTTATCCAGCTCTACAAACCTCTTCTGGAGTGCTGTTGGAATCAAATCCACAAGCTACAGCATATGGTGCAGGGTACACATCTGTCCAGCCCTGACTTGTGCAATTCCTGGTCACATTTCCTAAAAAAAAATAAATAGAAAGGTATGATTAACAGAAGCAGCATTGGGCTTGCTCTTAAACATATGTTTGCCTTTTCTTAATTTAAATGTCAGATCACATTTCTTGTAACACAGTAAAAGTCTCATACATTTTCTCTGTTAAGAAGTAAGCATCTTACACATAACACATAGAGTGGGGAGACCAATTTGGTCATATATTCAGTCTTCATATACAAATAGTTTTTAATATTGAGGTGCCCACAAAGCATCTCTTCTAATGGTACCATAATACCACCTGGACTCAGTCTCTTGGATATTGTCTGAGAGTGTTATTGTCTCCGTTCCTGGAAATTTCTTCATCTAACCAGAGCAGTGAAGTATTTACAGCTTTCATTTTGCTTGTGAGAAGCCAAGGCAGGGATAGATAAAGTCTGATTTTGTGTTAAGGTGGGAGAGCTGGGAACTGAACCCAGTCCTCAAAACCCAGACCTTGCCTATAAAACGAGTCCTGAACTTTATTCAATGTGATTCCCATGAAATCTACTGCACTGGTGCTTGAGAAAAAAAATACTTCAAAAATTGTCTAAGAGGGAAGAAAAAACAGATACTCACCATCTGTATTGCCTGTTCTAACATATGTACAAGACAGATGTTTGTCAGACAGAAACAACAAAGAACCAAACCATCAAAAGTAAATTGCATATTCCCCCAACACCTTCTCTGACCACTGATCCCTAACCAGTCCATCTCAAATGAATCACATGATTGTGTTATCAACTAATAAAATTTCACAAATTGAATGCTTGGCATTCCTTTGGTGTCTTTTATCACATAAAACATCCTGCCATCCCTGACCGGAAAGCTGGTACAATAAACCAGAATACGCAAATGGTAAACAGTCAAAACTTGCTTACGGCTTTTTAGTTGAAGAATTACATCAGTGAAACTCAAGAGCTTTGCAAACATTTCCAGCAATAAGGACCTTTGCACACAAGAATAATAAAACTGCACACAGGAGAAAATCAATTCTGCTGCTATGAGTCATGAAAATATCCAAGCATCACCTACAGGAATTTCTGACTGTTGAGTCATCTGAACATCTTCCTAACTATATAGACCTATCTTGCACTGAAATCATCATCAGCTTATCACCTTACTTAATCCACTTCTTGAATCCCCGTGATAGGTGGATTTTGACACCGAAACTTGCCTCTGTGATTCTTCCTTCTGATTGATCTGAATACAACAAAGGCTCTGGTGCCTTTGCTCCTTTCAGCAGCTGCTCCAAACGCAGTTAACTTGAGCAGTTTGGTGGGCTGTTGTTCCCCAGGCTTTTCCTGCATGGCCACTGTTTACATTTCTTTTTCCAGGGTTCATATCAAGATCATAAGAGATCATGTGCAAACAAAGCAAGGACATGACTGTTCACTATTTATTTATTTTTTAAGGTGTTATGTAATTTCTTCATTACAATGGATCCCATTATCTGAATTTTTCTGCTTCCTATTTCCTGCTCAAGACTTCTCCCTCTGTCTGGAGATGTCTTTAGTTTTCATGGTGGTTTTGCTTATTCTCGGTGAATTAAGGAGTGCCAGTTTCAGTTTCATTCATTTCCTTGTAGTTCTTCTTTTCAAGCGCACTTCCTAAAACCATTTGATACTTTGTAATTCTTGTCCTCCCTGTTCACATGAGTACTTTTCAAAATTGTCTTAATGGTTTAGCAGATATGTAAACTACGGCAGAGGGAAACAAAATAATGTAGCATCACTGAGATTAAAAACAAACAAACAAACAATAATCTGCCTAATTTTAGGAATTCTCACTTCCCTGATAAGTTTTTCTACCACCCTTTGCTGCTCATTTTACTTTTTGATGCACAGATTCGAACACATGGTCTGATACAACACATCTTTATAACTCTCATGTTCTGTGCTAGATGCCTGGGAGGTGCAAAAAGTACAAGGTTAGAAGATATAGATTTTACCTCACTACCATTTTGGGTCAAGTGCTGGATGATGTCTCCCCTCAGAGCAAACAACATTTCTAATTACTACTTGACATTAGGTTGATTACTTTCTACTGAAGATGTGCGCAAAACTTGGAAAAATGCCTCACAAGCTTAGTACTTACTCTGAGGTTTACCTAATAAACAGGCTGTGAACTTTAGACTAAAGTATTAAGCTGAGATTTTTATGCTACAGGCTCAAAGCTCAGCTCTATCACACACCTCCAGTGAAACTGCAGCCAGTTCATTTGTCCTCCTTAGATTTCCATTTCCTCACCAACAGCAGGGCTTTAGAAATAAAGTCTGCTCTTCTGTCAATGGGAAAGCAAGTGTTTGAAGTGTCAAGATGTTTCTAGGCTATTTTCCATAACAGTTTCTTAAACTCTCTCCAGAATGGTGCACTAATGAAGTACATTGAAGATGCAAAATGTGGCAGTAGTGGAAAAGGCAGAGTTTCTGGACTTGGTATCTTCAATCTGTGAAAGTTCACATTTTTTCCCAATCTTTCCTATTTCCTATCAGACTGAAGCTAAATCTTTTCAAACCGTTTTTCCAGAGAATTAATGAGAAAGGGGATTGGGGCTTACACCTCAGTATCACGTAATTAGCAATGTACCATGGAGGAGATCCATTGTGAGAGCTGGAAAGCATCCTAATACTGGCTGGAAAGTGAGGTGTTTTGTGCGCCAGGCTCTCCTCTGAGTTGTGGAAAAAGGAGGTTCAAGTTCCTCGTGTGAACAGAGTTTATTTTTTTAGAAATTTTTTAAGAAGGAAAGAGGGTATACTCGTTAATAGCTTTTTCCCTGTCCCTGTCATGAAATTAAGATTTTGTAGGTTTTGTATTTCATTTTTATCAGAAGCATTACAACTGTCAAACTGGTGCACCTAGTCCTAAAAGCCACAACCATTTCAAAGAGATGAGGTTTTCTATTTAAAGGGGAAAATAAAAAGAAAAAAGAAAAAGCCGCAACTAACTTTCATCTATGATAACAGTAACCTCACAACATGTTTTGCCAGAACTCAGCTTCCTGATTTCAGAGAATCACAGACTGGCTGAGGTTGGAAGGGACCTCTGGAGGCTATCTGGTTCCCTCCTGCTCAATCAGGGCCACTTAGAGCTGCTTGCCCAGGACCATGTCCAATGGCTTTTGGATATCCTCACATATCTCCTCTCCAAGGAGGGAGACTCCACATGCTCTCTGGGCAACTTGCTCTAGTGCTTGGTCACCCTTACTGTAAAAAAAAGCATTTCCTTAGGTTGCAAGGAAATCTTCTGTGTTTCAGTTTGGTCATGTTTAGAAAATGCAAATGCAATTAGAAAGTGCAAGAAGGGTCTCATTACTTTAGAAGCTCACTATGCATGGGAGCCTTGCATGTAACTGAAGTCCTTTGCTAGGTTCTGCCTTTTCTCTTTGCAGATATCAGGACAAATGTTTTTTAAAGGCAACAAGATGATGACCTTTTCATAAGGCTCCCTGCCAGGTAGGAGGGGATGGATGTAGAAAGAAAGGAAAATAACAGTGCAGAAATCTCGGGAAAAAAAACAACAAAGTTCTCAAGCTGGCAAATATAATGTGCAGAGGTAATCCTTACACAAGCTAAAGGAATTATAGCTATTGCTGGAGAACTGGTAACATAAAAAGCTACTGATTATAGAAGAGAATGACAAGTGTAAATATGAGGCTAGACCTTTGGCTCGTTTATATCAGTGTTTATGACAATCAAGGCATAAAGCACTATTGAAAGGCAAGGGGTAAAGCCACAGGCCTGAATAACCAGTTTTCACAAAGTTTTACAGCAGCAGCGCCTTAAAGACTCATGTGTAGCATGATGGGCCGTAAATGTTTAATCAAACCACCATATCCCTTGATCCAGCCCCAGATACCAGTAGATGTAGTGTATGAAAGTGCAAACATGCCAGTGGCTTCAGGCTGAGCCCCAGCAGGATCAGCAGGGTCTCTCTCAAGACTTACACAAGCACGTTACACGTTACCCAACCGCAAATTTAATCTTCTGTGGTGGCAGGAAGGGTCATCCAAGCCTACATAAACTGCTGGGATTTATACATGGCTCTTCCTCATGTGCTACCTCTGCCTGTATTCCTTGAAAATCTGCTTACAGTGTGCCACGGCAATTAACAATCATCTACATGAAGCACGAGGAGCAACTGCATTTCCTCCGTACACTTCTCGTCTTTCTGGTAGTACGTCTGCTATAGGACAGGACTTTGCCATCTGGCCCAGCAGCTGCTCCTGGTCTAAGCAAATGCTTCCTTAGAGTTCACAATCCCCTCACTAATTTGCTAATCTGCACAGTCTGATGGTATGCCTATTATGAAAATGGAATTGATGGTTGTAAGCAATTAGCAGAATGCTTCAATCTTTCCTTCTGATTAGCCTGTACTAAATCTGGCACATGCCGCACACCTATCCTGAGTAGCTTTGCCTTGCTTGCAGGGTGATTCAGAAGCTCTCAGCTCTGGAAAACAAAGAGAGAGGGAAGGAAAGCCCTCTCACTGAAAACAAGCAGGACTGGCTGAATTCAGAGACACTTTTTGCCTTATGTTTGTTAAAAAAACAAAGCAAAACAAACATATTTCTTTTTAGCATTAAAGAAGCAGTAAAAGAAAAAAGATCCAAACCTGTATACTAATGAAAAGATTGTCCAAATATTCCTGTTTTTAATTCAGTTTTTGCATATTCATATTTTGTTAGTTGTTTTAATTCAATTTCTTCTATGGAAAAAAAGCATTCTTCTTGCCTCTTTCTCTCTGACACTACTCTTATCCTTTTTCATTGGATCTACAAATAACAATGAATAGACATTATTGATACTGATCTGGAGACAAGGAGGACTTCTTTTTGTCTTTTTCTTCCCCTTGTTTTATCCCAGTTTGGGTGAAGAGCTGTTAAAGATCCCTATGAAGAAAGACAAGTTAAGCAGCAAAATAATTTTACAATTTTTTTGCTTTATGAAGCAAACATCTTCTCAGCTCCCTCAAATAGAGGTTGGGTACAGGCTAGTGTTCCATACATCTAACCACCAAATTTATTCCTATACTCCGAATATATCTTACCTCTTTCTAGTGATTCTGATAGTGCTTTCTACTTCTGGCTTCCACTCGTACTTTCCAGGTCTATCAGCCTTACAAGTTTTTTATGTGTTGTGTGAAAACATACCCCTCTATCCTTATTTTAGACCTGCTGATGGACAGTTTCATTTTGTACCTCTTCTCTTGTATACCATGAAACAATCATTCCTCACCTACTTTCTCCACAATGTTATGACTTACATCCTTTGAATCCACATTTTTCTAGTCTGAAGAGTATTAATCTGGATAATCCTTTCTTGGAGAGGAACACAGTAAGGTAAAACTTTTAATTCAATTTCCTGATCTATAAACGTATTTGGAGATGATGTGGAAGAAACATGAATCAAAAGAACCTTTCAGATTGTGCTATACCCACCAGTAAAGAGTCTTGTAGAGGAACGACATGATTAATTCACGGCATAGTGAAGGAGGAGTGAAGAGTCAGTGCAACTGAGATAGAAACAGAAGATTTTCTTTATAATTTAAAAATAATAGTTAATATATTAATTAATAAAAATATTAATATAAATTAATAATAGTTTGATCTGTGTAGAAGTTAAATACTGAATAAATGAATGGAATAAATACAAAGAGATAACTGTATTATAAGAAATTTGTTGCATATGTCCCACTCTCATATGGTTTTTCTCTTTCTTAATTATTTTTCTCTCTCATCTGTTTCAAATACACTCCTCAGACTCAAATATATCTGAAAGTTTGTGTCACAGGTGAGATTTTAACACTTTGATCTTGGAGAAAACTTCTTATTGGCTTTTAATGGGAACTTAAGTTCATTCAAAGAGATCTGAGGCCAGTCATTGCTAAAGGATGTTCTCTTTAGTCTTCCTCTTGCTTCTCTTGCCCTCTTGTGTAATACCTTCTAAAGGAGAGGGAAGGTCTGCTCTAAGTAGCTATCTGTCCTGCTGGTCTGCCATTATCTTGTGGTCAGAAATTGATTTTTTCAAGCAGAAGCTATTAAAGCAATAGCAGATCTTATCACTTTTCTTGAGATGTTGCTGAGCCCATTGGAACATGTGTAGTTCCATTTTTATTATCGATCTGCCCTATTGTTGTTGGGAAACACCTGAGACTTCCAGACAGAGCTACAGCTTGTTTTTAACTGGAAACAGAAGTGGTTAGATCTGGGAGAAACTTGCGATTTGTCAGACATAGAAAAAATATTTTCCAAACTCGCTTTATGTGTCTCAGCCATGATTTTGTAAAATCCTTCTTTCAGCACAATTTCTGCCAACATGGTGTATCGAACAGACAAACAAACTGTGGCATAGTGTCAGCACATCACGTAACAGTCACAGCCTTTGGTTTCTTCGTTTGTTCTTTTTCACATCGCTTGGTCTGCAGCTTGGTCTTACTGTCACAATTCTGCTGCCCTAAAGCTTGCCGCACCTGTGATTTCAGGAAATCTCCCATTTTCCTCTCTCCTCCTTTCCCTTTCCTGCATGTCACATTTCTCAGTGTGAAGATCTCGATCCTTAATAAACACAGATAATTCCTCTCTTCTTAACAGCACATGTTCCCCTTAATTAGGCACCTTTTGCAAACTCCATTTGTTCCCTCACAATAAAAGCAGAGCTGTCAAACTCTAGGACAAATTTCTCATTAGCTCTTTAGACATTGCAAGTACAGTACACCAGGAAGCATTTACAAGAATAAAATGAACAGTTCTGGCTAAGTGGAGGTATTAACTTCACAAGCCATGGGCTGACAGCAGGCTTTCCATCTGAGGATCTCACAGCACTGCTATCCCTGGGTGTACATGACCTTCTCAGCACCAGACCTTCAGAGGAGCAGGGCAACCGTGTCATGACACCTCAGCTGCAAACAAATCTCAAAGGTCTGAAGCAAAACTAAGCTTTAAATAAGCTGCACATCCAGATAGCCACCTGTTTCTTCAGTCAGTTACACCACTGCACGTAGCTGGAGCCAGCTGAAGTGAAGGGTGCACTCTTAAATGCAGATAAAAGATCAACACTGATCTATGGAAACAGAGTAATCCACCACTGAATTCTGAGCTGGGCCTCCAGTTGTCCATGACAAATGAGCAAAATGGATGTTAAGGAGTGCCGGGAGGCTGCCCTGACAAGCACGGGCAGCAGCAGCATTGGCTGTCCTGTCCCCTTTTCTGTGACTTTCAGGGTGGACTATGCAAATAACAGCCACAATTCCATGTGAAAGAGGACGTTTCCTGGCAATTTTATCTTTGTGACATGAAGGCACATTTGGACTGGGGCTGCTTGGCACCTGAGGACATTGACAGATCTCAGTGAACAAACCTGCAAAACAGATAGACTCAACAGTTTTTTTTTTTTTTTCCTCCTTTCAAATGAACATTGTAGTAAATAAAGAGTGGTTTTGGTTCACTCATTTGGTCATCCCTCTCTCTGTTTTGATCTGTTTTCTTTTCAGTTTCAAACACAAGATAGAAAAAAAAGGAGGAAAGAAAATGAAGAAAATAACCCTGGTTCAAGAGAAGGAAATTAAAATGTTTTGCAAGTAAATGGTAATCATTTTTTGAGGCTGGGGAAATGAGTATCATTCTGCATTTTTGTTTGTTTTTGTCTACTCATAGACCTCCTTTACATGAGAAGAAGATTGGGGTTCATCTCACTGAACTTTTGCCATTGAAATGTAAGGACGGTAGACTCAGTTTTCATGTGGAGGTTATATCAGACCTCCAAAGGTCATCTCATCCCTTTCTATGACATGTTGTGGGATAACTCATGCCCTGTAAGTGCATCTCTTTCCCACTGGCTAGAGGACAAATTAGACAAGGAGTTAAGATTGGATGCCTAACTGTTAGGTACCCATGCTGCGATGGAAGGAATTTGACTGTTCATTTCACTAACTGCAAAGAAAGACAGCAGAATATCAGATCTCTGTGCCTGTATCCATGTCCTTCTTAGAAATTTCATTTGATTCTCCCAGGACATGGCTACACTTGCCCCAAGATCCACCTTGAGAGACTCAGGTGTTTTTGAAGGACTCCTTGTGGGTCATGCAAGGACTCCACAAGATTGCAGGTGACATCAAGGAGTTAACCCCAGCAGTCTGTTCAACCACATGCTTAAATATCTTCAGGTGGCTCATTCTCATGTTATTTCATGGGCAGCTCTTCCCTTTTCTCTGTGCAGTTGTGTCAGTGTGTGTGCATGCCACAACTGGAGGGGTGGGAAGCTCTGACAGTTGGGAATTGCTTCAGCCTGCACCACTAAGACCTGGATGTTACCAGTGAATTACATACATTGAAAGGATTTGACTTGATTGCCTCTGCCCTAATGAGGTTAGATAATGCTACAAGGGATTAGTTCATGTCTTTCAAGGTGGAGGTATGGAGAGGGGATGCCATTTCCAAAACTCTCTGCAGATGAATCAGGAAGAAAAATGAGATGACAGAGTTAAATCTTTGCTGTCCATCATACTGAATTTGTTAAAAGGCCATCAGTAAGATGGCAGAAATGAAATGAACCATGTCTTGTGTATAAGTGCTCACATTAACTCGTACCTAGGATCAAACAGTAGTTAAAATAACTTTGGGCACAATACCAAAAAGCAGAATGACAAAAGATAACCAAAAAAAGCTTTTGATTGATATTTGTTGAATTGAAAAGTGCCACAGAGAGAAAGACGCCTTTTAAATTCAAAAGGAAAAGCTATCTGACAGATGATTATGAATGTGCAAGTTTAAAATGATGGAAGACATGCAAAAATCAAAAACCAAATGAAGACTTAATCTTCATGATGGATTATGATTTAAAACATCTACAATAACATAATAAGATCCATAATTTCTCAGGCAATTACTGGGGCTCTGCTTAAGCAGGAAAGGGCTTGTTTAAGGACTTTAAGTCAGATTCTGAATGCTAATGCTGTCATGAACTTTAGTTACTCCAAGTTTAAAAGACTAAACCCAGAGAAGATTTTGTCACATAGTTCTTTAAATATATGCCAATATTCGTATAACTTGCAATAATATTTAAAACAAACACTATTTAGCTAAATCTGAAAATTTTACCTGTGAGCCTGTAGATGAGCAGATTTGGTCTCCCTATAGCTGACATCCTAAGTGTCTATTCTGAATTACTCCATAGAGCAGTGAGGAAATCAGAGGCTGATTCAAACCACAGAGAATCACCTCCAAGATAAACTGGAGATGTCTCTCTGTTGACTTCAGGAGAAAGTTCACACATCTGGGATTAAATGATGAAATGTCAACCTTTCATATAGCTGACATTAGGTGAGATTATTCTGACCCTGACTATACAATATAGACAGAAAAGAGCAAGGCTGAATAGGCAGAAAACACATTTTTATTAACATACACTTTTGTTTAAATTCAGGAATTTATAAATCCCATGACCAGATTGAATCATCTTTCTCAAGCAGCCTGGAACTTTTAGATCCCAGTCATCATGTAGAAGAATAACAACTTGCTATTTTCATTAATCGATGCTGATAAATACCCTTGTCATTTCCAAATTTCTGTTTTAGAGAAGAGACTGCAAACCTAAACACTGTGCACAAATGTGGACCTTAGAGATGCTGCACAATACAACTGCCAATTTTTGTAGTTGGTGTCAGCCACATGAGTCTGGTGACATGACTCTCATCCCACTCTAATTCTTGCCTGGAAAACTGCGTGAAACCTTCTGAATGAGCTCCATGGAAATCAGCCTAGCAAACTGTGAGTGCATGTAAAAGCTGTCAGTGATAAGCACAGACAGCTTTATGCTTATTCTAAGACTACAGGTAGCCAGTAAATGCATCACCTCCTTGGACAGCCAAAGCCAAATATGACTTGGAGAATTTGCTTCACAGCATGCAGCATTTGGGATTGCTAAACAGGACGGAGAGAAGCAGCTTGAAGCCAGGAAATTGCCTGAGCCAGATGGTCAGCATTCTTAGTAATGACATTCAGAGGAAGGGACATAATTTCACTGAGACAACAACTCAAGATTCACCTGAGACTAATATGAACCAAGTCTTGGTTTGTTTTATAGTTCATAATGCAGAAATCATAACAGAGTATTTAGTGAACAGGTGCGGAACTGAGTCCCTCACTGTGCTGGCAGTCAGCAAGCTACACGGTCCCATCTCTTTCTCTCTCTATCTCTTAGGCTCACTGCACATGAAATGTGTTGGGTCCATCAGAAGATCTTATAGAAAGAGTACTAGGGATGTCCCAGATCTTTAACATCATTTAACCACTTTAAAACACCATCAAGCAATATCTCCAAATCAGTCTTTAATTTCCCCACAAGCCCCATTGGAGCCTTCTTCCAATTTTCAATCTGACAGTTTCATGGCAGATTGCAGATCGTTTTTCAGCCAGTGTTGGATTTGGCCTTCAAGTACTCCTTTCCCTTGATTTTGCTCTTGCAATGAGAACTCCCACTGTTTGTTTTACTAACCTAAGCAGGTGTCACTGAGCCATGCCACAGTTTCTTTTGGAATGACAGACCAGAAGATCTATCTTGTACAGCTTTAGTTTATCTTTGTCACTTACATGCAAGAGGGAGAGACTAAAAAGCATCAGTAAGATTTTTGGAAAGCCATTTCCTATCCTCTTGTACGCTGGAGGAACACAAGGAGCATTGGAGCACCTATCCTGCTGTAGTGGATGGCAGCTTATCTCAGGAGCCTACCAGGTACTAAACTTGGCCCAAGAATCAGACCAGTATGGGGCACAAGATTGAGGAATGATGATTTCCAAGAGGAAATCATTGGCTAAAACCAGTGAGGTTGTGCCCTCTCCGCTCAAAAGTATTTGGAAAAAAATTAAATTCAAGTTATGGGATCCATCAATGCCTACAAATTCTTTTTCCCATTATCATCTGTGCCCAATGTTTGGCAGCACATTTTTAACGTTGTTAAAGAGTTAGTGTTTGGTGTAAAAGTGATGAGGATGAACAAAACAAACAATGAGATGGTGATGTTTTTTACTGGATATCAGGGAATCGGGAAATCAGGAATTCTTGGAACAGAGGAGGGATGATACAGGTAAAGCTATGATGATACCTCATACCTGTGGTGGCATTGCTTCAAGGTATTTGACCAATATTGAAGGATTTGTTGAGCTGAATTGTGAAAATGCATGCATGTATTTAAGTGCACAGGGAAACTACCATGCCTTGGTAACTCTAGAAGTAGGCACTACTCGCCTGCAGAAATGCAGGATTCAGACAAGTCAGTTTGAGATTACTTGAATATACAAATAAGTAGAATTAACGATGAACTGCAGTTCATCAGGATCTCTTCCTTGCTGAGTGCAGCAATCCTGGCTATTCCCACCCCCACCCCCTTAAGCAATTCATCTCATAGCTGAAGCTTAAAAAATGTCAGTGCTAGTTTTTACTGTTTAACTTGTGCAGAATGGACAATTTGCTCTTGGAGAAACTGTGGGAAACAAATCTCTATTACAAATGTCACATTCCATGTATTGAAAGAAACCTGGAACACTCTGGTGAAGAGATAGCAAGTAGTGCACTTTAATAATAAAAGGTGCCAAAAATATTTTCATCTATCTCCTTCACACGGTACTGACGAATGTCATAAAATAATGAAAATCTTCTGTATTTGTGAATGGCAGAAAAATTTAATGTCAAATGACGTCAGGACTATGCTAGGGATTTTAGGTTTT
This sequence comes from Netta rufina, assembly GCF_964035555.1. Classification (NCBI taxonomy): domain Eukaryota; kingdom Metazoa; phylum Chordata; class Aves; order Anseriformes; family Anatidae; genus Netta; species Netta rufina. The sequence continues at coordinate 3,596,388 of NC_140124.1, forward strand.
CTAAATGCCACATGATATTTTATCCTTTATTTACCATGAGATAGCATATTAGTCATTTGAAGAGTATATTCTCCATTAAATGGAAAAATCACATTAACTCTTTTTTTTTTTTTTTTTTTTTTTTCCCAATATTTCACCCTTTTCTTGCTTTAAGTATAGAGAAAATCTTTTATTGCTCAGAACTTTGGTATAAGCTTTCATGATTCTGCAAAGGGATCAAAGCATAAGACATAAACATTTGCTTGATGATTGATTTCCTTGAAAGCTATTCGATGATACTACTACAAAGCAAGAACTGCTTTACAAACTTCAATGACATTAATTTTGCAAGAAATCTTGTAAAACAAGAGGCACTCTTATCCTGCCTTTATTTATGATCATATCTGCTTTACACATTTGTATATGATTGTCCAAAGCACAACGATTGCACATTGCCAGCTGCAAGGCCAGATGACATCTGCCGAGCTCACTGCTCACAGGACAGCTCAAAAGGCAGCAACATGGGTATGCAGAGAAAGGGCACAGGTTGGCTTTTCTTTGCGGCTTGCTCCTGGCCTGGCACATTGCAGTAGGTGCACAGAGAGCCCAGGTGATGTCCTGGTTGATCCTGGTGGAATCTGGGCTTCTCCCAGGATAGGAATACTTGTGTTAAAACAGGTCTTTTGAGATGCCCTTAAGTGCCTGAGATATTCAGAGATATGGGAGAGCTGCACCCTTCTTCAGGGAGCCTGGAGACTAGATGAGATGCCCTAAAACTCTCAGAGAGCAGCAGATGCTTCTGAGTAGGCAACTTGATTGTGTCTCATAAGCCTGTGCTAGTACTTTATTAAAAGCATTACCCTTAGCTTAAGTTCAACACAATCCCAATGGCACATATATGTATATATGTATGTATCATACATATGTACACATACCTCATTGTTCTGCTGTGGTGGAATGAAGTATTACAAACTCTTCTCAGGGAGATTTTTTTCTTCCTCTTTAACTAACTGCTGGGTCCCTAAAACCCAACAAGTGTATGTTTTGCTCAGAAGAGGCGGGTACTAAGCACCGACTACAGGCAATTCTTCCACATGTCTGGGCCAAGGCACAGGGGTTTTGCCCAGTTTTGGATTTCCCTTCTGGCTCTACCAAGGCTTTTGGTGTGGCTCTGGGCAAATCATGTAATCAGTTTGTGCTGGTTAATCACTGTAGTGTCCTGCTCTGCTAAGAAGGGACAATATTGTATCCTTGCTCCCGTTCATAACCTACCCTGTGTGTTTGTTTATAATTCTGTAAAACTGAAGACTAATCAGCTTGGTGCATAATGTCCACTGAAAAAAAAAAGGCTTCTTTTGCTGTGGAGGCCTGCAGGACTACTATAATAAAAATAGAAAGTAATGACTATAATCTAGAAGGAGACAAAGAGTCCTGTTACTGCATTGCCCTTGAGACCTGAGTTTTAAATTAAAGCTTCCCAGAACATGCCAACCGGTGTATTAAGCTGCTTTCTCCATTAACCTTCCCTGCCCATTATTTGTCAGCTTAATTTCTTGGCTGGTGGCCAAATTAGTCATTTCTGTGGAAAAATACTTTATTACACACAGTTTCAGCTTGTTTATTTTATGTCAGAGACTTAATTAATTGCAGTGCTAAACTGTCCATTTTGTACAGCAAACATACTATTACACATGTTGATTAAACTTTTGCTGCAAAACATCCATATTATTGGATTTCACCAGGAGCCTCATTTGCATCCCTATGATACCAAGTAGTATGTTGTGCTGGAAGAAGACAGGAAGGATGATTTAATGGTTTGGGCATCCCTGTATGGCTTGGGAACATTCTTTACCTTGTGCAAATCCTTAGTCCTTCTGAATTTGTTCTCCCTCTGATTACGACAGAAGCTTTACCCGCAATATGATGTGAAACCCTCCAGGCAATTAAGCCAAAAAACCATTCCAGCGAGATGAGCTGTCTTACCAACGAAAGTGGTGAGGAATCTGAAGTACTTTGGGCATGGCTTCACCACAACTGCTCCCACCTGCGCTTCAGGCCAGCATGTGATGTTGTCCCATTGCCTCCTGCAACCTGGGGAAAAGAGAAAAGCTGATGATAGAACAAAAACAAGCAACTCTCTGCTGTCTCTTGTATGGAGCAGAGGAAATCAGCTCTGCAAAGGTGCGTTGAGCATTGGTGCGAGCACCTTTTGTAAGGAGAGTTACAGAAATATTTTGTTTAAACATAGAGTTTTCAGCTACCCCAGTCCCTGAATTGCAGCACTGGTGATACCTGTAATTTTCCCAGAAATTGACACAGAAAGAAGAGAACCAGACAAATCAGAGTTAACAGTTAGCAGTGCCTTTTTAGATGAAAAAGGCAGAAATGCTTAATTAAATCTCTCTCTTCCCTGCCCTTATCTCTCCTTGTTGCATTAAGACACCTCTCCTGAACATACTGAGATGCACAAGCCATACTCCCACTCCTTTTCCTCTCTCCCCAAAGTTTTGTCACCAGTATTTCTTCCCATTGCAATGAGATGGTTCTGCATGGGGTGAGCTCAGTTGGATGGGGACACAGATGACAATCAAGGGATCAGGAGTCAAATTCCTTCTCAAGAAGCAATTTTTGTCTTTAAAAAGGGAGAAGGCACAAAACCATCCTGGAGGCAGAGAAGGGACAGGGCTATCACCAGGAGTGGTTCTCTATGGGAGGATGGAGCAAGGTGGTATAAAGCCCTATCTAAGCCAGGAGGGATGGCATAACCAATGGAGCTAACTTTAGAGAGGAACTATGGTGTTTTATTAAAATGAAACATTTTACAAGTTTTTTTGAATTGAATAAATACTTTCTGGGAGAAACAATGTCCAGGCATGCCCTTTCTGCAGAGCTGCAATATGCTCTGATTTTGTCCTTTTATTTCTGCTTTTTCAAAAGACATTAAGGATATCACACATGTACCAGAGTAATGAATAATGCAATATTAGCACTGAAGACAAAAGGAGTCTGCAGACAGGAATTAATAAAATTTCAGATGTGTTTTTGCCAACATGTTACATATTTTAGAGTTCTTACTAAAATTTTGAAGATTTTTTTTTTTCTTCTTCTTCTTCTTCTTTCCAACAGAAACTTTTATGGCTGCCTGGGTTAGATAGATGGGTTGTCAACAGATCTCCCTGAGTTGCTTCTTCATAGCACCTCTGCTCTGGGTTACTCTTTGTGTCCCATTACGTTGTGACACTTCCCCAAACGTGACTAAAGTGTTGCTTTTAAGGTCAACTGCCTAACAAAAAAAAATGGAATATGAAGAAAAAAGCCTTGAGAAAATGGTTTCCACATGCAAGTAAAGTGAACTGTGAAAACCACTCTCAAGCTGCAGTGCTTGGTGATGACATCCTGATCAGAATTTCCCCCTTTAAATCATCTTTTAGGCCTTCTGCTCAGGAAAAGGCTGGTGTCATCATCAGTCTGTTCAGAGCGAGGCAGCTTGCTGTCTCAGATCAATAAAGAGAGCACACAAAAATACTCCGAAGCTGAAAAAGAACCCTCAGCTCTCTTTCAAATTTATTTTACAAGTTTTTCCTTCATTCTTTCATGAGCAAACAGAACTTTTCAAATGAAGTCCTGAGGTGGGTTTATCACAGCCTGAAAAAAGGAATAACTGACGGTATCTTCTTCATGCAAGCTCTTCAGTAGCATTCATTAAAATTCAATTTTCAGATTTCTAATATCAGTTGCAAAGCTCACTTTTCACAATGTCTTACTTATCTGCTACCAAACAGCCAGCAGCTCCAAAAGTATTAAGATATTACATATTCTGCCCCTGGAAAATAGATGATTTCTTGACAAGACCTTTCATGTTCTACAATCTCCATCAGCATCAATAAATTATAATGGGCCCATTACCCCAGGACAGGTTATAATGCAAAATAAAATAAAAGGTGATAGTATCAGATGGCTTTTTAAATGTTCTGTATTAGGCACTTTGAGAATTTTTCTGATCCTCATCTTTTTCCATTATAGCATTTTTCACCACCACCTGTGGTGCATGAAAAAAGCTTTTAGTTGTTTTTGTAACACAAACTCTGACTAAAATAAGGTGAGGACACACAAGACTGATTTTGCAAGACACACAGAGGGGACCTTTAATAATTATTGCTTCTGCAAAGACCTCTCATATCTGCCCATCAGCTCTGCCAGTGCCATTCTTCCTCGTTGCCTCCCCGTATTTGCTGATGCTATTAGTGTAGCTGCCTGGAAGGGTTCAGGTTTCAATGATGGGGTTCACATCCCTGCTTTTACGTGTGAAGAAGCTGGAGGTGTGGACTTGAAGAAGTCAATGGATACCGGAGTTCCAGAAACTTGACTTTAGCTAATTTTGAAGCATTTGAAGTTCAGTGAGATACAATTTACTCGTACTAGGTCTAAGGCAGGAGAAGAGCTTAATGTCTAACACATTATAATAACTTTGTTTGAATAATTTATAATAATAATTTAAAGTAATTTTGTTTGAAATGTGAGGCGGAAAGAACAGGCCTTCACATTTCTAATGAATTGGAACAGTTTGAAGATCTGAGGCAAAATGCTTTGCAGTTGGAGTTTAGCACTCACCGCTTGCCCTGCAGTCAGCCCACTACAACTTCAGGCACAAGTTTGTGCCTGTCCATCCAAATCGTGACACAGACAGCCTTTATCAAATAGCCTTGGAGAAATTTGTCTTCTCTCTCCAAAGCTTACCTTGGCAGACTGCTGAGATCACAGGGTTGGCGGGCAATACTCAGCTGTGTCACTGTGACAGATCAATATCCAAGAAAACTATTTGAGGGTAGAAACAGCTGCACTGGGACTTGGAGAAGGGAAACCCGTCTTCCCTGTGACATCACTTGGCCCTCACAGATTTAAGAAAGACGACAATTTGTTTTGCATGATCAAATCATGTTTGGTGATTGCTAAGTGCTTCCCCATTAATTAATTACAAATGTTTTCTCTGTTGCACTGAGTACCTGCAGGAGGGATGCAAATGTATTTATCTTTCCTTATCCAAGACAGAAGGTGGAAATGACCCATGGATGCACCTTTCATAAATACTGTGATCCTGAAAACAGTTGGGCAAACCCTTCAATACCATTTCATTCAATGTGACTGTGCTGCTCATTTGCTTGTTACTGCAAACCAAGGAATGCACGCTGCTAAGGATTATCCTCTGCTTTGGAAATGATCACTAGTGAGTTGTAAGAAGCCCTGTGTGAAAACAAGTGTGTGACTTTTTCAAAGATGGTGGCATTCACAAATTCTCTGGATAATCAGGCAAACTCTTTAAACTCTTGGTATTATAAGTATGCACATATATGTAAGAATCTTTCCCTTTTCAAATTTTTGACTGTGACTTCCAGACCTTCAGCTTTGTCCTGATGTTACCTGGTAAATCAGGAAGTGCTCTCTGGAGCCAAGTAACTTCTTCTGGAGGGCTGCAGGTAGAAATCCTTCACAACTTTAATGAAGCAGGCTTTTAACCTTTCTTCCTTCAGCTCAGCACATCAAACTGCTTATCCTCTCACTATAAGGCATGCAATTAGTGTAATTACTAGCAGCCAACTCTCTCCCTCTTTAAACAGGCTCCTGAAGCACTGCTCAAGGAGTGCCATCAATGAATGGGCCGGAGGCTGTCAGCCACGTGCTGAAGCTCAGGTCTTTACATCCAAGAGCTCGGACTCCCTTTTTGCAAGCCAAGCAACTAGGCTGCACCAACCACAGCTGCCTAGGCTTTGGAGAGCCCTCCTCTAAGAGATTCTTACTCAGAAGTCTGTCTTGGGGTGGTCTCCACCCTGGCAGGACATGGCTTTTCTTCCACCCTGGTAGGACATGCCTGTTCCCTGGCTGCCACCACAACAGTGGCTAAAGGCACTGGCAGAGTCCCAGCTGCAGTGATTTAGGAGACCCCACCTCAGCTACAGAAGGTGGTAACCTTTTCCACTGTCACTGCTAAATGTGAATCAAAGCTTGGGCTCTCATTTTCTCTCCCTTTAAAAGGTTAATAAACACAAAACATGTCAATTTGCATGAGGCACAGGTATACGGTGCTTTGCAGAAGTGGCAAAGCAGAGCACGAAGAACATTTATTTGAGTTATATCTACACTTACAGAAAATATACAGTCAAAGCTTATCAGGGAAGCAGCAGAGAATAAGTTCCCTTCATGAATAAACATGAATCTGCAGAGCTCTGGTGTGGCTCTGAGACGTGACTGGGTTTGTCTGATGAAAGAACTGAATGGCAGTAGGCTGGTGCCAAGGCATGGTCTTAACCCAGCTGAACTCCCAACTCAGAGAAAAAGCCTTTCAGCACATCTGTCATTCCCACCGAACACTCCCCAATGAATGGGGTCACTCCTGGCCTCTCCTGGAGGACATGGGCACAGTTTTGCTCTTTGAATCTATGTTCAGATGCAAAGATACCATTTTTTTGCCTGGGACATGTCGGGATCTCTGCATGCCTCTCGCTACCCACAAGCAGAAAACAGCAAGCCAAAGGTACAGCTACATTAAACCATGCTGAGATATCACCCAGTACCATCAGAGGCAGCGATGACCTGGTGTGTTTTCAATGGAAACTGATTTCCACTCCAATCTAGTATCAGTAGGCAGTTTCCATCCTCTCTGGAGTTAGGGCTGTAAAGAGCTACCAGGTGACATTTACTCTCCCACTGACATCTTCTGTAGAAGTTATTATACCCAAAGATGCTCTCCCCTGTTTGCCAGTTTGATTTCCTTACAACCAATTATCTTTCTGCTGACTTTCTTGTCCAAGTTGGGTATTATGTTTTTTACCTTACTGAAGAAAACAGACCCCAAAAGATGGTCCCTGCAAGGATTTGTTAATAGTGCCTCAGTTCCAGACAGGCAACTTGAGTTCAGTCTTGCTAGAGAGTGAGAGAGCCCACCATGAACCTCACAGCTATTACTACTGCCCCAGCCTCCAGTGAGCCCAGTCTTCCTGAATCAGGGACGGTTTTCTATTTAAATTTTAAAAATTGTGCATAATAATAAGAACAAAATTCTGGAAAGACTCTTTTTCTTATATAAATCATTTAAATTAAATGTGATTTGATTTTGCTTTTGAACTCATGGAAATTTTTCACATTCACAACCTCCTGGGCCAAGGAATTGCACAGTTCAAGTGTCTGCTGAAAGAACATCCTTTTCTGAATTTGCTTTGAACCTGCTCGTTGCTGGTTTCATTAGGAACCTAGTTCCTTTATGAATACAGAAATATTTATAACCTAGTCACAATCTCCCTTTCCCTGGGGAGGAAAACCATAAAATCCTCTTTTATATCCCTCCTCAAGCATCTCTTTTTCAAGCTGAAGTGTCCTAGCTTATTTAATTACTTTTTGCATGGAAGCAGTTTCCTATCATTTCTCCCTTGTGTCTTTTCTGTTTCTAATTCTACCCCATCTTACCCTGCCTGGACTTACAGAATAGGGCTTTACCTTATTTTTCTGTGACAGATTGGTTTTGACCAGGGCTTGCTTGGCTCCAAAGTTTAACTGCAATCCTCCCACTCTTGTCTGTAAAATTCAACCCTTCTGTCCTGAGTTCACTGCTGTGCCCTCTGTCCCCCAGCCCCACTCCTGCATCCTGTGTGCATTTCTCCTCTGCCACCTCCACCTCTTGTGGTTTTATTTTTATCAACACTGATGATCTCTTCCAAAGCAAACCTGTCCCCTCAGAGTTTCCCTTTCAACTTTTCATAGCTTTGCATTCAATTTGGATATTTTTTACCTATCGCTGCATGCTATCACCTCAGCGCCGTGGGCAGGATGTGACAGAGAAACCACTTAGTTGAAGGAAAACCACATTACTGCCAGAGCAGGCAAACCCCTGGCACTGTTGCATTTTCTTCCCACCACTGCTTTGCTCTTTGTGGCACACGTATGCTCCTTTATTCTCCCCTCAATGAGGGGTTTGCAGTACCAATTCAGGAGAAAATGGACTTGGGAAATCACAGAAGGCAAAACAGATCCCCTGTGAGGATAAATAACAAGAGTTTATTGTGGACTTTGTATGTGTGGCAAGACAGAGAGATCAATTTGATTTTTCCCACTCTGTGTACAAGCTGGACAGAACACTGCTTCTTGCTATAAAAATTGATTTGCACTTCTGCAGGGGCTTCCCGTAGAAACTGTCCAGGAACTCAACAGGAAAAGTAAAAAGATATCTTTTACAGAATATTTGCAGAAATTTGACCCAAAGACATATGAAGGAAAACTCACCTTAAGTCCCCAGACTGAGTCATTCTAAATAAACAGCATGAAAGAAATCACCAGAGAGTATTTCTGAAGGATTATTTTTAAGCATGAAAATCCTACGAGTTTTTCCATCATCAACATCAACTAGGAAACAAATTAAAAAAAAAAAAAAGTTTCTAATCTTTCAGCTTTTCTTTAAACAACAAACTAAATAAACACTTGACTTTTTTTTCATCCCTCCAGATCACTTGTTTCATAAATCAAACTTGTGAACTGAGCCTTTCTGCTTAATTCCAGAATCCATAAACTGAAACAAAAAATGCCAAGACATGACGAAGATTTATAAAGTGGGTTGCCTCAAATATCACTTATGTCCTCACCAACATCTAAACAAGAAACAGTTCTTTAGTGCTCTGACATGGAGGATGCTTAAAGGATTGATCCAGGGCTTCCTCGTTCACTGCTCATTGCAAATGCCGCTGCATTTGCAGAAGTTATGAGAAGTTAAACTGTACCTGGTCTCTTTGAATTTAGGTCGCTGAAGATGAGTAGGCTCAACCTCAAGAAATGCTTTCTTGATCATTAAGAAGGCAACAGTAAGTGCAGTGATAATGTGAGATCTCACACGGGACTGACTGATGCTGAGCTCCTCCATCCCTCACCATCTCACTGACCAAAAAGAGACATGAATGTTCTGAGGAGAACATCAGAGATTTGGTGGGGTTTCATAATTAAACAAGTCCAGGAAAGACAGGACACAAATGCAGCAGCTTTCACTGATGGTTCAAATCCTGTGAAAGCCAGGAGACTTTTCCTCAGCCTTACAATGTTGACCTTGATCTTTGTAAATTCCTCGCCATTCTGGAAACATAGGTGGCAACTCGAATGGTAGCACCAAGAAGAGAGCTCAGAAGACCTGGCCACTTGAATGAAGTGTCAGCCATTCCAGTGGCCAGCTCATTTGACTTGCTCATTGAAGGCAAACAAGCAAGCAACAGCCCATTTTATCTTGCTCTTCTTCAGGTAAATGTTAAATATGGTAAATGTGGGTAAATATGAAACCCCACTAAAAAAGGAAGGGGAAAAGGGAAGTTACCTCAACAAATCACAAGCCACAGATTGCATGTCCTGCTACTAAAAAGCTACTGCTGTTGTTGCACAAGCTGGAGTGTGCTTTATCAAGTAAATTCTTCCTGAATTGGTTCTTGCTTATTGAACATGCTGGGAGTGTGCTTCTTGCCCATAGTGCTTGGGAGCATCTGCAGAAGAAGAGAAGTTTTGTAGGTAGGTAGGGGCAAGAGGGACAGCAATGCATTTTCACCTGGCCTTTGGTTTTACTTGGAGGCATATTTAATGGTCAGAAGGGAAGAAAAAAAAAGAAAAAAGAAAAGTTTGTGAGACACCAGTAATTAGAAAAAAAAAAATCACAATAGAAGCCGTACTTAGACCTTGTATAGCACTTCAGACTTCAGCTTCTGTTCTCCACAATTTCATTTTCCTAGGTTAGAAGCTCAGGCTATCAAGAAATAAAAGCACCTAAGTTACAGAAAGTCCAGTGCACAGTAAAATCATAGAAAAACATCCACTAGTTGCAGCAGGTTTTGGATCTTAGCCATATACTGTAACAGGAGCTTGACATAACTTATGGAATATGCAACATTTTCCAATATACTTATTGTACATAAAAAGGCTGGATACCATCAATAAAGTGCCCTGACACAGTCAGTAAGAAAAATAAAATTAAAAAAAAAAAAACGAAACAGCAGGAAGGAGATATTTCCTAACCAGAAATCTGATGGGATGTGAGGTCAACAAATACACTGTCAGAAATAAATTTAGAGCTCTGTATAGATGGATTTCATCTGAACAATTAGCCAAAGCTTTGAAGATGTTTTGGATTTGCTTTCCATTGGTCTATAGTGATGGCATTTTTCCTTATTTCTATATCCCTTGCATAACTAATGCTATGTGCATTTACATATTATAGCATTCTAAAAGAAAAATAACCAAAGAGTCCAATGGTATTTCCAAATGTTACTTATTCTCCAAGCTAAAATGTCTTTTCCAGTACAAGATTTATGCCACTAAATGGTTGTTAATCCCAAAAAGCTACAGGACAGCTGTTCCCGAGTCAAATAAACACGGCTGTTTGTTAGAAAGCTTGCAGCCAGGACGTGTCAGCAACAGGCAAAACAAAAGCAAAGCCTCCACCCCTACAGCATATTAAGGCAGAAAACAGATGTGCTAACATCTTATCTCATGACTGTGTGTCTAGAAAGATGAGGTCAAGGGAAAAAAAAAAAAAACAAACACAAAAGCAAAAACAAAAAAAACAGCTTTTAGCCCTACATGGAAGATTGGTTGGGTGCTGTGTAGATCTGTGCTTGAATTTCATCTCTACAGAGGGCATCCTGAGAAGGCACTGCACCTCCACTGGGAATTGCCAGCCCTTGGCAGAGAGCTTGAGCTGGGGGTTACCATGCACAGCCAAGTAACAGTTTTGTAGGGAAACCACCTTTGCTCATCATTTCTTGAGGAAGAGCCTCCTTGTGTGGGAAAACAGCCAACAGCTTCAGGCTGTGTTTGAGCAGCCAATAGGAAAGTTGTGTGGGCTGATCGCATCTGAGGGTTGAAGCTGGGTTTACCTCTGTGGTGACAACATGCTTCCTTCTCGTGTTTCAGTACCGAGTTTCCTAGTATGGCAAAGGGTATATGATCCTCCAAGAAATACAGGGCTTTTTAGATTTCCAAGAAATACAGGGCTTTTAAAATTTCCACAGAGCAGGCGCCACTGCTGTAAGAGCTGCAGCACGATGTGTTGGTGGCAGGGAAGAGTCCCAGAGCAGACAAAAAAAGCGTTAATGAAGGAAGACCATTTGGAGGTACCACAGAGTGGCCCATCCCAAGTGAATATCATGGCTTCCATCCGGTAACTGAAAGAAAATTTTCCATTACATAGAAGGCTCCTTGACTCTTCTACTGATCCTTTAAGATAGACAAGTGAGAGTTTAAGGTCTTGATGACACACGGCTGAATATTCTGCTCTTGTAGGAGAGCCATGTTTCCGGGAGTGGTAAGGACTGATATCCAATCTGGCAGCTGGACCAACACTACTGCTTGTACCAAGACTGAAATGAAGGAGCTCTCCTTATCCCCTGGACTGGTGTTAGAGACTACAGTAAAAAAAGAAATTAGGAAAGACAAGATAGAAGGAAGTCTTGCAGTTCCTTTTGTCTTTCAAGAGATTGTTAAGGACAAATGGCTATTTTAACAGACTGAATTGGTTTGCCCTCCAGTCTTCATTGAATATGTTGACTAGATCCTCAGGGCTTGATTTAGCTCTCCAGAAGGCAGCAGTCATTCCTGGTGTCCCAGGATATATGGGATTTTTGGAGATGCTAGTAGATATGAGATAGGACTTAGGAGAGCCCTTCCCACTTCTGAAACAACAACTGGACAACTGGAGGCCACATTACTTATTCAAGAGCATCTGTTAACATTTTTGATGTGCGGCTAATGGCTTGCAAGAGTCAGCCACTGTCCAAGGGCTTTCTTTTCTTATTTTCTGTAACTGCTCTGAACCACCAGCACAAGCTTGTCTGCTTCTCTCTGCAGACATCCTCAGCCTAGGGGCAGGTCTGTCCTCTGGCTGCACTAGTGCCATCTGACAATATTACCCTGACCACCCCTTGCATGTCTACCAAGGTGTATATTCCCCCTGAAAGCTACCAGCCTTCAAACCTGCCAGCTCGCTGGCTTGTCTGAACATTTCCTCCACTACTGAGCTTCAAGCAGTGGCCTTTTGCTGACAAAACCATCCATCCAATGCATGTGAAGGGGTAAGAAACACCTACAGGAGCACTTGGCAGGTCTCGGGGATGCACCACCACTCGACGCAGCCAAAATACGTGACACATACAGCCTTGGGTGAGTGGTCCCCCTGCTGTGTTCACTGCCTCGTGTGCTTGCGCTGCAAGCAGCCACCTAGTGCCTGCTCTAGCCACGGTGCACCTGGAGAGAGGCTGCCACACAAACCTGACCTACACATCATCTGTCCCAGGAGGTCTTATGCAACCGGGAAGGTGAAAATTCGCTTGAACTTTTGCAAGCAAGGAACTATTAATTATTTCTTATCTTACTGCTCTATAAACAGATGGTGATGAATAAACAGACTCCTCATTTAAACTTCATTAACGTTTTTCCAGCTTGACTTTTAATTTCCATATGTTCGCTGCTTCTTCTCTCATCAAACACGCCTTGACTTCTTCAAGGGAGACTGCAAGAGAACCCCAAGCTCCAAATTTGGCTTTTCAAGCCAGCCTCTACTGCAGGTCTGTGGAACAGCAAATACATTATATAAAGAATAAACAACATGGGCCATCCTTCACCTGGGTTCATTTGCATGTGGCAGTGATGGTGATGAGATCATAGGACTCACTTTTATTGCCCAAAGCAAGCTGAAGCACGTACAACTTAATTGTACGTGAAGAGTGGCTGGGAGGGTGATTGGGACTATTTTTTTTCATGTAATCCACTTTTCTGATTTTTTATTGAGTTTCAAATCATGCTTGCAAGACAGATAGGTCTAGATTTCAACTACAAAGTGCAGTGCTGAAGTACCCAAGGTATCAGAAGCATCTCAACTGTAGCAGCTCCTTGATGGCTACTGGCAATACTCAACGACACTTAAAAAATCACCTCAGCTATCTCTTCACTACTGAACTGTGGCGAACAGACAGACAAAATGTTGATCTGACTGCCTCCAGCTGAGCTGTTCTGAGTTCCTTTCACTTCCTCTTAACTTCTACAGGATTTTAGGATCCAAATTGAGCAGAAGATCTTCCCTTTTGGAGGAAATCAAACAAACTGAAAAACCATAAAGAAAAGGAAGTTCAGCAAAGGGAATGCAAAGACCTTTACATGGGGAGCAGTAGTGCCAAGTACCTATATAGGCTGGAAAGTGGCCTGGCAGAGAAGAACCAGGTGGATTCTGAGGTGACCACAAGCCAGTAACGTGCCCATGCCTTAAAGGCCAATGGTGTCCTTGGCTGCATTAGTCAAAAGTATCACCAGCAGGTCAAGGAGGGGATCCTTTCTCTCCACTCAACTGGTGAGGCCGCACCTGGAGCACTGGTCCAGTTCTGGGCTCCCCAGTACAAGAAGAGAAGTTGCTCCACAAAGACCATTTAATGTATCACGTTGTGCTTTCCTGCACAGAAGCACTGTCACCAGAGCTGCTCATCCCATCCAACCATGAGTCACACAGTACCTCATTGAACTGTCATCCCCAAATTACTCTCCCCCTTCCAAAAGGATATCTGATTGCCGAGGGAATTGATTAGCAGTAATGGGATTAAAAGAGAATGAGTGCAGTCAACTCACCTAGACCTGATTGCTTTTGTTGACTTAAGAAAGACAGCCAAAAAAGTCAGGATTTTTAATTATTTATTATTTTATTTGGGTGCTTCAAATTAAACCCAACTATTTCTAAACTGCACCCATGGAGGGAGAAGCTTTCATAAAAAAAAAAAAGTAAAGGCAGCAGCAAACAACAACAACAAAAAAGGTCACTTTCTGTGCTCAGGGATAAAAAAAGCAAGTGGAAGTCAGCAAGCAGCCATGCGGCAGTGAGACCTGCCTTGCAGCAAGCCTTTAGGGGTTCTGACACAGTTCACATGGAGGGAGATTTGCCACCATCTGTGGGCCTGGAAAGCAAAATCCCCTTCAGCTATACTCTCCTCCTAACCCTACTGCTGCTAAGTGTATTATTAGCTGAGCAGTCTCCGCGTTGCATACAGATGTCTTGGCTGAAAAAGTATCTGGAGTAAAAGCCTGGTTTTCAGTGGGGCTGGGATTGCATTCTTTGCTTTTGAAATTTGCTTGTAAGCATTTTCAAAGTAATGCAGAGGACTGAGGAACTCTATTCATCATTACTCCTACAACAAGAAAGTGCCTTGGAGAACCCCAGGCTATGCAATTGCCTCATTTATTTATATTGTAGTGGCGGGAGATGCCACCAGAGAAGCAGCCCCACACAGCTGGAGAGCAAAGAGAAAGGGAAAGACAACAGCCCAAGGCAGCTACTGCGCATCCGCCTATTGCAGCAGCTTCTGGCTGTGCGGGAACAGTTCTGTTTGCAGAACTGTTCTCAAAACTTCTCATTGTGCTCATCCAGTGGGGAAGCAATCACTGAGGCATTCAAATCTTTGGGCCGAACTGATCCAGTCCAGGCAGGACTTGCCCAGCACTGGCTGACGAACATTTGGGATGACCTGGGAGCCCCATGAACTCTTCACCTGAACTCCCGGAGCTGACGTGCTACCTGTTACATATAGTGCACCCACGGTGTAGAAATGATGTGGCTTTTCTCTTTGGGAGTGTTATTTCTCCTCAGATACATAACTAATTCTTGTGAATTTTAATTGCGGGTGCTGCCAAAATACTGCCTTTCCTCTTCTATCTACCTACAGTGCTTCCAGAAGCCCAAATCATAAAATACCTGGATCCTTTTCAGTGTGTTTGTCCTTAACTTACCCCTTCTGGATAGGAAAATATTATTTTTATTTTAAAGGAGAAAAGCTGAAACCAAGAAAACCTAGGAGCCACTGTAACTTCAGCAACAGTGCTACTGTACTTGCATCAGTCTGTGGTTATCAAGTGAGGCAAAGTTTGCAGGGAGAACTGCTGTGACACCAGCAGGGAGCGAGGTTAAAACATGCTTAGGGTGGGAAATTAAGGAATTAGCAGAGAATGATTCACTAATCCAGCACTCAGGTACATCTATGTGTGATGCAACCCAGTAGCACTTTTTCCTTGGCTGGGTGATAAAAGGAAGAATAACCAAAACTCATTTTCCAACATGTTAATACCCAGCAAATGTCTCCTATATCACACTATAGGAAAGGTACAGGCTGATTAAAAAAATTACTGATGTTTATGTCTTTCAGGACCATACTCTGCACTGGGATTGAGAGGAGGCATTTTGTGCATCACCTCCTGCACTGAGCAGGGGAGAGTCCTGCCGCTTGCACAGTAACAAGTTCTTCAGAAGACTTTTTAAAATAATGCTACAAATTATATTGTAAACACTCTTTGGGGCAAAAGAGGCTGGCAAGATCATTTAACTAATACTTAAATGAAGGTTTTGTTTCCCAAAATACTTTTTTTGTATGTGAATGTACAGACTCATCACTCCTAATAATGGAATTACAACGTCAGCTCATTTGGCCAATCCCTTTCCAAGCCCTTGAACACCAGGACAGGATTCATCTGGGAGCTCTGGTTATTTCCAACATGAGCTCCCTAAGCCTCAAGTCAAGACAACCTGAACATGATTCATTTTATCCTAAAAGAGATGCCTACTTTCAGCCAGAATACATCAGAGCTACCTAAAATCAGGTGAAAAAATCTCTCACCAAATCATTCTCAACCAATATCTATTTGAAACATGAATCCAAAAGATCATTCTACCTCTCTGGATTTTAATATTAAAGAATCCATTTCTGTTACAGAATCACAATCATCATGTTACAAGTTATACAAGTTGTACAAGATTTGTAGTTATTTTAGCATCGAGGTAACAGAATAACAGGGCAGGGGATTGCAAGGGCAGACCTGCTCATGAAGCCCAGTCCTGTGTTGCAATACCCAACTGCATCGTCCATGCCCTTTCATAAACGACGCAAGCTCCATCACAAAGTCAATAAAACACACCTTCCTGCAGCTCTCCTGAAAGGCTGTTCAGTGTCCTCTGATGGTTACAAACTTCCTCTAAAGCCCAAACTTCAATCTCACAGATATTTTATTCTTTGCCAGCTCAAACCAACCCTCCCTGATGGTTTCTTCCTAGTTGCACCTTCTGCAGCCCTTCCTGGTCTCAACAAGCTAAGATCTTCTCATCGGACGTGGTCACCCTTTTGTGACCTCCATACCTCTCCTGTGGCCCTAACACACTCTCCTCAAATGTGGGTAACTTCACAGGTACTGAATCACACTCCTAGTGGGGAACAGACAGGCTCTGGTCTGGCCCATAATGAATATCTGTGGTCCAGGTTTGCTGCTGGTAGGAATAGCAACTGATACCTACTACCTAGACCAAAACCACAGAGATATAATTTAGAAAGAAAGCATTGATTTAACCTGTGCCCATACACCCACCATAATGAATAGGTGTTCAAAGACAAAACAGTGTTAAGACAGATGCTATTGTTTATCAGCGGAAATCTACCTGCTTACCCTGAGCTGGTCATCAATCTCAGTACTACCATAAGGTGTTCTTAATAAATGACTAATCTATCTGACACATCAAATTACATCTGTGATTAAGCCCCTCTGATCAATACAATTGATAATAGCTTCTAAACAAAGCTTTATTTCCAGACTGTATTGAAACCATGTGTTTCCTTAATTCCACTCATTTAATTAGAAAGGATAATAGATCAGTTGTTAAATCTCAAGTGATTTTCTTTTTGCTAACGGGATGTTGAATGCAGAGAAGGCAATACGCATACCTGGTGATAAATCAAGGTATTACATTACAGATGGCAGGGAGTCTTGATTGCTTTCCATTCTACTCCTTTGTGGGACTCAACCATGTTAAAATTATATTTTCCTTGGGAGCCTTTAGCTAGGAGATTTTATGCAGTGATTTTTTTTTTTTTTAATCTATTTCTGACAACACTAAGTTGCAACAATCTTCACGTCCCTGCTGCCTCCACCCCACAAAGTTCAAAGTTTTATTTTGCAGCTGTGCTCAGTTACATTTGTCAAGTTATGTCCCACTACAGAAAAACAGATTTTTTCTACCTATTTGAGCTCACATGCTGTGCCTTGGACACTCCAAGGGGGAAATGCATGCCACTTAGACATTTTGAAGCTGCCTGTCCTCATCACTTTCATAGTCTCCCATTTGAGAGCCAGAGCAATTGCATGTGAGAGATTCTGGCTTCTTTCTGTTGATTGCAAGGGCAGTCATGAGTGCTTTCCTATGGGGCAGGTACTGAGCTCTTAAATGCCTACAGATGTGTCTAGGCAAATGGGTGGCAAACATTTTCCACAAAGTTTGCATTGTAAAACTTGGTTAGACATGCTGTTTGTGTCCCTTTGCACGCTTGTTCCACGTTCATACCATTGATGACTATTTCCACACAGGACAAACAGACACATGCAAATGACATCTAACATTGACTCAGGAGTAGCAGGTATTGTCCCATGGACAAGACTATTTCATAAAGCTCACAACTATGATTTCTGAATCAGTCCTGTATAATGACTATGGGAATGATGGGTGAAATGTAGAATTACCCCAACCAGTTTTTCACCATTCCACTACGAAACCCAAACTCCAAAATATTCTTAGATGTTTTCTACAGCTTAGACATTAATGGCTTGCAATATGACTGAACATGTTTTACATCAGAATCTGCAAGAATACACTCAGCAGTTTACTTCAGTGGAGAAAAAATACATATATTTTGGATTAAACTTTTCATTGAGGAAATCAGAAAAAATATTAATGCTTAAGTATTTATTTTTCCATTTTGAATGTACTGTATTTAATTGAATTTATCTAGATGTCCATGAAAATGAACATTTTGTCCATGAAATAAAGCATTTACCTCGCTTTCAAGTGAAGGTTTTAAACTACCCTGACGACTCCCTTCTTCACTGGATTCTAGGAGAACATTTCTTCAAACAGCTCCATTTAACTGTACAGGGATGCTTGAAATAGTTTCAAAATCAAAGGAAAATATATCTCAGTAGATTAAAGCAGGGGCCAAAAGCCATACTTGCATTCAGTAAAGCTCCCCTAGGGACCAGCTTGGCACAAGGATGCTGTTCTATCATTAATAAGCATTGTGCACAACAGCCCTTTAGTCTGCAGCCTATTTAAAAACAATGCCAAGTGAAAGAGGATGAGAAGACATCCTCTTTCAATTCTTCCTCTTCAAGATGTGGGATGCAAATTTCAAGCAGAATATGCATCTTCCCATCCCTTTCCCTGATCTGATCACTCATGTTCAGAACCTGACAGTCTTCCATGGGTCCCTACACTTCCATTAAACACAAAACCAGGACCTGGCATGTGAACGAGGAGAGGACCTGCAGCTACTTGGCCAGACCTCAGAGTCCCCTTTCAGCCATGGAGCACACCCTTCCTTCTTCTGCTCTGCCCCCAGGACAGAAGCGATTTTGACTGATGTATGGGAGGAAACTACAGTGGCAGGGTTCACTCAGCTGGGAGACTGGGGGTGACTCTCATCAAGCTATTCAAATGCTTGGTTGATGGAATTATGCTTTGGAAATACCTTTTTCTCTTTATATACTAACATAAGAACTCAACACCAGCTGGAGAGAATCCAGTCACTGCCCTGCTCCTGCAGAAGAAGGGGTGAGAAATGGCAGTGGTAAGGTAGATGTGAGGCCAGGGATGTCAGCCTGCAGGCCACGGAGAGAAGAGGGTGGTCCCTTACCTGAGGTCTGATTATCCATAGCGATCTCTGCCAAGCACTGGCTGCGTTCCTCTTCAATCTCCAGAATGATGCTGCACTCTGGACGCGTGCTGGACACCTACAGAAAGGGCAGAGAAAAGGAGAGTGAGCAAAACCCATCTGTACTCAGGGACGTGTTCCTAGGGATTCACGGCCAGCCAAGCTCTCCTGAGCCACAGCACAATGGGGATATGCATCCAGTCTCATTTTATGTTTGTTTAAGAGAAGGGGGTGTAAACCAGTGCCTACTGAAAAAAATGCATTTCCCTCCATGCCTTCTTTAAAAAAAATCTAAATGTTATTTTTTATTTTTTATTTATTTTTTATTTTTTTAATTTTTTTTAATTTTTTATTTATTTTTATTTTTTATTTATTTTTTGATTATCAGGAGGAATTCCATTTCTTTATGCTCCAGGAGCTCTGCCTGACTAGCCTAACACTGACAGCTATCTAGGGCAGGAAGATGGCAGCTTTAAAATTCATGCCAAGAGCAGTGGGATCTGTGCTTACATAGTTTATTTCCTCCATTCTCACATGGCCTGCCTCCTGGCTTATGCTAATTCAAAGCAAAACAAAACCCAAATCAAATAAGAACAAAATCTCAGATGCAGACTGGGAGATCAAGGAGCTAAAACACAGAAAATTCCCAGTAACATGACTTTTTTTTTCCCCCAAGTGGTTTCTGCTAAGTCGGATCTAATTACATTGTTTTTGTAATAAAGCCATGTCTATAGATGCACAGGTAATTAATCGTGGCCTCCTTAAATCATGAATTTCATGAACTGCTTCAATCACGAAGTATGTATCATGACAATTTGCTTCCAAAAAATGGAACCAGGAGCCGGAGAGGGGACCCACAGCACAACTCTGCTAATGTCCCCAACATGCTCCCAGTTTGGAGAGAGCACCCCACTTCATTGCTTTGGCAAAGGCAAGCTGAAATCCAGGTCCCATTATGCAAGGCACCACAGAAAACCAAACACAAAGCCCAGTCTCTTTCAAAGAGACGGCAAACTGCATTGAGCTGGAAGAAACCTATTGAGCTGCAGAGAGATGGTGAGGGGGAAATGATGTGGAGAGAGCAGAAGTCTTGGCCTGAGTCTGTGCAGTCACTGCTAAATACAGAAAAGACCCTGAGTTGGTAACAGATTTGAGAGGCAGGGTTAGGGCCTGTCCCCATTAAAACTCATTGATTCAGTGTTCACTGTTGGTGATTATCTTTATTTATTTATTTTTTTCTGAAAATAAGCAGAGAAAGGAAGGAAAGAACTTTTCACGTCTCATTTCAAAACATGAGCTACTTCCCTACTCATCCTCTAGCCAAGGCTAGAAACCAGAAGATTCAGAAACCCTCTGAAGGAACAATTATTTGATGTAATTTGCCCCTTGGATTGAAATTATAAGAAAATTGAATGTATTACTTTTTATTCTCACCATCTCTTATTAATCCAACCAGCTCTCTTCCCTCTTCCACCTCATCTCTTGCTCAGACTGTAGTTTCCTTTTGGTGGGGAACGGGCCTTGATTAGTAATGTATAGACAATTAATTATGTGGTTTTCCAATCAAATTAAAACAACAGCAACAAAAACAACATGGTGTGGGAGACTTATCTGGAGTTGTCTTGGTACTCAAATATTTATTTTTTTTTCCAAGGGAAAACAGCACTTTGGAATTTTTATCCTGTCTCATTTAAAATATTGTAGGTTCTTTTTGTTTTAATTTACAGCACTTCTTGCCTTTTTATTTTAACTGTAAATAAAATGCACAAGGGGTTTGCTGTGAAAAACAAAGATTGAGATGTTCTGCTCTCAGAACATTCTGACTTTTTCAAGGGAAACTTAAAACTCTCTGGACTTAACCTATTGCCAAATTCATCTCACATTTATAAATAATTTGAGTTTTCACTTTATAAATTAATTCATCCATCTCTAACTTTGATCAGGGTTGGCAAAGTGTTATGTACTCTTACAACACATTTTTCTAATTTTTTATGCAGCGAATTTTCTACTGAGCCCATTAGCAAGTACTTCACCATCTTTCCTGCACTAAAAATGCATGCCTAAATTGGTTGATTGCATATTTACTCCCACTACCTGATATTTACTTTTGAGCAAATGTTCCATCACCTTTCAAAAAAAGCAGAGCCAATACATTGTTAGTAGTTTCAGAAGTGGGCTTATGATAGATTCAGGGAAATTTGTCTACAGATATATTTTTTAAAATCTCATCTTTTTCCATCCAGTCCTAGAGGAAATAAATCTATGTTAATCAAGACACAGTTGATCTGGCTTACATAGTGCTGGTGTGAGCTTTTAAGCAAGGTGGATGGCTCTAATGACTGGAGGAGTACTTAGGTGCCTGGTCCCCACTGGTTTTAAGCAGAGCAGGGCACTGCTCTGGCACTGGGGTAGGATTTATATGATGATGCCCCAGGGTAGCCCTCCTTGCCAACATCCTTCCCTCCAGGAGTGTGTGGCCCCTCGTAGAACATATATTGGATCAACACCACCCAGATGCCACATAGATACAATAAGCTTCCTAAAATAGCACAAGATACCTTTTATTTTTAGAGTATTTCACCTTCTTTCTCATTGGGACACATCTTCCCTTCTCTTAGTTGGGTAAAAGCAATGTGTTTAGTATGAACTGATTTTTACTATTCCTTCTAGTCCACAGAGAGCTTGTGAGCATCAGCCCTGAAGGTTTTCATGTCTCTTTGCTGACTGGAGTTGGACCAGTTCAGACTAAAATACCTACTATTTAGCTGGAGAAGGCCAGTGATGTGTGAATTTAGTGTCTAAAAGACCTTAAACTGAATCATCAAGGTCAAACAGACTCACATTTGAAGTCTTCTAGTTTACGGCTCACTCTCTACATTCACTAAATAAGGAAATAAATAATTGCAGCAATCCTACTTCTACCTCCCCAATGATAACACAGCCCTCACATATCACAGCTGTCATTGCTATGGGCTAACAAAGACTGCAGAAGAAGAAGAAAAAATGGTTTTGGATACCAATAGGAAAGAGAAAAGCATTTTTTTATTTTTATTTTTTTATTATTTTAGTAGGTCATCAGTTCAGCTGGCCTGGTGGTGAACAGGGTGACAAGTTCAGTTGCCTGAATTCGTTTCCCAGTTGACAAACTGCTTATGACTGCAAAGATCCCACAAGAGCTGGGAGTCTTGCCTGCTAAAATGTACCTTCCCTGAGACCAGAGTTTAAATAACTCTCCTTTCTTGGTGTACTGCTCCCAGAAGGGAATGAAGTAGACTTTATAGATAGCTTGGTATGAACTCACTTCATTGCTTCCACAGCTTGGTCTTTTTTTTTTTTTTTTTTTTTTTTTTCTCCCTGTGGAGAAGCAGAGATTTGGGATTTTGGCATCTTTCACAGCAGAGGGGAACTGGCCAACTGGCCACACAGACACAGGGCTAAGGGCTGCACCAATTCACATTTCCCACACAAAAAGTGTAGAGAAAGGGAAAGCATGACCATAGCTTTGGTTAGATCACACTAAAATTAGCCAGTGAACAATAATCCTTTTTCCCTGGCATGTCCATCATGGATGTGTAGCTAGCTCAAGCCCAGTACACCCTCCCTTCCTAAATGCCCTCATGGAGAGGATGAGTTACCATGTAAAAATCGTGGTGGATTTGTCGGGGCCATTTTCCCAGTACACACACTGAAGCCCTGAGCAGAATGATGAAGGGAAGTTTTTTTTTTTTTTCTGGATTTACTTTAGCTCTGAATTGTGCAGCAACTCCCATGTGGAATTATCCCCAAAGTCTTTATTAATGAGAGCTTTCCTTCCCGTGGGATCTCAACAATTGTTAGAGGATTAGTGAGCAGTCTGGTAATGCTAAGAAAGCCATTGTGTACACTCTTTTAATTAAATAAAATCTAAAGGATTGTCATTGACTGAAGGAGCCACAGAAATATTCAGTTTCATCTATGTTGTCATTGGCAGGGCCAGGCTAGCCATGCGGCAACTCCTCAAAGGCAGGTAGGATTCACAGCAAAGCCACAGCTACAGGTAAACAGGAATAGGGGCTCACAAGAAGTAACATGGGACCCAGCACCTCCTTTTCTCCTGATCTCAGAGTGTCACCTGGAGAATCCAGCAGAGACGGTGACTGGAGTGACCACAGTGACAACAGCATTTCAAGGCAAACAAGGGAGGGGTAGAACAGGAAAGCTTACAGAAGATGAAACCACATCCCTCACCCATTTCCGTTCAGTTCCCAGAGGCTGTACAATAGTGACACATTTTTCTGAGTGGTCTGAATGAAGAGACCTTCACAGAAGCTATGGGGAGGCAGTAAATGTATTAGACAAGAGCCTCAGCTGCCTGTAACACAACTTCACAGTCACTGCTTGAGGCAGTGTTGAGGTTTCTCAAGCTTTTTTTTTTATGTGGACAGCAAAGGAAATGAAAGATTTTAGCAGGTAGGTCTTATTCTAAGCCTCAGCAGCATAGCCCTAGAGAGCTCGAGCTATGCCAGAAGAGCTTACCGCTAGCTTCAGTCCAGAGACTTTCATTTACGCTTATTATTTGTAGGAACACAGGACTGAGGGAATTTCTTATGCAACAGTCTTGGCTCTGATTTCTTCCATAACTTCATTCAGCTCTGTCTTAAAACTATATTTGCAGTTTCTTCCTTTTGAACATCCTCAGGAAAATAGAGTTTTATTCATAATAACCCTTTCAGTTAGCCAAAAAACCACTGTGTGTAGTTCAAGCGCAAGAATGAGCGAAGAGAGTGGACCCACAGAACATACTAACAAAGGTTTTCTATCTGTATTGATGGATAACACATTTTTGAACACTGTCAAACCTAAGAGCTTCATAAGCTCTGGTGGTCTTGAGGGAAAAAAAAAAGTTATAAATTATTTATGAAGTATTACCACTGTTTGCTCTTATGAACTTTGTCTAAGAATCAAATGCACAGTACAAATGTCATGTCAGCAAGGGGAAGTAAGCGTTACATACAAGCACTACAGACAAAAAGAGAGATAAGACCAAGCTCAAAACATACAAAGCACTCTGTGTGGCCTTCATAGGGTCAATAAGGAAACTACAGTTTCAGAACTTGCAAAAACAATTACATGTTTTTAAGGAGAGCCAAGCTATACTCTGCTATGATCTCAGCTCTTGTAAGTACACTACTCTGCAACCAGCCGTCGGCAAGGGACTCTCAGACTAAGGGTAGTTGCATGTGTCCTCAGGAAATGATCCCAAATAAAAGAGGTCCAGGCAAATACCCAAGTATCCTTACTCTGGGTTTGCTCACTCAATTTTATGCTTCTGCCAAATATAATCATGCCAATAACAGATCTATCATTTGACAAGGAAAGCAGATGTTTTTCTTCCAGCTCATCTAAGCAGGCCGTGTTAAACAAAGACAACTTGGCCTAATCAATCTAGGAGCTTGGAGGCATGGAGACTTCATTTAGTCTCATTGTCCCCTCTGTGTGGGAGGGCTTGGGAGATCAAAGAAACATGTGCAGTGTTTTGCAAAGAGCCTGAAGAACCAGAAGGAAAGGGAAGCTGAGCAGCTGTGTTGTTTAACTCCTTACTGACAAGCTTGTATATCCCTCTGTTGGAAAGCTGAATTAGGTTCTCAAGCAAGAAGCTCTGCCCTGGCACTGGAGTAATGACACAGAGAGATTAAATGAGAGGCAGCGATTCAGAAAATTCCCACTACTGTGTAGGAGACAGCTCTGATGACTGGGTAAAAAAATTTAGCTCCTTACTTAAAATTATCATCTGGAGTAGCTAAGCATGAATTTCCTTTCCAGGAAGCTCAGATGAAGGACTTCAATGTAGGTTATTGCAGAAAGAGAGAGCAGCTTCAAGACTGAGATCAGTGGTGTTTAGATCTATTATTCAGGGCACAGAAGAGCAAAGGGCTGTAACATCTCTCCTATGGTTGTGAAAAGAAATAAGCAATGAATGACAGTGATTATCCCAAGGGGCAGCAAAGGAAGGAAAAAGGGGGACTCCACTACTTGACATCTCTAGAAATTGGAGTGCAGCAAAGTAACCTGCAGGTTGCCCTGAAATACAGGTCACTGACTGCTTCTAATTTCCTTTTACTTTTGGGTCTAAGGAACAGAGCCTGGTTGAAGAAAATTCTTCTTTTCTTAAAGGTTGTTCCAAGTATTAATTACTGAACTGATCAAACCTTCTGGAGGAATTTCACCTCCAAAGCTTCTGCTCAGGGAGTCACAGGAACAAAAGAAATACAGATCCAGAACTGCTTGAGCCCCAGGACCCAGACACATGATTTTTGGATTCAACAGGCAAAAAGCACACATCTCTAATGTAGATACCTACATCTGCCTGTTTCACATCAATTATCCTTCCTTGCCTGCAGACAGAAGCAAGCATTTTCAGGGCATGAGTCACCTCAAGCTACAGGAACTGTCTAAAATAGGTTGGAGGAAACTTAACCTATACTGCTTCATCCAGGGAGCCTTAGGCAACTATTTGAGAGGTGGATGTCTACATTCCAAATACCTAAAGTTGAATGAGAAAACCCACAAACCTGGGCTCATTTCTAAGTCGAATGATTACACTTTAGGCAGCCCCATCATTCCCCAGTGTACTCCAAGAGTAGAAGAGAGATGGTACCTGTCAGGAGAAGTTGAGTGAAAGACTAGTAAGCATGCTAATAAGTTTATGGGTTGTATTGTTTTCAAGATCCATTGAATTTGAAAGGCTGTTATTCAAAAAAAGATACTTGTCTTCATGAGAATGTGCGAACCTATTAATCCTTTCCTGAATTGCCACCCACCCAGCACTGAGTCATCCAATGAGTAGCCACCTCTTGACTGCTGTGCACAGGAGAAGTAGTCCCCAACTCAACTCAGAAGAGACTTTAAAGCCCCAAGTGGGCAAAATCCACTTGTTGCTTATGCTCATTCCTGTCACCTCAGTCCTGGGCAAGACCCTAACTCCTGACAAAGCCTCCATCCATCCAGGTCTGATTCTCGCCCTGGCCAAGCCCTGGGGCCCCCACCCAGTCCTGCCTTTTCCTTGCTGTATCCATCTATTGCTGCTTAATTTCACTCCAACTGTGGCACCGGAATCTTGTTTTCCTTCTAGATCCAACCCAGACATGACCATCCAACAGGCACACCTGCCACAGTATTGAAGAAGAGTTGGATTCATCTGCTCAGATAGCTCCAGAAAGTTATAAGACTTTGGGTAGGGGTGAAGAGCAGAAGGGATTCCCAAATCTGGAGCAATGGAGAGTGGCAGTTTGAGCAACCCCCTGGGGAGCTCATGGGCTTGTAAGTGTGGAGACTGTGGCAAAAGAGCTTGATCAAAATCACAGTAAAGCTCCTGCAGTCTCTTCCGTACACTTCATGTTCTCAGTCAGGCCCCACTGCCTGGGAGCTGTGTACAGCTGTTGACACACAGGACTCCACAAGCCTCCCAGAAGGCTGGTTATTGGATATTATTTATAACTGGGGAGCAGGATGAACAAATCTGGATGTTCTCAGGAATTCTGCAGTGGTCTGGTTTGAGGAACCATAGTTTGGGTTAGAAATGTGCAATGTTTTTTAACTTTAGGGAACTGAAAGCTTTAAGAATGTCTAGAAATGGCACTAATCCAGAGTTACTGCACCACCAATATAGCATAGGCTGGAGTATGCTTGTCTTTGAAAGTTCAGGCTTTTTGTCTTTCCTATGCATTTGGGAAACAACCGTGAAAAGCAAGGTGGCAATGTTATAGGGCAGCCCAGCAGCCAGTGTCCCAGGCATGGGCTTTTCTAGGCAGAGGAGGCACTCTGAAGCTCAGTGGCATCCAGCAGGGTGGATGAAAGAGGCTTTCTGGCATTTATTATGGCACAGCCTTAACATCTCCAGCTGAACAGTCAAAAGTGGGGACATTCAGCATTTGCAGCACTTGGCTGCATTTTTCCTGAGCTCACTGAACAGTCAGTGACTTCAGGACACGGATCTTCCAAACTTCCCAGCAAACATAAGAAACGGCAAACTGTCTGTTTTTTAATTGAGCACAGGTTTGTTAAGGTCAGTATCAATTTCCAAAGAGCAACTAGGAGGAAATAAAGAAGCAAAAAAACACAGAACACATAATAAAAAAGACATGCATATAAGAATTCCTCTTACAATATATGTCATCCTTCCAGCAGTAACCACAGTATCTTTATACAATACAGTTGGTGATAAGGTTTTAGCCTCCTTGGTTGTCAATATTTTCAACATTTTTAATTAAACCAGCATTAGGACAAATATCATTGGATTTTACTATTCATATACTACTTCCCATCCTGAAAATGCAGCTCTAAGAGGGCTTGTTTGTGCTACCATTCAAACTTCATATTGAACTCCATGTATATCTGGAACAATCTATATAGGCATTTTATTTCAAAGACTGGTTATGTCCAAGGGGGAGTCCAGAAAAAAAAAAATACAAAAATATTGGCAAAAGATGTTTTTGGCTCATTCAGAGATGAGGAAAAAAAGAATCTCTCCTTTTTCAAAGGAAGCAAAAGGGATTTAATCAGCAAGACTCTGTGTGAGGACATCACCTGTAGATTTGTAAGGTATCCTTTATAAAGCATCAGAGCTCTCTATAAAAAGATTTCTCACAGACAGCCTAAAGGATCCAGCACCAGCTTCCAAGAAGAGCCTACCAAGACAAGATACCTACTGAGGCTGTATTTCAGAACAAAGGATTGAGTCACTACTCCTAATAATGAGGGATTCGAGAGCACCCCAGTGATTTGGAGACACACCAAGAACAAGAGCTGCCATCTTTGATAAATCAGCACAGGGCCACTCCTCTCTTCTTTAGCTGAGGATAGAACCAAAGGGTAAATCACCTTGCTAGAAACATGTGAGGGAGTGCAAGGTTAGGACAACCACAGGGAGTATTGCTGCAGTGAAGAAAAAAAATTACAAGAATGGAGAAAACCATTCAGAGGGCAACTGAAGAGAACCTTACCTAAGATAGTGCAGGACAGATACGCAGAGGCAGCCTTGATTTAGAAGAATAAAACTTGCTGGAGATCACTGTCTGGTTTTGCAGAGCTCTCCTAGAGAAATGCTTTTAATTGCATTTACATTTGGGAGCTTTGGATTCAGATATTTTTGATGCCCCTCACCCTGCCCAACGGCTGGTCTATATAGACAACACAGTGTATGTAAGCAATTGATAAAGAAACACATCTTCTCATCAGCACTTAATAGACTGACTGATGATGGAGATTTTAGGAAGGATTTACATTCCTGGAGGAGACAATCGACAAGAGCTGAAACTATCAGAATCCATCCTGAACAGTTTTCAAAGTGTGAATGGTCTATAAGGAAACCACTTCTATTTAAACATGGGAATAACTCAGAAATCTGGTTCCACTCTTTCTGGCTGAGAAGGATCTAAATCTACAGGTTAAGCAGGTTGTAACATGAGCCTAAGAGCCTTAGACACACATGGAAATATAACAAATATGAGATGACATATACACACACACTGTCTAAACCAGGCATACAAACATTTCCACTTGAAGAGAGCACTGATGTCTTTGCAGAAGCCTAAGGGCCACACCTAATACCTCTGCCAGACCCAACCACCTTCCACTTAATTGCTCTCAGAAAAGACTCAAGATCCCCAGATGCAAGGCTGCTATGACAAGGCTGCATCTCAATTATTGTCACTTTTGCTGAGTACACAGCTGAGTGGCAAGTGAAACAGACGACCAAAGCAAAGCGTCAGGTACTAGAAATATCTGTATTACAAATCAAAGCACCCACACTGGCAATTTCTACAATATGGACATAGCTATACTTGGCCAGAAGAAGGCTTATCAATGGCTTTAAAGAAGCAAGGACTTCAGCCCCTCATTTATTTCATGGTCTCACTATGCCAGTTTGGCTGTTAGTTATAGCTTTGCTTCCCATCAGTCCCTGATGCAAAGTCAACTCACAGATGTTTTCCACCATGCAAATAAATTGTGATGAACTGGCTACTCAGGCAGATAATTAATTCTACTTTATTACACCGGGCATTTCCTTTCATCATTCCTTACCAGATAACAACGCAGCAGGGGAAAAAAAGCTCAAGGGGAAAATGTTTCTGCTTTGTTTATTTAAAAGGGGAAGTGTACCGGGACATAAGTGACATACAAAGAGATGTAAGTGTTCGGATGGCAAAACTGAATCTTAGCAGTACAGCACCACCAGACCTCTCACAGGTGATGCCAATGGCTGTAAATCTCAAAAAGTTTTTACAAAGGGAGTATCTCTAGCCTCTTTTGATGGATGGAGAAACTGAGGCAGGGAGCCTAGGATTAACCATCAAGTCAACAGATAAAACAACAACAACAAAAAAACATAACCACAAACAAAAATATCAGATGACTACATTCAGACGAGATTTGTCATATGCCATTTTATGCTGATGTCCACGTTTGTCTGAGGAGAGGTCCTGCTTTGTGTGGAATGCTTAAATGTTTTAGTGATAGGACAAAGAGTAATGGTTTTAAACTAAAAGAGGGTAGGTTTAGATTAGATATAAGGAGGAAATTATTTACTATGAGGATGGTGAGGCACTGGCACAGGTTGCCCAGAGAATTTGTGGGTGCCCCATCCCTGGAGGTGTTTAAGGCCAAGTTGGATGGAATTTGAGCAAACTGGTGTGGTTGGAAGTATCCCTATCCATAGCAGGGGGGTTGGACAACCTTTAAGGACCCTTCCAGCACAAACCATTCCATAATTCTGTGATTCTGTGTTCTCCTCAACATACCCCAGTCAGCTAGCAAAGAGCTAACAGAGAAAACGAGAAATTGGTTAGAAAAAACATTGGGAAATGAGTCAGCCCTTGCCCAGTGGGAACAGGAGAAAGACATAAATCTCATGTTTTGAATATTAGATATGAGGAAAATAATAAATTAGATAATTAAGAAGATAAAAGCTGAGGTAGACATGAGGAATAATCAGGAAACCTGGGCAGCATGGCTGATGGCTCTTGGAAGAAAAATGTTCAGAGAAACACAAAAGGCAAAAAAAGATGAGATTTATACCAGAAATTTGGTCTTTGTTGTTAGGACCAACATAGTTAAGCAGGGAATGTCTTTCAGTCATATGAATATATAGAGAAAAACAACAGGAGGGGAAATGAAATTACTATGAAAAGTGCTGAAATTAAAGATAAAACTAAATATAGCCCAGAAGACAAGAAGTCACATGCAGTTTATTCTGTTCCTCCTTGCTCCCCCCATCCTCAGCCTTCTGTTCAGTGGCTTCCTCCAACAATTCTGAAGTGAAAATGTAATTTTACTAATAGAAAGTGGAAAGATTGCACATGGGGAAGACAGCTTAACTTGAACAATGAAGAACAACAGGACTGACTGAAGGCAAATAAGGCTACACAAAGTGTTACACATGAGTTGAAAGCCACTGCAAAGAGAACAACGTAGAAAAATTGAATGGTTTGGGCCAGAAGGGACATTTGAGACCATCCAGTTCCAACTGGGCAGGGACACCTCCCACCACACCAGGTTGCCCAAAGCCCCATCCAGCCTGGCCTTGAACACTTCCAGGGATGGGGCATCCACAGTTTCTCTGGGCAACATGTACCGGTGCCTCACCACCCTCTGAATGAAGAATTTCTTCCTTATAGCTAATCTAAATCTCCCTTCTTTCAGTTTAAGGCCATTACTACTTGTTCTGTCACTACATTCCCTGATAAAGTCCCTCCCCAGCTCTACTGTAGACCCTCTTTAGGTACGGGAAGGCTGTCTAATTTAGGGAGAAGGATAAAATGGGGGACATTTTCAAATGTTTTGCACAAGTCCATGTAGATGATATCAGTTGCTCTCTCATCCACCAATCTGTAACCCTGTTGTAGAAGGCCACCAGATTTGTCAGGCATTACTTGCCTGTAGTGAAGCCACACTGGCTGTCACCAATCACCTCCTTATTTTCTGTGTGCCTTAGCACAGTTTCCAGGAGGATCTGCTCCATGATCTTGCCAGGCATACAGGTGAAACTGACTCAGATTGGATAGTGGGAGTAGTAGCATCTGGCTGAAAGTCAACATATGTAATTTTTTTTTTTTTTTTAATACATATATATATATATATATATATATGAAAGAAGGAGGGAAAAAAGATCCAGACACCTATTAGCAAGTTAATCTGAGCACATAAGTATACATTCTTTCGAACACCACTTGAAGGAAAGAACAATTGAAAACATCATAGCAAATGGAGTTATGGATAAAATACAACCTATGGTTTATCAAAAATAAATCATGGTATTGTAATTAATAGCTTTTTTTTTTTTTTTTTTTTTTTTTTTTTAATAAGGTCCCTGTTTTGTTTGTTTGTTTTTGACAGAGGAAAATTGATGGATCTGATCTTTTCTATCTTCAGTAAATAGTCTAATTGCATGCCAGAAGGAAATGACTGCCCTAACTATTGATATGGGGATTAACATAAGAGCTGTGAGGAAACCAAGAAAGTTGCAAGTGTGAACATTCTCTTCACATAGTCTCTGTCTCAAGCAAATACTTCCTGTGGCATTTTCTGAACATCCTCAGAGGGCAATGCTTGGTTGCTTCAGTGAGCAGGGGTGTTCAGAATCCGTCACACAATTATACATGCCTTCAAATGACCAATATGGCCAATGCAGATTTGCCTACAATTGGAGATGAAGGCAAGGACCCTTACACAAAGGGATGGAGAAAGATAATTTAAAGGATGATGATGGTGCTTCTAGTAAATGCCCAGCCAACCTGGGAAATTCCCCCTCAGGGGATGAATACTAACAACTGAACCACAGAAACACAGTTTAAAAATAGGGATGAGTGTGAACACAGTAAATTATAACAAAGAGATCCTTGCAACGTAGATTCAAGATAGCAATGATGAGACAGACAGGATTAATCAGCCCTTCACAGTCAGAAAGCCAATAAACCCAGATTTTCATTCCTCCTCCATGCCTTGGCAGCACCTGTCTGCTCTGCAATTTCTCATCCAGAACCTGATATTTCCTGGCTTCTTTCCAGCCTCCTTTGATGCTGAATGCTTGGTCACATAAATTCAAGTGACAGCAGTGATACCAGACAGGTGTTCCAGAAACTGCAGTCCTGCAGGTTAACTACACTAATGTTGGAAAGACAGGGGAGAAGAAGGAGAGGGCAAGAAAAAAAAAAAAAAGAAAAAAAAAAGGAGAGAGAGAGAGAGAGAGAGAAATAGTCACTGAAACCAACCTTGGTTTTGGGGAAGAAAGTATGAGAACATGCCATTTTTTTCCCCTTCAAGGGCAAAAAATTCATTTTTTTTTTTTTCCCTTTAAGCATTTACGCTGAAGTAGATGAGGGAGAAGCAGTAGCATGCTGAGTAACAGCAATGTTGACTACTTTCAGTAAACCACCAGTTTTTCTATCCAAGTCTTAAAAACGTCCAAGAATGGAGACTTCACAATCTTTCTAGATGACCTGTATCATTGCTGCACAACCTTCATAGTGCAGAAATTTGTCCTCTGTAAAAGTTCTGTAGATATATTTTGGATAACCCCCTGGGGAAAACTTGAACTCAAAGAGTAGTCATACTATTACAACTTATGCAGCAAAAGGTCAGGTATATAGTTATGTGCCCCCTTTCTCGTCTTCAAAAATAATAACCAGTAAATCTGCACTGGGAGGGTTGGTTGTAAAACACAAACTTCAGCCAAAGAGATTTCTATTGGCTTCAAAACAGCCAGGATTTCACCTAAATTCCAGGTAGCTGGCACAATATAGATCCTGGCTAACTTGCTCAGCAACACAAGAATGGTATTCTAAGAATGATTCAAGGTCTGGAAAAACTGCCTGCCAGTGTGAAAACAAAACATCTCAGCTAAACTTACCTAGTCAAAAAAAAAAAAAAAAAAAAAAAAAAAAAAGTCTAATCAATCACAACCAGTAAGTGCCTAAAACATAAGACGATTTCCTACAGAGGATAACTACGCTGAAAAAAGGCTTAACAAATTCCTGTGACTGAACTCTCTAATGAGACAAATGTGGATTAGAAATAAAGCACTGCTTGGGAATGGCTTAACACTGACTGGCATGACTTAGTGGAAGAGCCTTTCCAGACTGACTCTTCAAACCAGTTGGGTTTGCATGCCCAAAACAGACGCTGTTGGTCAGGGCTATGCAAATGGTCAAGACCAGATTTCTCTCAGTCTTTTGATTGTATTTTACTGTATTTTTGCTCAGATATTTTTAACTCAGATATTAGTTACAAGTTATGTCAATGCACAAGTTTAAATGGAAGAGACGGACAATTTAGAAAAATCTCTGTCTGCACCTACAAATACATACAAATACACACATTTATGTCAGATATGTCCCCTTTGTGAAAGCAGCAGGGTAGTTTTGTTCCTTGTTTCAAAAGCTCTAAGTCAGATCCCTGGTTCCATAGTTCCAGAGGATAACTGAAGATTTGTGGAGTTTTATTTGGAAACTGTGGTTACAAGATGATTTCAAGCTGGCCAAGAGAAAAAGGAGCAGGTGCAATCGCTGGGATTATTTTTAACCATTTAGCTAACACTTTCACAGACTTCAGATTAAAAAAAAAATAAATTAGGATGGTTCTTAAGGGATGAACTATTTTATCCCCATGTGATATAGAAATAGTCCCAGCAGTGGCTTCTGGTAACCTTTTGTCCCATCTTCTCCCAGAGACAGAGACTCCACAGAGCCCTTATTGTCCCTAATCGATTCCTGGATTTCTCTACAATCTACCATCACACAGATTTTGGCTATCTGTGACTGCAGTTTATGGAGTGAATTGCTAGTTCTATCCAGACTGGTTATGGAGAACAGATACTATTTTTTTATTATTATTATTACCTGCATCAGCCTTTTCACATGCTTAGAATAATGCATAGAATATCCTGAGTTGGAAAGGACCCACAAGGATCATCAAGTCCAACACCTGGCTCCACACAGGAGCACTCAAAAACCAGACCCTATGTCTGAGAGTGGTGTCTAAATGCTTCTTGTACTTGGCAGCCTCTGTGCCTGGGGAGCCCTGGGGAGTCTGTCCCCTCCCACTGCCCTGGGCAGCCTGTCCCAGTGCCCAACCACCCTCTGGGTGCAAAAACCTTCTCTAATACCCAGCCTGACCCTCCCCTGTCCCAGCTCCATGCCATTCCCTCGGGTCCTGTCACTGTCCCTAGAGAGCAGAGCTCAGCACCTGCCCCTCTGCTCCCCTTGTTAGGGAGCTGCAGGCCACCATTCCTCAGCCTGCTCTGCTGAGGGACCAAACCAAGGGACCTCAGCCCCTCCTCATATGTCTTGCCCTCCAGACCATTTATCATATTTGTAGCCCTCCTTCGGACCCTCTCTAATAGTTTTATGTCCTTCTTATATTGTGATGTCCAGAATCGCACACAATACAAATTGGGGCAGTGCAACCACTTCCCTCATCTGGCTAGCAGTGCTGTGCCTGATGCACCCCTGGGTATGGTTGCCTTGTTGGCTGCAAGGGCACGTTGCTCACTCATATTCAACTTGCTGCTTACTAGAACCCCGAGATCCTTTTCCACAGGGCTGCTCTCTAGCCCCTCATCCCCTGTCTGTACCTATATCCAGGACAGTCCCATCCCAAGTGCAGAATCTGTCACTTTCTTGTGTTAAAATTCATGTGGTTGGTAACTGCCCAGCCCTCTAATTTGTCAAGATCCCTCTTGCAAGGCCTCTCTACCCTTGACGAAGTCAACAGCTCCTCCTAATTTAGTATCATCCACAAATGTATTTAGAATGCATTTGAGTTCTGCGTCCAGATCATTTATAAAAACATTAAAGACAACTGGCCCTAAAATGGAGCCCTGGGGAACCCCAGTAATGACTGGCCATCAGCCTGATGTAACCCCATTTATTATAACTCTTTGAGCCTAACCTGTCAGCCAATTCTTCACCCATTGTATTATGCATTTATCTTGCTCTACGCTGAACATTTCACCCAGAAGGATATTGTGAAAAACAGTATCAAAAGCTTTGCTGAAATCCAAAAAGATTATATCAACTGGCTTCCCTTGGTCAACTAGCTGGGTAACATCGTAAAAGGAAATTAAGCTCTACAAACAGGACTCTCCCCTCATGAACCTGTACTTAAAGACAAGTTGTGATTTCACCCCTCAGTGTTTTGTTTTCCAGAATAAACATCCCAAGTTCTTTCACTTCCCCCCCCCCACCATTCAGACCTTGCATCGTTCTTCTGACCCTGCCTGGATTCTCTCCAGCTTGGTCCAGGGTTTTTACCCAAAAATGGACATATGTTCTCCAGTTAAAAGTCTATGAGGGATGACTTGCCACTTCTTTTTACCATAACAAAAGTTCATTTGCAGCTTGTTATTATTTATGTTACTTACAGCCTAATATAATAAAGAGCCAAATGAAAGTGGGGCTGCCTACATGTTTAGCACCCGCTCTGAATGCTTCATTTTGAAAATAAATTAAAACAGGCCCAAAAGATGGAGAAATTTGGATATTGTAAGTGGTGAAAAGAAGCTAACCAAGTTGGGGAGTACAAGATGTTTCATCAGGAGCCGGAACCAAATACAACTCTTTCAGATCCCTTGTCAAAGTTTTAATAACAAAGTCAACTTTGAGCAAATTCTGGTAACGTCATTGTGACAGGTGAATGCCCTACTCCAATGAACTTTATGTTACACTAGGTCACTTACAAATGAACAGGAAAATACCAGCAATAACACCACCTCAGAGGAGCAGCAGAAAGGCTATCAGAACAGGGCATCCCCTCTCATACATTCCAAGTCCCTAACTGCCATGACAGGTTCCAATATCTCCTGGACGTATATGCTCATTTTGAAAAAAAGAAGGGCAAAAATCCAACCTTGCCCTGCAAAAGCAACAGCTGTTGACAAAAAAAAAAAAAAAAAACAACAAAAAAAAACATTTGGAAAGTCAACATTTCCTCATTTTAGTTCCTCTCTATTTATAAACCCCAGCAGCTCACATGCACACACATGAACCTCACTCAGAGCTCCCCAGCCAGGCAGGTAGGTTTCACGGCATGCCTAGGACTTTCCTTATTATAAATAAGGATTGAATTGCATTCAAGCTAACATTCAAAGTAACATTGAAGGAATGTAGGTAACCAGGGGAATGATTCTGCAGAGAAGGTATCTCTGTCTGCTGTGGTTTTACCTTCTTTCCACTGTTCATATGCCTGGCCAGGAACATGCATCCTATGGATCTTTGTTACCCCTGAAGCACAATCACCCTCGACATCTGAACCTCTCTGTCCCTTGAGATAAGCAGACTGGAATGCATCATCTGGCCAAGCAGGACACTTAGTACATTAATGCTCTCATAAATGCTCTTTTCCACCCTGACCTGTCTCTGAGATTTCAGCATCACTAAGTATCGATGCAAGTGGTACAGGTTCCAGGGAGCCATCAACAAAGCTGGACAAGACCTCCTTGGAGCATCCACAGTGCACCTATGGCTCTGACGTATTCCACTCCTTGTTCAAACACAGGTGCTCACTGGGTCGGTTATAGCTCCAGCTGACACACGCAGATGCAAAACTCGCTCCTCTTCCCAGATTATTGATAACTCCTCCAAGCCTCTGACTCCACTTGAGATGGACATAGCTTCATACTCTGTGTCCTCATTAAAACACAACCATCTGCTGAGGCCCTTTTAGATCATTTGTGATCCATGATATTCCTTCACCTTTTTTCCTGTGACAACTTCACGTTAGCAATGTTTTGCTGGGTAACTTCACAACAATCAGTGTGAGCCTGTAATCCTCAGCCTACAGCAGTGTCTTGTTAGGGTATTCATTCAGGACACAACTGGAAAGATGTCATCTGCTAACCCATCCGTATCCACTTTCCATTTCTCTAATGAGTTCAGTCAAGTGTGTTCATCCACGGAAGATAAATCTATGGCTTCAAGAAGCTCTGTATGTATGTAAAGATGAAACTGTATAAACAGGTTTAAAAGAGCCCTGTTAAAAATCCCTCTGTGATAGCTCAAGCTGCTGTCAATGTTTCTAGACACAAAACACCTCATGGGAAATAAATGCAAGCCATCTTAAAGCATTTAAGGTGTACCACTAAAAAAAAACAAATAAATCCACTCCCTTTTCCTTCTGAAGTTTTGGAGGAGACTTTTTAATCAGAGGTTTCTTTTCCACCTTACAAATTCTTGGAAGTCACAGGTTTCCTGCAGAAGGCATTCAACACAGTAGCAATTCAAGTACGGACTCAAAACAAACATATTCCAAGAATTTTCTGAAAATATTAACACAGAAAACCCAGCCAAGTTATTAAGTTTGCTATCCAAGTCATATGAACATGAATATGTTCTATAAACACAGACATATCTCTAGAAATAATGACACATAGCAGGAGATCCCCTTTTGTATGTATTCTACCTACTGAAAGCTGAGTTTAAAGCATGGCATGCTTTTTTTTTCTTTTTTTTTCTTTTCTTTCTTCTCTGGTAGTACTAATTATACTAGCCATAAAATTGTTAATGAAACTACATTTACATTGTTCATAACAATATCAAAACTATCTCTCTGTGGAATGAATGAAGTGCCTTTCTTACAACTTCTCTGAACTCTGGGAAATTTCATCGAACAAATAACATTTATCAAAACCTGAATTTTGAATGAACAGTTTTGGCAAATGAATCATTGAATTTATGTGCTCTTCTCTGACAGTTCTTCATACCTTTCCATGGGACCTTGTGTCTACACTTTTAGAAGGATCCCGTTAGAATGTTGTTATCTTTTTCCCACCTCCAACTTCTGATCTGCTTTACCAGAAAGCAACTCCAGCATATTGTGGTATTCAATTAAAATGTCTCCATCCTTTCCTGAATTATGCTTCTGTAATAAAACCTGCCATTTCTCCTTTTGTGACCTGTGTGTCCTACCTACCACATAGCCGCCTTCTTCTCCTGGTGGCCAGGCACCAGCCTGATCATGCGGTACCTCCTTAACCATGTGGCCCCTGGCTGCCCTATTTGCACTCAGTGCTGCAAGATAGATCATGGTTCTTCTGGCGATACAAACCAGGTGGCCAAAATATAATGATCCAAGCCAAGCATAATTTCCCAATCCAAATGACTAACTTTGAGTAAAACCTAATCTCAGTTCAACTAGGAAGTAATAAGGGGCAATTGGAAGTGAAAATACATAAACAAACAAACAAACAGCCCAAACCCAGCAATATTTACTAAATGGAAGGAAAATAAAGATAAGGAAATTGGAATGCTGTGTCATGAAGCTTAGAAGAACCTTAAGACACTGGGAAAAGTATGCAGCTATTAGGAATAAGAGATTAACGAGATGTTATTACTTTCAGGTTCCCGCTCTCTCTACATGAATTACAACAAACAAAATTTTACAGATGGTACGGTCTAGTAGAGGAAAGTTCATTGTGTGATTTTGATCTGTATTTGGAAAGCAGCAGGGCAATGTGCGTGTATCTGATTATGATGAAGAAGCTTTTTCCAGTCCATTAGTAACAAAGACGGATATTAAACAACATCTACGAGGGATAAACATTCAAAATCTGCAGGCCTGGATAACTTGCACCTAAGAGCACTTTGGCCTGTTGAACACAGCCAAAGGCCTATTTGAACACAGCCAAATGCAAAAGCTGTGCTCAAGAAAAAGTGAATTCAGTGCAGACCTCCAGTATGGCAACTTGAATTCTGGAAAAGTAGTTCTGTGGCAGAGGATTTGGGGATTAGAAGAGGTAAATAATTCAGCATGAACTCCCAGTATGTGCTGCTGAGAAAGGGCTAATACAACTGTTCACTGTATAAACTGAACAGCAAGGAAGAGCAGAAAGATAATATTCCTTTTCCACACTGTCTTGGGAAGCCTGATGCACATCAGGCATTTTAAAAGGGCAATGAAGACCAAGAAAGGGTGTGGAAAGGAGCCATAAAAGCAATTATAGGAGCTTTACGTCTTTCTGGAGCAACATCTGGATGCCCTTACTGTAAGGTTATCTCAGTAGACTCTGAGCACCAATATTTAGGTGATGGAATCAAGTGCTAAATATCTTCAGAGGTGCACTCTACCACAAGACAGTTCAATCTAGCAGAGAAAGACACAAGGAGATACAAAGTGGAAACTTATGTAAATTTTGAACTCTCTCCAGAGTGTCTGGATTAATACCTGGGGCAAGGGGCAATGGATGTGCTGAGTTGTCCATCTCAGCTCCTGTAAAGGAGAGTCCAAAGTGCGAGTTATGCTTTTATCAGAAACAGGTTATTTAGATTCAATTTGCTGGAGGTAACTAATGAAAATTAGTTGTTTTTAATAACTAGCCAAATAAAATAATCTACCCTTCCATCAGGAATTACTCTAATCTAAATATAGTTACAACTACACAGACTTCCCAGGCTTCTGATGTCTGATCTTGGCCCCATGCACTGAGACATTAAATTCCAGTTGGATTTTCTCAAACAACTGCTGGCCTCTAATCATGGAAGTCCTCTTGCTCTCACTGCTGGACAATTGGA
Source organism: Netta rufina (assembly GCF_964035555.1). Classification (NCBI taxonomy): domain Eukaryota; kingdom Metazoa; phylum Chordata; class Aves; order Anseriformes; family Anatidae; genus Netta; species Netta rufina. The sequence continues at coordinate 3,635,644 of NC_140124.1, forward strand.
AACAAACACATTCATATAATGGAACTTCTGTCTCAGTAACATTCTGGACTTCAAGAGGAGGAAATGCTTCACAGAAATCCTTGTGAACTCCACTTTACAGCCACTCAGTTTTGACTAATGCCCTTTTGTTAGAAAAAAGCTTGAAGATACTTAAATATCCAGATCAGAAAACAAGAAGAGACAAAGCGAAGTTACACTGATGCTGCTGGAGCCATTGGGTGCTGCCAATCCCAGGGTTTCACCAGGAGCCTTGTAGTATTTGGTCTTCATCATGGTATGGTGAGTGCATTGCAGCCAACATACAAGCAGCAGCAGCAGGCTTCTAGTCATCATGAGTGTACAGAAAGGAAATATACTGACAGTTTGCAAGCCAGGAGACAAATAAATGAGAAATTAAACTCTCATCACTTCTTCAGAATCATTTCATTATTTTTAATGTTTTTGCTTTTTTATTTTTTATTTTTTTATTTTTCTTGTATTTGCCAAAAGTGACTAGCAGCTATTGTTATTTCACTAGTGCAGACTGGTGATGCTAAGCTGGGCTCGGTATACACAGAGGCATATCCAGCAACCCAAGGTAGAATTAATTTGCCTGAAGTTTGTTGCCCAATGCAGCACAGCTGGCTACGTTGGCTAGCCAGTATGATGAAGGGCATAAGAGACCTATGCTCTCTACACAGGCACCTGGGGACCCTAGACTACCTCAGCTGACTAAAGACTGTACCTGGCTCTGGGAAAAAGGAGCTGCCCCCCTGTTCCAGAGAAGAAGAAACATTATTTACACTTTTGTTTGCTATCTTTTGGTCTGCAAAGGAGGGATATCCATGTCATTAGTTCTGGCTTTGCAGAACTCCACAGCCCAGGCTCGGAGTACTTGACCGAGGACACAGTGAACTCTGGCTGCGACTGCCAATTACAAAGTACTTGGATGTACTTCACCTAATGACAACAAACTGATTGTGCAATTACACTTACAGATATGTGGGACAGTGTTTCAACCCTCTTGCTATCTTAGGGCGCCCTATCTGTGTAAAGGAGAGGTGCACGGTACATCGCTTATCAGCCTCATCTGGGTGCTAATCTGAGAACGTGGACCCAGAACACATCTGCAGTTCTGGGATTTCACAACCCAATTGCTTTTTGCTTCCTATGAAGAAAGTAACCTTTTCCCCAAGGCTCAGCTAAAGGCAGAGCTAAAAATGCACCTTGGTTGCACAAGGTCATTACAGACATGGCATAGGTTGTTCCACTGAAGGAATCACTTCCAGAGAAGGTAACAGAGGCTACTGGGAACAGATGCCATACTTGAGAAGGACAGAAGACCTTTAGAATCTCTTTCCAGCTCCACCACCTACCAGCAAGTAAAAAAGAGGGATATTCTGTTGAGCAGCCCTGCCTGCTCATTGCAATGACAAATTACGTTCACGGCTATCTGATTATTGCAGTAACTTCACTTAACTGGGTTTCCTGCCCCAGTGGATTGCTTCCTGCCCAGAACATCCCATTCCCAGTGCTGCATATATCACCAAGGACTGCTTTTTGTAGATGAGAATTTATTCCAATTTGACATAGCACAAAGCTGGAGTGCTTTGAAATCATGGCAAAACTGGCACCAAGATGTGGCTGTGCCTTGTGCATCCCTCAGGTTTATTAAGCTGTGAGTATTTCTAAGAGAAAGTGGCTTCTCCAAGTGTGGAAATGTGGCTTTATATCTTCATTTGATTCCCGTGTTCCCAGGCTGAGGATCAAGGGATTCACAATGAAGACACATCAGTGGGATGGTGTGAAGAAAGAAAAGAAGATGCAACAAAGCCTAAAATTAAATGCTAGCAATTTATTACAAGGCATTTATTTTAATATAAAGCCTACCATTTAAGTGGTAAAAGCCACATTTACTGTCACTTGTAACTGATGTACTTTACAGGATCATAAGACTTCGGCCGAAGAGAGAGCTCTCTTTTTACACAGCTTTCCTTCTTGGGCAAGGAGCCATGCACTGCCACATGCTCCCAGCAGGCCTGTCCAGCTAAACATCCAAAACCGAGGCTTGCAAAGTGTTTTAGGAAAATGAGACTCAGCAATCCTGCCCCATTTATTTACAGCAGCACTCCAGACTGTAATTGTGATTATATGGACTGGAAATACTGTTGTGGATGAATATAAGAAATAAGAAACTTAAAAAAAACCACATAAATTGGAGAGATCCTTGGGAATTCTGGGTGGTATTTCTAGGTTCTATCTCATCCCATTTCTGGTCCAGCCTCTCTTTTTCCCTCGACGGACATGAAAGTACATCAGTTTTTGGTAAAAATGTCATTCATATTCTTAATAATACAAGTTTCTATCAGACAGCTGATTATTAGAATTATCTGGCAAACAACATCTCATTCAACAGCTTAACATCATCACCAGAGTTGCGGTCAATGGCTCAATATCAAAGTGAAGAGTGTTGTTCCTCAGGCGTCACTATTGGGATTGGCACTGTTGAACATCTTTGGTGTTGACCTAGACAGTGGGACTGAGTGTACCTTCAGCATGTTTGCTGATGACACCATGCTGTGTGGTATGGGCACCACGTCAGATGGACCTGGACAGGCCTGAGAGGTGTGCCTGTGAGATCCTCATGAGGTTCAACAAGGCCAAGTGCAAGGTCCTGCACCTGGGCCGGGGGCAATCCCATGCACAAATACAGGCTGGGCAGAGAATGTATTGAGAGCAGCCCTGAGGAGAAGGACCTAGGGGTGCTGGTGGATGAGAAGCTCGACATGAGTCAGCAATGTGTGCCTGCAGCCCAGAAAGCCAACCGTGTCCTGGGCTGCACCAAAAGCAACGTGGGCATCAGGGCGAGGGAGGAAATCATCCCCCTCTGCTCTGCTCTTGTGAGACAAATTAATGCAGCATATGTAAGGGATAGCAAATATAGATAGTTAAGTGCTTTCCTTAGCACTTAACTTTGAAGCATTTAGTACCTTGAAATTCATAGCTTTGCTCTGAAAAGCTCTTAGAAAGGCAACAAAGGTCAAGGGTGGCTCCAAGAGCAGCAGCCCCCTTGGATGGCACAATTAAATTTATGCCTTAACTGCCTCCTGCTTCTCCACCCAGGTAGCTTAAGGAGAGAGATTATTTTTCCCTCTATTCCATTCCTTAGAGTCCTGTGAAACTTAGAAGTGGATAAAACAAGCTGGATCATCTGCTTTTCTTTGCTTCCATTGACAATGGGATTGTTCATTCCTGAGGCTGGAGCAACAAACAGCAGCTACACAGCCCTGTCCCAGTAGAATTAAACCTGCTTGTCAAAACCTGTCTGTCTGTACCTGCATTTGTCGTGGACTTCTTAACCTGACTTACGGGTCTTCAGCGAGCTGTTACATACATCCCTGAGGAATTGCCAACTCTGCATGAAAAGTACCTGGAGTCAAAGCAAGGATACCTTATTGCTCCTTTCTGCTGAGGAGATGTAAGTAAAAAAATCCCAACACTTCTTCCAAGGAGTAGGAAAACAACCCCTGACTTAGGATCCAAGCCCCTCTGGATTTATATTCACTGCAATGAGAAGCTCATCACACTTTTTTCTCTTTATAGTCACAGTAATTTGCCTTTTCAGTGGCATACAAATTAAATCCATCTGTAATGGCTTTTTAATTAAAATCATGCTTTGCTTATCAGAGTGAGAACACTTAACTGATTACAAAAGAAACATGCAAACCTCTGGCATTGTATTCCTCCTTCTCCAGCCAGGTTGTGCAGCAAACACACTCTGCTAAACCATGTGTAACGCTTTGGAGACTATCCCACATAAGCTCTCCTCACCCCAATTTTGGATCAGAAAATGTCATATAGGGCATGGAGTCTATACAAGAAGGTATGTAGAAAACCTCTGTATCTCTGGCTGAACTCGGTGGAGTTCACTCTTGTTTGGATTTGCCGACTTCTAGAAATGCCCTACAGAAGCAAAAAATCTCTATACTTTTAATTTCAGCTCCTTGGCTTCTATGCTGTTATTTATCTTTGTAGGCAACTGAAAAGTTTCCCGCTGTCTCAAAAGCACCTTCAGCCTGGTTGAAGCCATGCATCTGACCCATTCCTAGAAGTAAAAGTAATGCCACAGTATCCCACTCCATTGGTTATGATTTTTTTTTTCTTTTTCTTTCTTTTTTTTTTTTTTTTTTTCCTGAGCATTAAACTCACAGTCAGATTTTGAAACAGCATGGCACAGTACTGGTAACATCCGCAAAGCTAAGCTGATTTATTCTGGCTGAGGATGGTAACTGCAGGGCAGGATTTTCCCAAGCACAACCATTAGTTAAATTCCTGGGGCTGAATGAATAAATGACCGAGCTCCTGCATGCTGTTATCTTTCTATTCTCAGTGCCAGCTTCCACTAGGGAAAGGGACGTTGAGGCAGATGTTAAAACCGAGGTCTTGAACTCATGGTGTTTGCAATGATCCGATGGGACTTTCTATCAGAAAGGCACCATCAGAGGAACTCAGCAGCATTTTCCTGATTGACAGAAGATCGCACGGTACTTTATTTGGGGAAGTTACTCCTATTTTTAGTTCCAGTAAGACCAATGCAGCCACATAGTGCTGGATTCCAGAGGCTGAAATAACCATCTCCCAGAGGAACCCAAAGACAGACACGTTGATCTCCAAATGTCTCTTTAATGCAGTTTATTGCATTAAATTTAATGCAGAAAATGCAGTTTAGCCTTGGTAACTTCTCCTGCCCTCTCCCTGCTGACCCCTAGATGTGCCACATCACTGAAATGCTACCCATTTGCAGGGACAGCATAACTTGGGGGTACCCAGTAACATACTCCATAGGAGACACCAAAAGCCTGATCTCATGGGTCATGAGATGTTCTTAAATACCTTTAGAATAAAGACTTAGCCCAATATTTCCAAGCCTATTTAGCCTATTCTTCCCCCTCTCCCCCCCCCCCCCCCCCCCCCCCCCCCGATTAAATCAGTTTCTGTTGAAGTGAGTTAGAAATCCCCAAAATAATACTGAATATGCCTCAAACTAATAGTTACTGAACGACTTTCAATACTGAAACTCTTCCACTCACAGTATCTGGTCTACGATTTACAATGCAGGTCATTATTCCTTATCTGTATGTGTCAATCTTCCAACCTGCAAACTAGCAAAGTGACATTTCCCTCCTTCCCAGAAATGGCTGTGCCATCATTTAAAGGCGTGACAGTATTTAGCGCATTCTGGTCATTTTCTAGCCTGAAAAAGAAGGTTTGAGAACAATCCATAAAAAGCAAGTTTTGTCTCTATTCACTCTTCTGTCAAGAAAAATATCTCAGAACTCATGAAGCTTTCCAGTTCTGTGATGAGAAGACAAAATGGTAAAAACTACTTCATTTTTCTCCCCGATAAATGAAGAACTGACATGCCCAAGGATAAATATTCCTCTCACCCCAAAAACTTTACAAGCAAAAAAAAATACACCTTTCCAAAAGTATTCCTCAAGGTGGTATTTTTATTATTATTTTTATTTTTTTAAAGGGAAACACGTTTGGAAGGTAACACTCAGCAAGGACTAATGCGAAACTATCTGTTGAGTTTCTTTAGATTTTATCCTTTAGATTCATGAAATCTCATTTCACAGTAACCACATGCCCTGCACCCAGAGGTCAGCTGCAGCTACTAATTGGGTGACCTGTGCAGAAATATACTGGTTTCCGCACTAATAGACCTCGGTATCAGAATAAAATGTGAGCTTTAAGCTCTCCCCATCGCCCAACTGCCTACCCCTTGTAAGCAGCTCATGTCTCTCTGCACATGCAGCTGGAGGCAACTGATTGTGTCATTTTTGGAGAGTAGGGCCATTTTTAAACTTATTTTAGTACGGTGTGAAGAATCTGGGAGAGATTTCCTATGGCTCATAGGAGAGCAATCAGAAATATGAATTCCCGTCTCTCTTCTCCTGAAACAAAATGTTTACAAGACACAGACCTCATCGGCTCCATGAGACACCGTGCTGCGACTGTCAACCCAATCCTTCGGCTGAACGCTAAGCATATGGCCAGCGTCATTATTCTGATGAAAAAACTGTTCCCTGCCTCTGTTCCCTAACAAAACCCTTTTCCCTTCATGGCAGTGACTCCCATGACGGCCTGAATGACGACACTGCTGGCTGGTACAGGAAGGCCTGAGTCAATAGTGGATGGATTCCTCGAAACAAGTGGTAGCAGGGACTGGGAGTAATGACCCCTGTCACATGCAGAGCATAGCCTTCCAGGTCACTCTGGGTTTCTTGCAACAGGAACATGTCCCGCAGCAGGCCCAAATACACTCACAAGCATATTTTAGAAAAGAAAGAAAAATAAAGAGGCCACTATGTTTGCCAAGAGAGGCCTCATCAGTGGGAAGCTTCCAGTGGAAAACAGGCAAAGCTGTAATATTGGGGGGGACTATATGACACCCTAGAAAGATCCTGCCCTCCCTAACAAACCAGTAACTCTCCAAGTTCATGTCTGAACCTCCAGTTCTCTCCGATGTCCAAGCCAAGCCTGGGTGCATCTCCAAGCTCAGCCACCCTTCCGTTCCTGCACTGCAATGATGTCTTGCTCCTGGCTCTGCTTTGCAGGGTTTTTTCTTAAGCAGGAGGGCCAGTACTTCATCATGAACAGTACCACACCAATTTCTTTCCCTGCACGGCAGCTGCATAATGTACACATCACATGGGAAAGCTCCCCTGGGACAGATATCACATCCTTTTCAGAGATGGACTGAGCTCCATCGCACAAGAAGTTGACTTTCTGGCTCTTAGCACTGCTCCTATAGCCAGCCAAATTCAATCCCATCGAGTGTACAAACACTCTTGTGCCAGCGCTAGCCTTCTACTTTCGGAGATGCTTTCAATCCCAGACATTATCACGAATGCACGTACAGGAGGTAATTGCACCATCCCCTGGTATCGATTTGCTAGGCTAATCTAACCACATACAAACTGCTTCATCTTCATTAAGTTGGTTTAGGCAGACAAAAGTGAAAAGAAATAAGCAGATAGTATATTTTTCTTATTTCCAGAGTGAGTTTTAGGCTCACCCTTAGGAGAAAGTCCATTTGCAGAACCTGGAACCAACCTAAGGACTTTCCAGCCTCATCCTATGCCTGAACCGCTGCCGCTCACCAGCTGCAGCTCAATTTACTGGTTCATCTTCTACTCACAGTTACCCTAGCAGATGCTGTTCCTTGTCTGCACTTCTCCCCAGGCTACTCTGCAGGGTAGCAAGCATTTATCTTTAGGTTTGTTATACTCTGCCCGGTTGGACTCCCTTCCCAGGGCTGCAATATATATTTAATACTTATTTCAAGAGTTGACAGCCTGGGAGGCTTGAGTGGTGAACTGGCAGAGAAGAAATAATTACTAAGTAGAGGGGCACCAACCTGCCAAGCATTTTAATACCCCTCATAGAAATAGAGATGTGACTTTTCAGCAGTCCCGTGGTGGAGAAGAAAGCAAGCCCAAATCAAAGACACCGCTGCCCTTTTATTATGATGATGATTTCAGTTGTGCAATAACAAATCCTGTCAGATCTTCAAGAGAGAGGAACAGGGGGAGAGAAACATTGGAGCAATACGCAGAGGAAAAACAGCCTGGAAAGAGGCAGCACAGGGGAGAGAAGTGCGCCCAGGCTGCTTCATACTGCCAGCACAGGCTGTCCCTAGGGAATGCTGCAGCTCCAGGATGCTTCTAGGTGGCACCAACCCAGGCATGACCAGCAGACCCTGCGATCAACCCGCACAAGAGGTTTATCCCAAACGTGCAGTGTAGTAACAAGGAGATTTTCAGGCTGGCCTTGGAACAGAGAGCAGCTGGGGTTTGTGACTGCTGCTTTTGTGTTTCTCATGCCCATTGCTTGCAGCAGTGCTTCCACATTGTATTTTAACCACCTCCTCTCCCTCATCTCACATCCTCACCAACTCCTTGTGCAAACATCATACTGGGATCACAGGTCCTGGCTGGCCCCAAAAAACTGACATCTCCATCATAACTTGTAGGAGCTATGTGGACTCTTTTCCCTTCTACATCTTTTTTTTTTTTTTTCCAAAGCTTAAATACAGTTCTGATGAGCACACAAGGTGTCTTTCCTCTAACAAAAACTGCAACCTATCAGCTCTTTACTTCGCTACTCTTCCACAAGTGAATCAAGTGTTTCTGGAACATGCCTCTTCAATAAATCCTGGTTTTATCTGCCTGTAACAATAACGTAGTAGTAAAATAGCTGAACAGACAACCAAAGCTTCAGCTTTATAGTTAGCTTTATAAATATTTTCAAATGCTTATTGGTCCCTTAAGACATTTTTGAGGCTCAGGTCAAGTAGACCCAAGGCAGCAAGCTCTGATTTTTAATTTCCTTTCTATCTACAAAACTGTCTGGGCTTGGCCAAGGAGGTTAAACCATGAGAGCTGTCTGACTCTGGAAGAGCTTCCCAGTGAAAGGACCATTGTGAAAAAGGGAACTTTAATAGGTTAAAGGGGAATAACCATACAAATACAATCTCTAAAACTGACTCATGCCACAGTTTTATTAAGTACTGCTATAGCTATGATCACCTAATGATATATAGAATGTAATGTTTTCACTAAACTAATAGAGATAAAGGAAAAAAAGCTTTTAAAGCTCTAACTCTGAAACAGTCAGGAAATTTCAGGCTATGCGTAGGCCGGAAATAACTGTTCTGAGTTTAGTCAAGTTTGTTAATTACAGAGAAAAGAGTAATTAGCACCTGTAGAGCAGACGAACTGTGCTGGCAGGGAGGAGCTGGTAGGACCACCAGCCCTTGTAGGGCTGCAGGGTGGGTGAGAGCTCTCAGCTCTGAGACAGCAAGAACCAAGATGAGAGAAAAACAGCAGCGTGTCATAAAAACCAACATCTCCACCGAGTCTGTGGTTTGTAATGCCCAACGGAACCATGGATGGTGATTTGTGGGCTTGGTTCTGGAGATATTTCATAGGTCTGTAACACAGAATAATGGTAGCAATAGCTTTGCAAAAACCATGCTCTCTGAGCAGCACATTTCTCTCGCAGATTGTCCCACTGACAAATGTCTTCAGGATGAACCCAGCCCAATTGCTACCAGGCTTTATGTCTTTCAGCACTCCATAAGCACTGCTCTGTCTGAAAGCATATCTATGTTTTTAATGTAATCTATTTCATTTGTTCCAATATAAGCTGTTACTTTCCTTGACAAACATTGCTTCATCTGCATTGTACACAAACAGCCTGAAGATAAGCCCCTGACATACTGTTTGCTGAAACACATACGGCTTTCCAGGGAAGGGTAAAAGGAGTGAGGCAGGGGGGAACACGGTTGATTTTTCTGCAAATGGTGCTTCTAAACAAATGGGGTAGAGGGGGTGAGTGAGCAAGAATTCCTGCACCCAAAAACACATCTCACGCCCCAAAGGCAAAGCTACAGAAGGCAAAAAAGCTTTGCACAGAGAAATTGTCCAAAAAGAAAACCACATAACACAAGTCAGTGAGTGGAGAAATAAGGAAGCTGGGGGGAACTTCTTCAAGAGGAATCATTACAGCACAGGAATTAAGAGCACGGCATAGCTAAGACCCACAGAGCTCTGCAGTCGTGTTTAATGTCAGTCCCCCAAAAAATGCGGGCAGCCTAGCAGTTGACACTTGAGCATGTCAGTAATTCTCCACGTAACGCTTGGCCTCCTTTCGGTGCCCTGTGAAGCTGGGAACTGTCTCAACAGCAGCATTTTTCTGCCTTTGAATATGCTGAGCAGAAAGAAAAGCTGCTTCTATTGTGGGGAAGAAAAAAAAAAAAAAAAAGAAAAGAAAAAAAAAAGTGGGGAGGAAATCCTGATTATGGTTAAAAGCTAGGGTGGAAATGATGGGTGCAGTCATTTCAGGAAACAAGTAGCTTGTTTCAGGGCAGGCTCCTCCATGCTTGCACTCTGCTTTGAGATGACCCCTGAGCAACAGCAGCCCCCAGAGAGCTCCCCAGGGAGGGAATCCCAGCGGGGTCCCCAGCTTGAGCAAAACACCCAGACAGACTCAGAAAGGGGAAGAGAGCAGCATCATCCCTTGGCTTTCCTTGCTGAACTGCCATTGCTACCCACAAACTACAAGGATTTCACTCCCTCCCTCCCTCAACAAAACCCACTGCCAGGACAGTGGGTTTTAATCTGCTCAGCAGGCTCCTGAGGGCTAAGAAAGGTGACTTAAAGAAAAAGCAAGGGAATACATCCCACATGGCCACAAGGGGATGAAACCCTCCCCTGATAAATAGCTGGGGGTCTCTAGTGGGAAAGAGGATGGAAAAAATAAATCACTGCAGTCATTTAAATTAGGAGTTGAATTTGGCTACAGCTAAATAATGGCAGAAGAGGTAGAACCTGCAGCAGGATTTGGATTCTGGCTGCTTCCAAGCTGAGTGCATAAACATGCTAAGAGTCAGGTCTGAAGCAGCTTTTCATTTCACTGCAACTGCATAGAGTTGTGAGGGGTTTGGGGTGGGGATGGCAGGGGGCATCACATTCAGTATATTTTGTTTCTTTTTTGCTTTGCAAAGGCATATGTTCCTTAAGTTTGAACAGCAGCAGCCTGGCCACTTCAGAAAAATTAGATAAAAGCAGCTTTTGAGTAGCGAATAAAGCAGGCTGCAGGGAAAAATTCAGCTTGAGCTTTTTTTTTTTTTTTTTTTCTCCCCATTCTTATACAACACGTGGGAAACCTGGGGAGGGATTTGGCTGGCAGCCTAAGACTTCTAAATGTAGGTGTCTACATGGGGTTTGAGTGAGCTGCGACTACAGTCAATGAGGGCTCAAAAAAGGTGCACAACGTAGGCATGTGGCGCCTACTGAGCCCAACCACATCAGGATCTCAAATCACCTGGGTCATGTGTAGACACCTACGCAGAAATGCCAAAACGTAGGTGTCCTGATCTGCAAGGTGATTCCCATCCCGAGGTCACCTGCAAGGAAGTTCATGGGCTGATTAGTTATGATAGATGGTGACATTTATAAGGGCCCTGGAGACACTCGCTGCTCAGATCTTAATTGTGATGTTACGGATCACCAGGTATTAATTGAAACATCTGTTAAAACACAAAATCAAGGTTGGAGCCTTGAATAAACATCTTTTTAAAAGATACCCTATAGATTTCAGATTTACTAAGGAGACACAAAGTATTGATGTTTCCCTTCTGGAAAAGAATTGTATTTAAATTGATTTTTTTTCCCCTTCCTTCTTGATGAGGTGCAATTTCACAGGGATGAACCCCTGGGGAGCTCATATTCAGCTTCACAACTCAAGTAGGAACAGCCCTGAGACAGCTGTAAAAGGGAAAAGAGGATCATGAGGACAGCAGCTCAGCAAACACGGAGCTGGGGCCTCCTGACCTCCTCTGGTTTCCTGACTTTAAATCAATGCAAATCAATGAAGCCAAGTTGTGAAGTCCTGAAGAGTTTATCCAACCAGCATCACCAAGTCTGTTGCCCATCCCACTAGTGAAATGCATCAGAAAATGATCCTGAATTAGAAAACTCCCCCGATTAATTTCTAATACCTGAATTTGAACTGAAACAACAGAAGTGTAAATCTCCCAGCTCAAACACTGAAATGGATGGTTAGTGATTGCCCTGGGGGTAAGAAATCCACCTAATGTGATTGCCCTGGGGGTACGAAATCCACCTAATGTGACTAATGGAGGAGTTGAAGGCTGTTAACATCCACGGTTTCAGTTGACTGGAAGAGTGACTTTGTTAATGTAAACCACATCAGGGTCTCCAGAATTCAAGCACAGCTCAGAAGCTAAAATAGGTCTTTAAGTCCAGGAAATACTCCGTACATATATAAGTTAGTGCTGTAGATAAAATCTGGCACAATAAAACGCCAGCAAAGCAGCACTAATGTGTGCTTTCCAGCCATGAGCAGCCCACAGCACACATCCCAGTGTCCCTGAATTCACTTTACAAACCAGCCACCTAAGAATTGCTGGACTTAATCTTGATGTCACCTACGCTAACTTTGTAGCAGGGCTGTGCTCGCTCCAAGACATCGCATCTGCACAGCTGACGGAGGAGTGGTGGATGAATGTTGGAGGCAAGAACCGTAACAGCAAAAAATATCGCACTTGCTTCCGCCTCTTAACCCTACCTGCTGCCTTCCTGCAGATCAAGCTGTGCTCACACAGGCTATTTATATTTGTGTGGATAGGCAATTATTAATCATAATTGCTCGTGCTATTATATCTCTTTCCTCATCAGGGTTTGTGCATGAGCCTAAGTAGTTTAAAAGTGATTTGTAGCAAAGCTAATAGCCAGCAGATGCTTCTAGTCAAGCTGAAGTTTGGGGACAGAACATCTTGGCACTGTTAACAATATCCTTATCAGAAGGAAACTTTACATCTCCAGATGCCTCTAAGGGATCTAAAAACCCAAAGCTGGAGAAGTCTGGTATTGCCCCATTCAACAAACAGAAGGGCTGTGTAAGGATTTTAGGAACATCCAGCCACTGGCGGCTGCAGGGAGCACCACCTGAATCTCAGACCTTCCCCAAGGCACTTGCTAGTGAATGAACTTTTCCTGCATTATGGGTCTGGTAATGTGAAAGGTAAAGCTCGTGCCTGGAGAGATGAATCATCCCAGAGAGATCCCTGGTGGTCAGGCACAAGGCCAAGCAAGCTGCAGGTTGCTCCAAAAAAAGGGAACGGTGACAAGAAGACCGCTCAGCTGGTGAACGGCCTTCCCGAGCCACGCACGAGACCTCCCTGACGTGGTGTTGGCTGGGTTAGCTCTGGATGGAGGCCAATCTGATAGCCGGCATTGCTTCCCTTCCTCTCCCAGACAGAGAAACCGATGGTCCGGTCCTGCTTCCACTGCAGCCCTCTGGGATCTCATTTCCCTCTGGCACAGACACTCCCCACCTTGGCTGGGTTCCCACCCGAGCGGAGCTCGTGATTTCTGGAGAACGTCTGGGAGCCCGGAGGGGAGGGAGCAGCGAAACACCGAGTGCTCAGCACTCCCTGTGGGAAATCCTGCCTCAAAAAGGGACAAACCAGTGCCATGGCATGGGAAGGCTCAGAAACCCTCACAGAGGGGGCTGGAGCATCTGTCTGTCCATCTGTCTGTCTGCCCAGCCACGCTCTCCAACCCACCTGCTGGCCCAGAGCTCCAGGCCTTCTCCTGCTTCTCCAGGCATCTCTGACCCACACATTTGGATCACAGCTGGGGATTTTTCCTGGCTGTGTTTCCTAGATTTTGGTCCTCTCGTGGGATTTTTCTCTTCTTTCTAATACCAAAGGCGGAAAGTCGATGAGACCAGAGAGCAGGGTTGTGTTCATTACACATCCCTTTGAGGCACCAGCACACACCTACATCCCCTGCGCCACCACACCACGGCAGTGACCTTACTGTGCCATAAGGAGAACAGGACAGGACCTGCCATGCTCATAAAACCAAGCTAAGTCCTGCTCCTCATCCAAACTGGAGTAACAACATTTTTCTTCATGTAGATAATTAGACTCCTTTCCTGCGTCTGACCCACTGATTGCATGCAGGTGTGACAAACCACCTCCAAGTGCACGCAGATCTGGCTGAACAGGGACAATTGATGCTGAGCAGGACAATTGATCCTGACCCTTTTCTTCTTCTACAACAAGGATTTGTGGCTGGTAAATACCTGGTAACCTCCCAGTCCTACACAGTCAGCAGATGATGTGGCAAGCAGAAGACTGATTTTCACCAGATACCAGTATTTCCAGTTGCTTCTGCTGGAGACCATCTGGTAAAGGGGAAATGCTATTTTTTTTTTTTCCTGAAAATTGTACAAGCTATCCCTTAAGGAGACAAGGTACAGTACAGCCCATGCAGTGACACATGCAGCGACACACCAAGGACATGGCTGAGTCACAGGCTGAGCAGACGTAGCCTGAAGGGCTTTGGGGCAGCTACACCACGCCGCAGAGCAGCATTGCCTGGCTCGGCATCCCAAACCTTCCCAAATCCATTTTTCTTTAGGTCTCATTCTTTCCTCTTTCCCAAGACTCAGGAAAGCTGAAACACCTCCTTCATAACCAGTCCCATCCCCTACTCATATGCCAGTTGTCCATCCGTAAAACTGCCAGCAGACCTCACTGCTCTGCATCTACTGAGTACTGTGACCGCCACCCTTGGGGTGAGAAGAGACATCCACTGCTCAGCTGCACCACTACAAAAGGGCAAAACCAAGACCAGAAAATAGCAGCAGCATCCCAAGCCCTCCCCAACCAGACTTTCCACGAAGCAGAACAGACCCTGCCCTGCATTTGTATTCGGCACGGCCCTCTGGCTGTCACACCAGCTGACAGTGCAGTGGGGAGGGAGTTTGAACCAGAATATTTTTAGAGCACTTAAAAAAAGGATAAAAATGAAGCAGCATATACATCGACACCCGAATTAACAAGCCAGACAGCTTTCTCTGTCCATGGTCCCATCTGCTTTCTGATGCTGGATATTTGGCGACTATCCCTTCTCTTTAAAAAACACCAGGAAGGACTTATCTCCTTTTACAACACATCGTGGTCCCCCTCGTGTCTGCTCCTCCAGAGTGTCCATGCTGGGGACCGACCCCGGCTGCAGAATGGTGTGAAGATTGTGGTGTGAACCCCCCTGCGGGTGGGCTGCAGCACCACGCTGCTTAAACAGCCTTAAATATTCCACATAGCCTCCCCCCCCACCCCACATCAGACACTGTAGTTTTGCCTATTTTGCTCTTTTGCCTCATTATGCCCTAAATGAAGGCTTCTTAAAAATATGCACTGCTGAAAATTTGTACTCTGAAAGCTTTTAGTCTTACACAGAGACAATGAAACTTTTGGAGTTACCCAGAAGTAACTGGGCACCTGGTGCTCTTAGGTGGCTTTGAATGAATAAATAAATGCAATTATACATAGATAAATGTTAATAAATCATAAAACTTAGATATATTACTGGGTTTGTGACAAGGCCTTTTTCAAACACATAATTTCATTGCTAAATGAACTTTGTGTTGGATGCAGGAGTTAGGTTACAGGATTCTAGTAAGTACCTTGCCTCTTCACCAAAACATGGATTATTTTGGGTTAAGTGTATTTATCTCAATTCTCAGATTCCCAGTCAATGGCAGATGAAAGAGATGCAGATATGGCTGAAGCGGTTGTCCCATGAACTTAAATTTAACTGTTTTTTTTTTTTTTTTTTAAATGATCCTGTTTCCAGCATTTACATTTAAGCTGTTGAAGGACCAGATCTGAGTTTTTTTATTCCTTCACATACACCTCATGGCAGCAGCAGAATAAAACTCTGAAGAAAAGCACAAATTACCCAGCAGGGCAGACTTGGCTACTCCAATATCTTGCAGTCTGAAGGCACCTGGAACCCACCAAGTCCTTCAAATTATCCACTTCCCATTTACTAGACACAAACATCTCCAATTCATTGCTCTCTGGGCCAGCAACCCAACAGAACCCCATAGGGATTATTCTGGATTTACTCTGCATCGCACACCCGGCATCCCAAATTTAGCACTTTTCGCCCAAGTGTTAAACTTGACCATTGCAGGAAGCAGGAGTCTGGTGAGCATGGCTTGAACCACAGTAAGTAAAATTTACCCAATTTCCTTTTTCCACATCTGTAAATCATGAGAGGCCAAGGTGAAAGTTTATGACAGCAATTAGAAGTCACAGTGCCACCACAGTTTTATAGCAGTGAACTTCTCAATCAGCCAATTGTTCTTGTACAAAGTTTTTCCAATGACACACCAATAAAAGTTATCACAATAAACTGCGCGAGAAGACTTTGCTGAGTGATCGTTGATCCCAGAGCCTTGTTACAATCACAGAACTGCTTCTGCTTTAAAAATGCACACCGATTCCCAGTCTCAAGCTGAGAAACAAAAACAACAGGGATTTTCTCTGGCATCAGACACCTCAGCATTAGTCACCTCGCAGATCAGCGGAGATAAGGAGCTTGTAAAACCTCTCTAACCCACTAGCACAAACCAGGTGCCAGGAATGTTCAAAAGAACGACAAAGCCACCGCAACCAACGGTTCCACTAAACCGAGGCAAGGAAGTGAGATAAAGTACAAAACAAGAAAATCCTACAAAGGTGGAAAAGGGACCAGAGCTGGCCTTTGGGCTGCATGGATGCTGCAGTTCGCCCTTGTCCCAAAGCTTCGTGGGTCTGCGCTCATTGATATGACCAAACACACTGGCATACAGGCCTGATCCTACCAACACTTGCGTGTCAAACTTAAGCAGACTGCATGACTGATCTGCAGGATCTGGCCCCCAAGGACCTCTTCATGCCAACAGCGTTTAAAAAAATGGGATTTTTGCCATGGGCTTCAGTGGAAGCGGGAGCTGGAGCAGCTCCAGCAGCTGGTGGGAGCGCTACCCCCTTCTCACTTCCCCAGCTCGAGCCCCGGCCGTGAACTATTTTGGATTTTCCCTAAGGCAAAATCTGTAGAATTCCTGGAACTAATTGCCTAGCCATTATTTATTTATTTATTTTTATGATTTAATCCATTTTCCCAGCCTGTTCTTCTACAAAAAAGAGTCTTTAGTGATGCAGGTGGTTGGGTAGCTCGTGCTGACAGCCGAAAAAATAATAAAATTAGTCCATTTGTCTTGTTTCCTATGGGGCAAGGGGAGAAGAAAAGGGACACAAGTGATGCAGTCCCAAAGCTGGGTAGCTTCCCACTCTCTGGATTGCTCTGCCTCTGCCTGCTGGGGACCAGAGCAGCTTTGGGCAAACCGCTGTCACCAGCCAAGCGAAGAGAAGCAACCTGCTGCCTAGTACCAAAAGCACAACTCAGCTCCTGGGGGCAACCTCACCCAACCCAAAAGCATTCTGGGGAGACAATCACACCCTTCAAGGAATGAAACATGCAGGAGAGGATTAGAAGTAAGAGGGAAACTCAGCCACAACCAGCTCCCCATCTCCTCCCCCTGCAGCTCGCTGAATTAAAATGAATGGTCTCGTTAAAAATCAGACACTGTGAGGAGTAAGGTGACAGATGAGAGCTTCGGTGAAATGTTCAGCATCCAACCCCGTGCCTGCACTGTTTGCACAGACAATTAGCTTTTGCGTGCACACGTGTGTGTGTGTGTGAGTGCCAGGCACAGGAGAAACAAGCTCGTTTGCTAATTCTCCAGCGTGCTACCAGCCGGATGCAGCGGGGATGGAAACAGCAGTGCCCCACTCAGGGACCTGCAAACGTGGGAATTGTAAGCAGGGGACACAACAGCCAGAAAAGCCATCCTTTGCTCCCACATTCTGCTCATCTCAAACATTGCATCCACATGAGGTTTGGGTGGCAAAGAGCGGTGCTTCACTCAACTTCTCCCGGTGGCTGATCTCTGTGCCAGAGCGCCCTGCCCTGCTGCTCCCTGTTCCCTCAGAATGTCAGCCCGCTGCTCCCAGGGTCAGGGGAGCTTTGCACAGAAGGGTGCAGGAAGCTCCCGGACGGGAACCAAACTGAAAGCCAGGCTGCAAAGGCTGGATGGCAACGAAACCGAGAGTCAGTCCTGATAGAAAACACCGAGAACCCAAAGTGAACCCCTCCGGCTCCCGCGATCCTCTCACTCTTGAAGAGGAAGCACAGCTCGAAAAACAATTAATTAATTAACCGATTCCTATTGCACGGACTATGCAGGGAAAGGGAAACCCAGCGGAGACGCACCTTTAACCACCACCGCTTCCAAAGTTGCCCAAAGTTTGCCCAAAGCAAAACCCCTTCGCCAAACCCCTTCCGAAGGAGCGAACACCGGGGAACTGCTGGCCCCGTGGCTCCGAGCCGGGGACACTCACCGCGGAGAGGAGGCAGCTGAGCACCACGACGCGCAGCCCCGCGCACCCCATGCTGCCCGGCTCCGGGCGGTGCGCGCAAGGCGCTGCGCTGCGCTCCCGGCGCTCACCCGGCAGCCTCGCATCCAGGGAGGGACGGGAGCAGGAGGAGGAGGAGGAGGAGGAGGAGGAGGAGGAGGAGGAGGAGGAGGCGGCGGCACCGGCCGCCGCGCCCCCGCCGCGCCTCTCCGCCCCCCGCCCGCCCCAGGTGCCCGCGGCCCCTCTGCGCTTCCCACGGTGTCCCCTCCCTCCTCCTCCTGTTACCCCCTTCTTCTCTCTTTTTTCCCCGTCTCCCTTCAATTTTACTCCCTTCTGCCTTCTTCCTTTTATTCTTTTTCCCTTCTTTTGCCTGCTTATTTTTTTTTTTTATCACGCTTTTCTTTTCCTCATGTTTTTCTTTCTTTCTCATTCCTTTCACCGTTTCCCTTTCCTTTTTACCCCCACTTCGTCCCTTTTGCTTTTCTCCTCTGGTTCTTTCGTTCTTTCTCTCTCCGTTCGTTCACTTTTCCTCTTTTCTCCTTTTACATGTTTCATTTCCTCCCCCCCCTTTTTTTTCTACTTTTCACTGTTTCCTCTTTTCCACCTTTTTTTTCTTTTTTCCCCCACTGTCCCTATATTTCATTCTCCCTTTTCCATTTTATCTTTCTTCTCTCTTTTCCCCCCATTTTCCCATTTCCACCCCTCTTCTAATTTTAAAACTTCTTCGCCCTTCTCCTCCCTTTTTTGCTCCCCTCCCCCACCCTTTTTTTGTCTTTTCTCTTTCTCTTCTTCTTTCCTTTTTAATTCCTTTCAATTCTTCCCTTTTCACCGTTTTTTTTTTTTTTTTTAATATATATATATATGTGTATATATATATATATATATTTTTTTTTTTTTTCCCTTAACCCATTACAGTGGGATGGAGAGAAGCGGAGGTAGAGGAGATCATCAGAGCTTGAATTTTACTTTTTACCCACCAGCTGGTGGAGTCACTATGGGATTCCTCCAGCCCTGGAGCAAGAATCTTGTACATCCATGACTGGCTGTGCCAAAGCATCTCCCTCTTCAGGGAGCCAGGAGCCCTTGTAGATTAACCTTGCAGGCAGCAAAGTGCTGTGTTCAACAGCTTGCTGGGGTCTGTCCTGAAGGCACAGAGGAGAGTGCTGAGGCATGGCCTTGGCACAGGGACAGGGGTTAGAGCTGGTGGGGCTGTAGGTGGTGCAGATGTCACCATGAGGTCTGCAAGGGGGTCGAGTGGTGCTGGGGGAGCAACCCAACACTGCTGGGAAGGGATAGTCAGGAGCATTTGGCTTTCTCTGAAGCAGCTGCTGGATTGGGAGGGCTGCGTGGACAGCCAAAGAGTGCAAATCCCAGCCCAATGCAGTCAATCCGTATGCCTGCTCTCTGCCCTTCTACCCATAAAAAGAGAAAGAAGTTCCCAGATGTCTGTCAGTGGCACGATGTTTCTGGAGTTGTGATTCTGAAAGACAGCTCAAGGCCAAATTTACCTGTATTTTAGATGTAAATGTAGAAAACCCTCCCCTCTCCCATACAGTGTGGAAGGTTTCATTTCAAACCAAGGGCAATGCTCTTTTTAACTTGAAAGAAAACACAGGTATAGGCTTGCTTTAGCACGAAAACCCAAACAAGTCCCATAAATAAAGGTGACAGCAAGAAAAATAATATTCTTCTTTCTCTTCTCTCTCCTGCACTGCTAGATTTTCAAGCTCAGATGGGCAGATTTATTGTCTTGCTATATGCAGTCTCTAGCTCTCGTTAGCAAATCGTTAAAGCACTCCCTTCTTGGAGTTAACGTGTAAAAGATACCTTTTCCCCTTTTACTCTCTTTGGAGAGACCTGTGCATTTATGGATATTTGGAGGACATTTTTTCCCCATTCTTTTGCATTTGATACGAATAAAAACAGGCCTGTATCTTGTTTGCCTTCATAGGACTGATGGTGGCTTATAATTGCCAGTGTAAAAAGAGGGACGAGATGCTAATTGCATCAATTAGTTGTACAACGATTTGAACACACAACAAAGCTATTTAAAACTCCATTCTGATTGTAAAATGACAAGGGAACAGCCGATTAGCTGGTCATTGCATCTCGCAGCTAATAATAGCCACTTTATATTTGCTTCTTTCAGTTATTATGTGGCCTGAATGCATTCAAGTAGCTTGCTGGAGGCAGATTTCCCTGGGGGGGTGGGTAGATAAAAAGTAGTGGTAGATGTTGGTCTTCAGCTCCTTTGCAGAGAGGGAGCCTGAATGTTCCGAGTCTTGTGACAGTGGTTTTACCAAGAGAAATCTTGACCATTTTTCAGCATCCTGTTTTGGACATTTAACATACGTTTGGCACCCCATTTTCTCTCTTCTGTACCCATTCTTGTTTCCACATGTCCTCTCTGGGACAGAGGTGGAAGCCAAAACCATTCAAAGTCTAGGTGCACAGTGATTTTACGCAACAACATAGTAATGGCCAAGGTTTAAACCTTTATTTTTTTTTGCCTTGGGTGGGGACAGGAACATGTCTAAGTATTAAACTGATGATTTTCCTGATCTATTATGATATGAAGATGCATTTCCCCCATGATGTTATTCTGTTATGAGGTCATCTCCATGTAAATCTCCATGTAAATCAAATTAGGTCGATGCTTGCTCCACGGTGTTTGCATTTAACATATTTCTGTGGAAGGTTTTACAAGGCTTTAGGACTGTGTTATGAGTTCTTTTTGGAAATAGTTTGATGTAGCAGTCTAGAAGGCTTTTTTTTTTTTTTAACAAACAAACAAACAAATAAACAAAACAATTCAGGAAAGTCTTGATCCAACTCCTCCTCACACCAGCAGCAGCACAGTTAACTTCTGTGACCACCGGATTGGGCTAGTGCATCTTCTCTGTGGCTGCCTTACCTCATTTCTGTTATTTAGTCCCCTTCCGAAAATGCAATTAACATCTGAGCTGAGGCATCATTCATAAAAAGACTTATCTTTCTGGACATTGCTTGGGAAAATGCCATACACATGTAAGAGATATTGGTGGAGGCTAATAGCAGTGATAAATAAATGCAACCGGGGTGTTTCCTGTCTGTATATTTTTCCTTTCTGCCCCTGGCAATCAACAATACAAAGACTATTAACAGTAGTGTCTGAAAGGACAACATTTTAGAGCTGATTCATGCAGCAGTTTGCTGAAGGCTGGATTTGCTGTTCTGTGCCCTTGGGGTTACGTTCCCCATTTAGCTTTCTCTCCAAACCCAACACAGTGCATCTGTTCTGCTTTCCACTTTGTGAATTTGTTTAAATAAAGTAATAGCATCGCATTCCATAAATGAACTGCAAAATATATTTCTATTATTTGCATTGGGATTAGAGACAGGAAAATATTCAGCGTGTTGTTATTCAAACACAACAATTATATCCACCTTTATTATTTGCAAAATGAAGTTTTAACTATTGGTGGCTTCCTGTGTTTTAAGGCTCCTGATCTCTCAGTCAGTAGGGGAAAGCTTTCAGGCTTGGTGGATCTAATTTTTTATTTTTTTTTTTTGTATTCAAGTTTCTATTCTTTTGTAGGCCTTCCCTGATTCGTTATTAATGCATTATACCAGGCCACCAGTTGATCTAACCAACATCACTCCATTGCTATGCAGAGAGATCTCCCAATTTACTCCAAATATTTATTTGGTTCAGTCTCCTACTCCAATATTATAATGAATATATGCATTTAGCAGCCTGTTTTTGAAATTCATTTCTAGTCTGTGCACCCATTTCTGCCAAGAAATGCAGGTGTCCATGGAGGGACTGATCAGCTCCAGTAGGACATCTTGTCTGCAAACCTGCTGGAACATTTAGCCAATGTTCCTTTCCAAGTCTTCAGCTGCAACAAGAGAGGTCTTAATACCCTTCTTACATCAGAGCAAAATCCAGTCCACAGAGCAACACCATGAATGAAGAATGTGAAATATTTCGTTCCTCAATTTCTTAATGAAATTTGGCAGGGATTTTATTTAAATTTAAGCAGCTTCAGGGAAAAGGTGTAGGATATTAAATGACACTTCAGGAGAAAAGAAAAAAAAAAAAGCAGCCTGAGCCAATGGCTGTTAGTTGAAAACAACAAAATTTGAAAGAGGAATGACACCTCCCAACCACACCCCAAAATAACAATAATAGTAATAATTACAGCAAGCTCCACT
Source organism: Netta rufina (assembly GCF_964035555.1). Classification (NCBI taxonomy): domain Eukaryota; kingdom Metazoa; phylum Chordata; class Aves; order Anseriformes; family Anatidae; genus Netta; species Netta rufina. Next base: position 3,657,668 of record NC_140124.1, read on the forward strand.
CAGTTTAGTGTTCTTCATCTCTTTGTGTTTCTGCATCAGGATATGGTTTAGTGGGTGACATTGGTGGTAGGGAGATGGTTGGACCAGATGATCTTGAAGATGATCTTCCAACCTTAATGATTCTGTGATTTTATGATTCTTTGCCTTTTGGGGAAGACGGCCCCAGGACAGGGCAACTGAATGAAGTGCGATGACCTGAGGGGTACACAAGTGTGAGTTTTATCAATCCCTTCTAAGCATAGCTGATGGATTCAATTTATTTAACTGTGGATTTTTAGAATTAAAATATTGCCACCTGAGCACGTTATCTGATCTATTTTGCATAGTTTGTGGTGAGGTGACTTGTGTCCTGGACTTTATTGACTGTATTGACTAGATCTCTACCAACTCTAAAAGGATTTCATGTGACAAGCTGGAAATAAAAATGTTTATATGTAATCATCTAGTCACCATCTGAAGCCAGCCTATATCCCTAAAGTCTCTTTGCTGAATGATTTTCTTGGCAGATTTAAACAGCTGATGAAGTGTCATTCAGTGTAGCTAGAGCTTCAAACATCCATGCAAACCTGAATTATTCCTGTTTGTTCTCACTATTCACAATTAATCTTATTCTCTATCAAACCCAGAGTTCAGAATCAAAGCCCTTTAAAGCACTTTAGTAAAAAATATTTCATGTGTGTACAGGGAGTTGCTATTATGGTGAAAAATCTCTCAAAAGTGAAGAAAGATAAACAAGGTGCTAAAACTGAAATGAGTTTAATATTGTTTTACACAGTTGTCAGCTTTATGAACAGTCCATAAATATGTATTGTGAGTGCCTTTTATAACTTACATATAACTATCAAACTCACAAGTAAAATACTAATCAGATGTTTAAGTGATGAAACAGAATATATTAAAACAAAAATGAAAACAAAACCAAAAACCAGAAACAGAACAGATTTGATGATTCCCCAAGAATAATTGCACAAACCAAAATTATGGGAGGGGGCAGATTTTCAGCTGTTGTGAATCAGTCATATCATAATATCATACCATATGCATATAATTTTTATTTATTTTCTTACTTTTTTTTTTTTTTTTTTTTTTTTTTTTACCATCTGGAGGTCTAGTCCTCTGAATATACATTATACTTACCATTTACTCAAGAGGTATTGTCCAATGAAATTATTAACAATTAATACAATTTTTTAAAAATCTGTATTTTTTTCAGTGCCTGCAACTTCCAGTTGTGGGTCAGGATCACACGGTGCTGTATAAGCATTGAAAAAAAATGTTTTGCTCTGTCAAGCTTATGGCATTAGTACTGTGAGTGTGATAAGTTATAGGTGCAACACTTTTCCTGGCCCATTTTCAGTTCTCTCTCTCTCTCTCTGTCTCTGGTTCCACCCCCTCCCCTACCCCCCTTCTGGTTAGAGTATATACAAAAAACGTATTGTCCTGTTAAGTTATGAGGTTTGAGTGGTGTTAACCACACTTCAGCTAGGAGCACTGTGGGCATAGGTGCAGCTAAAACCTCTAATGTGTTGTATAAATGTTTATCGAGGTTTTGCGTTGCTGCAATTTATGTTTTTATTTTTTTATTTTTATTTTATTTTTTGAGGGAGCAGAGTAAAAGAGATAACCCTTAGGATTTTGGTAAATGAGATCACTAAGGAAAGGGACACAGAAAAAAGTTAAAAGCTTTGATTAAGGCAGAGGAATCTAATTATCACGTTGCATATGTTTTATGCATTTAGTTTATGCACAAATCCATCAAACCCCATTTTTGCCATGCCTGAGTTCAAACCTCAGGAAAAGCTGTGGATTTCATTTGTTTGTTTATTTGTTTTTCCCAAAGAAAGTGCTCTCCCCATTCCCCTACTTCAATTCTGATCCTAATTCTAAATACCTCCCCTGTGAAGCATCTTTCCTCCACTTACCATCTGCTTTGATTTTGATTTCTCTCTGAGTATCAACCTTGTGCTCCTAAAGTGGATGTCACCCACAAGGGGTCCTGAAAGGAGAACCGTTGGCCATGCAGGCTGCTGCCCTTGGAACAGAGCTGTCCTTCCTGGCAGGGAGGCCAGTCACCCAGGAGCAATGCAAGGCCATCACAAATGGTTCAGATAAGAGCCATGAGAGAAAAGAAGTGTTAGAATGTGATGAAAGACTTGGTGAGCTCCATAGGCTTGTTCTTATATCCAGGAGGTGAATGGAGCCTCAGGAGAGATTCAGCAAACCAAAGGTTTGTGCAGCATGAGCAGAATTTTTACCAGCCTCTTGGACTGACCTGCTCTGCACTGGTGCTATGGGACTTTAGACAGCTCCATGTTGACACCAAGGTTCAGGTGCCTGGTTTTGGAGCTGAATCCCACCCAAGGAGTTCAGTGAATTTGTCGCTCTCAGAGTCAGAGGAGCAGCTCTGGATGGTCCCTGTTCCCTGTGTCTCTGCTGTTTAGAGACATCTGGACTAGCTGTCTGGCTGGCACAGCAGCACAGTTTGGCTCTGTGCAGATACCAGACACCCTTGAGCAATCTAAAAGCAAGCTGACCACCGTCCAGCAGGGTTCAGGAATTCTGCTTCCATTTCTAGAGCAGTTTCAGTTCTCAGCAACAATCCAGTGGCAAAGTTCTAGAAACCTCCTGGGGTTCACTGACACAACCTCATCAAGCTAGGAAAGCATCAGAGGTGGATACATCAGAGCAGAATGTGAAACATCTGAAGAGCATGAGCGTAATATTTCAATTAAAAAGATCTACTTGATACAAGCAGACTATGATCTTGCCCTTGGTCCCTGGGGTAAGGACAAATTATCCAGCTCCTGTTGTTCACCTCAGTCTGTGAGATAAAGATAGTCATAACCAGCTCCCAAAGTCCCAGGAGAGATAAGGATTAATTGCTTCATAGTATTCAACATTTATTTTCACACAATCAATGCCACTGGGAGCAGAAAAATAAGCTTTGCAATTACTGTTACATATCCACAGGGGACCATTCACTCATGAAGTATTTGGATAAAACAGATTTTTAAAAAAAATCATTAAAAAAAAGTCTTATTTGTTTTTGGGCAGATAAACTCTTCAGGGCTCAGGAAGAACAAGTCAAAAAAAAAAAAAAAAAAAAAAAGCTGTGCAAACAAACAAACAAGTAACAACTTTGTCTGAACTCAAGATGGCAGTCTGCTGGAAATAGAATGGATTAAGGTGGGTAGAATACCATGTATTATTAAAATGGCTCTATTTACACTGGGAACATGTTAAAATTGCTCCAGGGTACATGACGTGCTGGAGACACAGAGGAAATAGGGTGCCTGACTGTCTCTCTCTCCTTTCTTCTCAGAGCTTTGCAGAGCAACGGAAGAGAGAGGAGGCAGCAAGAGCAGTGTTATGTGTGCAGGAAGCTGATAAGCAGAATACCTAGCATCACTGTGACGATATTTTTTTAAAGATAAACTTGTCCTGGGTGTTTTCCTCCTAGGTGGGAGCCACCACAAGGAAACATTTTGTTCTTGCAGAGAAGACTCTGGCAGCAGAAACCACTTGTGGAAGGATACCCACCTTCCTGATCGACATCAGATAGTATGCAAGCAGGACTCCTGGGCTAAAAGCATAATGCTCTACAGATTGAGATAAGGGCTCCACCTTATCAATAGAGGATGTGACACAGCTGATGTCTTTGTGGAGGTGGCAGGAAACGGAACATTTTGCACAGCCTGGTCAAATGCATAATAGAGCTGCAATGCACAAAGCACCCTTACTGGTGGTGTCCACAGATCAGCCCCCAGACAGTCTCTGTTTGGGTGATGAGAAACCACGGTGGGTAACATCGTGAGCTGTGTTTAAGACATTAAGAGACAAAGCCAGCAGTTTCTATACTGTAATGAATTTAGTCTGCATTGTAAGTGTTGTAAGTCATGGTGTAAGCTGGGAAAGTGAAATACACACTGAATAATATCAAGTTACACCAGGGCTCTTCCAAACTGTCTGCCTGTTCACCACTGGTTGTCTCCACTTGTCCACTGGTTGTCCCTGATCCAAGTTTTCATCCACCTCTAGTTCTACCAGCTGTGTACACAATCTCCAAAACCTGTGAGGATGGGCATGCCTGAGTTTGCTGGAGCCTGAAACCAAAGTTCTGAGAAGGCAAAAATGCCACATTTATCTCAGAAGGACCAAAAGCAGAAAAAGATGACGTTTTGGATGCCAGCATTGTTCATTGCCTTCATGTTATAAATGAAGACCTGCTCAGTCCACCCAGCTGGTTTGGGGACCACAAGTTTTGGAGCCCGGAAAGGTCTGGCAGAGCCCTGGGGGTCAGTGGACTCTGATTTATGGACAGAAAAACCCCAGGAAGGAAGTGAAAAGAGTGAATCAGTGCCCATCAGAACATTTATGGCCACGCTGCAGAGCACTATCCCATTTATTTATTGTTTTTTACACCTGCTGGGCTGAGCTTCCTTTTTCTCTTTTTCTGAATTGAACTCCAACATAAGGAAAAAGTCCAGCTGACATCCAAAGCACTGAGCATGCAGCAGGACTCTCGCTGGGATTTATCTGTTGCAGGAGATGCCCAGTTGTGCGGGACGCCTGGGCTATGTGGGCTTTTCCCCCCACCATCAGGCTACCTACAAGCTTCAGTCAGGCTCAGAGATCGCAGGGTCTCACTGGAGCTTGAGGCTTGTACATGGCAAATGAAAATAAGGAGAAGGGAATACATCTTTCCCTCTGGAACTGAGTTTTTTTGGCAGTCGGTGAACACCCTTTGTAAGACTATTGATTTTTCTTCTGTTTGTTTAGCTGGGATATCCCTTGTTTCTGCCTCAAACCTGCTATTCAAAATCCTTCTTGCAACAAAGAACTGGGAACAGAGCTGCTTATCCACTGTCCCTCAGTGTTATACTTTCTCAGAAAGGAAGAATCCAGCCAGGCATCACAGCTGGGAGCCCTTCCTCTACCCTTTCTTAAGGAAATACCTCCTGTTTGTTGCAGTTCAGGTCTCTAGCTACAGAATATCAGTTTAGAGTTCATGCTGCTTGCTTGACTCCCTCATCTGATGCATTTCTTACATAACTGCTGCCTCCAGGATAACTCTGTGCAAGCAAATTAGGTATCCTTACTATATGTTAGCAAAACATTACATCTATTGATGAAGTGTTAAGATCTAAGTCCCTTCAATGCACATAAAAAATGAAATTCAGTCTCTGGGGGTGAATAAGAAATGACAGTTCATTCTCTTGAATGAATGCTGTCTGGGAAGAATTTGTCTGATATAAATGTCATTTTTGAGATGATTTTTTTTTTTTTTCAGACTTCATTTCTTTCCTTGTAACCATGAAAAAAGGTTCTGTGCACAAAACCTGTTAGACTGACTGTACAAAACAGGGAAGCCCTCTTCTCATTCAGGGGTATTTGCAGACTAAATCATATTAGATTTAACTGGATTGACAGAAAAGGATTTTTCACTGTTCCTATCATTTTTGACATAAATGACAATAACGTAATGACATTCCAGAAGCAATCATTTCCCCAGAGATGACCAGGTCTCAGTTTCTGTATCCAGACATGAATGACAGCAAAAGAGCTAAAGTGTATGGCATTACTTTGATGCCTGTGAATTGCCACCATCTCCAAGAGGTTTGGCAATGGCCTTTTCAGGGAGAGATTTTAAAAGTGTGGATGTTGCTGTAGCCATCTAGAAAAATATCAGGCTTATAAAGACATGCTACCCATAGAAAGCTAAACATTATCCAAGCAGATGACACAGTATATGTCAAGGGACCTGAAGCATCAGGCTCCAGTGCTTCTGAGTTAAGATAATGGCATTTAATGGATTCAACTTTCCTGATGTTTTGACTCTGAAAGGGATTTCACAGAGAGGTGACAAGAATTTCTCAAGAAATGAAGATCTTGGTACTGTATCTTGCTTCTGAGATGCTACATTGCCATGCCTTTTACTGGCTCCCAATGTATTAGAGGCCTAATTCTTCTCTGGCATATCCCCAGTGAGTTTCACCAGGGTTCATTGAGGTTTTTATATTTGCTTCAACAAGAAATATGACCCTTGGCATTTATAACATCACTCTTCTCCCTAAACACTAACTTATCTCTCTACACTCAGTCTCATGTGTTTTTCACAGTGTCTCCTTTCCTGTGTCCACTTCTTGGTCTGCAGGCCCATTGGAGCAGAGCTGTTTTTCATACTTGTGCTGCACGCTGTGCCAGGCACATTTTGGTCAGCAAACAAGAGCTCCGGCTCGCAGTAGCAAAGAGCAATCACTCCTGCTCCACAATTTCATGCAGAGTGGGAGTGGCATCTGTGTACTGATTCATCCCAGGCTGCAGATAGCCTGAAAGCTGGGCAGTGTGTGGTTGGCAAAGGAACAAATATTCTAACGCAAACACTGAGGACAGAGTCAAGCATTCATGGATATGCTTATGGGAAACTTTTGTTCTCAAGCACCCAAGTTTTCTGTCACAGGTAACACAGGGGACAGAGCTTTTTAATCAAGTGCCTCTGCTGGCCCCACTGAGATCCTGCCATTTCAGGCATTCGTAGTGAGAATCCCAGGAGAAACTGGAGGTGACGGATGTGTTTTGCACATAAAAAGACCCATTGACAAGAGCAGCTGGGCTAGAAAACTTACAGTATCTTTTCCCTCTTTAATGCCACTAGTTCTCTGAGGGTGAATTCAAAGGCAGCTGTGCCATATCTCGTACTGTTTGGGGAGGTGAGTGGGTTGTACTCACTCTGCAGTGAGTCATCCCCATCTTGTTTAACTGCAGCTTACCAATTTTCATTTGTTTATGTGTGTGTTCCAGGCATATCTGATTGATGATGCATGCGTCTCTGGAAACTTACTGCGTGAAGTCTGCACACTTTCCATCAGTTTTTCAACAGCATGTGAGGAGGCTACAGGACAGAGCATCAGATATGCGGATAAAATTTGCAGAGTGAAAGATGTTCTCATTTACCCATTCATCCATGCCCAGGTCAAACCAAGATTCTCTCCTATCCTGTATATGTAGGATAACTTGTAACATAAGTACATAATCAACTCCAGGGTGAAATGCAGTCTCCCAGTTTGCTGAAAAGGGAGGAATTCACAATTTTAAACATGTAAAGCTAACAAGGAATCTCTTAATTGTGGTTTATAGTCAGCTAAGGCTTCATTGTAAGATATCATCCACAGTTAGTGAAAAACAAAAACAAAAACATTGACCTGTTCTAAATTGCAGTTACTTGAATCCTCTTGAAGCTGATGGGGTAATACTATGTGCTTAAAGCCCAATTGCTCCCTGTTTGGGGACTTACTCAGGCTGTCTTGAGCTGGGCTGAAAGTGTCCCAGATTAGGTTAAGTAAAATCAGAATAACTAGTGAGGCCCAAACAAGAGCCAAACATCACATAGAGTTAGCAAGAGTAACTGCCTGCCATCTTCTTGCTGCTGCAACTCATGATCCACAGGTTGCAAAACACTCTGCAAAGGAGGTGGCTGGTTTTTAACTCTTTGGTGCAAGCAGGGTGAAGCCTGTTTTACCTCAAGGAGATGTGATGGCATTAAAACCTCCTCTGATAACTTCTCCTCACAGGAACTGTCCTTGTCAAGGCCACAGAGCTGAGCTTTGTGGAGGCATTCCGCAACATCCCTGGAAGTCTTCAAAAGACGTTTAGATGTAGAGCTTAGGGATATGGTTTAGTGGAGGGCTGTTAGCGTTAGGTTGGAGGTTGGACTCGATGACCTTGAGGTCTCTTCCAACCTAGAAAATTCTGTGATTCTGTGATTCTGTAACAGGATGAGTGTCACTGCAGGGAAGTCTCAGTGGAACCACTTTCATTTCCTGGAGGTCTTCCCCAGTGGAGATCCTCTGGGATGGTCAGGATAGCAAAACTCAACATTGTGCATGCTCCACACCACTGCTGCTTTTCATGCTGTGCAAGCCTAGGTCTATTCCTGGACAATGAAAGTCCATGAATAAGTCCTTGTATTAAAAGTCAGTATTTGCATGTTTTTCTTTAATTATGGCCAATAAAACAAGCACACTGTCAATAGCCAAACTATAAATAGTGAAGTTTTATTGCAGTGCATCCTAGTTTGCATCTTTAGATAACCTTCCGGCTTACTGTATCATACATTAAAATATCATCACTCCCTCATAAAGACTCTTTGTTGTGCTTTCTGGGTGGAATTTGTTTGTTTAAGCACAGGCAATGTCATTTAAGGTGCCCCATGTGAGTGTGGTATACATGGTACAGGATCTATAGGGTCTACAATACTTCACTGCTTCTTTGGGCAGGCAGCTCAGGCAAGGTGCAAGTACTGTGTTAGAAAATGTTTTCTGTCAAACCGTGGTAGTCTTGAGCTATGGAGTATCTTGTTGCAGGTGTTTCTGTGTCTCCCCAGACTTCTAACAATTTCTGGGAGTTTCATCTCTTGAGTCCAGGGAAAGGTGTAGCTCAGTCCGACATAGATATCTGAAACAATGAAACCCATTCAAAACATATTTATCCCTGTCCTTTGACAGTAATGCAGCTCAGAGATGACTTGTTCAAGTATAGAAGCCTATACGGCCAAAGCTACGTGACATAGATTGCACTGGGATTTTTGTCTTTGTTGTCCCCAGCTGTGATGAAGTTAACTAAAAGCACTTGTGTGACCCACTCTTTTTGACTACAGCCTAGACCTTTCTCCTTGGCAAGGCTCTCATCTAGGAGCACTTGGTGACAGCTAGTGATATCTCATCCAGATGTGCCCTGTACTCTGTTTTTTATCATTTATTTTGCCACTTTGGACATAAAAATGGCTGACTGAATGGAAATCTTGGTGCTGATATGCTCCCAGACACTGTCTTATGAAGGGTTTAATTCAGAGAGACAGTAGAGGCTGTGAATCAGGACCCTCCATTCAAACCTGATGCAGTTCTTTTCTTCAGCTGTTCTGGCAAACCGAGATTTCTCCTTTTTTATCTGTTTCATGTGTTTAAATTTTAGACTTACTTGCTCAATCCATAAGGCCAGTAAATGTGATGGTTATAGAAACAATAGCAATCAGAGCTGAAATTATGTGCTTAGACTGACCTCTGCTTTGAGCTGGGAAAAAAGGAACAAATCACATGTGGTCTTGTTCAAAGGATGATCATCAGTGTGAGATACAGACAACTTAAGAAATAAATGCAAAGTTATCTCAGCTTTTATGCCCCCTATAGGTCCCTCTTGTAAATTGTTGTGGTTGTGCAACCTACAGAAAAAAAAAAAAGAAAAAAAAGAGAAGGGAAGGGAAGGGAAGGGAAGGGAAGGGAAGGGAAGGGAAGAGAAGGGAAGGGAAGGGAAGGGAAGGGAAGGGAAGGGAAGGGAAGGGAAGGGAAGGGAAGGGAAGGGAAGGGAAGGGAAGGGAAGGGAAGGGAAGGGAAGGGAAGGGAAGGGAAGGGAAGGGAAGGGAAGGGAAGGGAAGGGAAGGGAAGGGAAGGGAAGGGAAGGGAAGGGAAGGGAAGGGAAGGGAAGGGAAGGGAAGAGAGAAGAAAAAAGAAAATAAAAGAAAAAAGAAAAGAAAAGAAAAAAGAAAAGAAAAGAAAAAAGAACAGAACAGAACAGAACAGAACAGAACAGAACAGAACAGAAAAGAAAAGAAAAGAAAAGAAAAGAAAAGAAAAGAAAAGAAAAGAAAAGAAAAGAAAAGAAAAGAAAAGAAAAGAAAAAAGAAAAAAGATCTCTTGTAACTCACTGGAAGCTTGTAAAAGTACACTAAAAGAAGGATAATGATTTGTATTTAAATAGTGAAATCTAATGTGCTGTGAAAGGATGAAATGTAACAAGCTGGGAAGCTGGGGAGATTACCATACTTTTCAGTCTCTTTCAGCTATAGCAAATGCTTCATGTTACTTGAAATAATTTCCTGTGTAAATATTTCTGAGCATCAGTAATTTTTGAAGTTTTCTTTATAGTTTTACCATCTGACTCTGTTGGCAGTGTCTTCTGCCTGACATACTTTTATTAACCTGATACTTGGCTTTTGGTACGTAAGTAAACATAACAAATTATCTTAAAATCTGCAGATGTATTAGTGCCACTCAATATTCCATTCATTTCAAAGCTTGTTGAGACTTTTCCATTTTTCTGTATATTGAAAAGAGCGAAAAATAGAGGCAGATAGCTAAAAAATCCACAATTTTCACTAGTAGAATTTTCAAATGTTTCTTTACTTACCTAGCCAGGAATGGATTCATATTCCCCTTGTGGAAGCAATCAAAAACTTTTTATAGAAGCTATGCCATAAAACCTTGACATACTAGGAACTTACGGTCCTCTATCCCACCTATCTCATAACAGCAAAATTATTTACTTAGATATTCCACGGACATCATGAGATAACTTATATTTTCAAGCACACAAACTTTGCATGAGCTGCAGTCAGCTGTGCATGGCAAAATAATTTGAATATGCCTGTGTGACTTCCAGGTCTGCCACCTAACATTGTGACAAGGTGTGTCTGCTCAAGGCTCGATTCCTGGCTATGGGGCTGATTCATGTGGCATGCAAGGAGTGCCAGGACTCGGTGCTCCTGTGCTGGCCAGGCGATCCCACCCAGCTGTGTTGCAGTGCTGCAGTCATGTTACCAATCCCTTGTATTTGCACAGAAAGTGGTTTAGGGAAAACATTATTTGGAGTTCAAGAGGTGGCTAAGCTGTCATGTAGACATATCAAACATTCAAATGCTTGATCTAATCAGCATGCTATTTATATCCTTAGGCAATTATTAATGAGTATGCCACATTGATAAGCTAGATCAACAGACAAAAAGATTGATTTTAGTAGAGGTACCAGGGAAACCTAACACCAACATGATGAAGAATGAACCCAAAGCACAAATGAACTTGCAAATATGGACAGACTTTAGTGAACAAAAGCTGCATCCTCAGAAGTGGATGCATTTTTACACAATGATCTGAATCTGCTCATGAAAGATGATTCTGTTTTGATATGAGCACAGTGCAACATGATCTCCTTTAACTGAGAAATGCACACAAGGTAGGTATCTCCTAGGAAGTGCAGCATATGTTCTCCAAAGCTACTTTTCTGGGAAGTAGATTGGTAGTTCAGGCCTTTACAGTGAAATGAAAACATGAAGGAAGGATGATGCTCCTGATAATTAATTAATAAATAAATGAATTTGCTGATTAACTTGGGCACATCACTAGGATGATGTGATTAGTTTACTTTTTATGTCACTGCTAACATATGCCAGTATTTTGGATATCACTGTTCAGGTCTGAGGTGTGATTTGGTGCCATTTCAAATCAGCTACAATAACTGTCTCATAGCTGTGAGCAGAGGAGCCATCTGCAAAGTCAGCTCTGTAATGGCATGTCAGTAGCTATTACCCTTTAATAGTAATCTGTCATGCTGTGATATCTTTAGTTGTAGATACATCCAAAGCAATAGGTCTTAACTACGTAGAACCATTTATCATATGGGTATCTGAAAATTTATGAGGCACCGCCATCATATTTAATTCACATCAATCTTCAGTGAAGTCATTGGAATCATAAGAGGGATGAGTCTCATTCAGACATGGTACAGAAATGGAATCAACTCCGAAAATATAACCAGTTTTTCAACAAAACCCCTAAAAATCAATCTTCCACTTCAGAATATAGCCCAAAGGCTTGAAAGTCACTGAAATCACTGAAATGCAAAAGGAATGTTTAATTACTTGCTCATTTGGGAAGAGAAATGTAAGACTGTGTCCCCAGATTCATTTCAGGCTTATTTAGTAGTCTTTGTATTCAATGTTCTCTTTTGATGCTGAATTTTAAAATATTCAACATGGAAATTTGCTTTGTGGGGAAGGCTCCATTTCGATTGCAGTTGTCTAAAGAAAAAATTAAGTAAGACATTGCTATCCTGGATCATTTCATGGTCTTTGATCGTACAGGCTGGGTTTGATAGTGACAAGCATGTGGCAAACCTTTCAAATTACTGGAAAACTGATATGAGGTATACACTGCTCATGTCAGGAGTGTAGACTTCCATATAATCATGTGATGGACATGGTTTCAGGTCACACAGTAATGATAAATCCCATAACACTAGGCTGTTGCTGGGGAATGAGCTGCATAATGTCAAATTCTTTGCAATGCAGCAAACCACCACGGTCTCTTTCTTCCATTGGCACCTCAAATGCAAGGGATGGTTGTCTGATCTGCCGATATCAGTGCCTGATGCATGGGATACTACAGTAGAAGCAGAGAAGTGTTGCCACAATGCAAACCATGACATCCTGGGACAAAGTGAGTGAACAGAACAGAACAAAATAGTTCCAGCTGGAAGGGACCTACAAAGATCATAAGGTGGGTTAAAGACAGGAAATTTAAAGAGTGAGTTTTACGTTTATAGGATACAATACTACAGGTCTGGTTTGGTTGCAGCTCTGGGATAATTTAGCCACAGAATAGTTTTTTTTTTTTCCTGTTTCTCACTTGCTTTATCTCTGAAGCAGAAAATGTAAATTTGACTCAGCATATTTTTTTTTTAAGTCTTGGCTTCAGTTCTGTCTTGCAGAGTTTGGTTAAGCTTGGATGGCTGTGTCCCTTGACAAGTATTGACAAGTATTTCAGTGATTTTTGTTTGTTTAGAGGCTAAATGGGATCATCAGCTGATCTGTCCTGATCTCTTACATAGTATGTGGGATGGGTTTCACCTCACCATTTTTAAAGAGTGAATTTAGACTACCTCTTCTCAAATTAGCTCTTTTCCTTCTGCTCCTTTTATAGTAAATGGAAAAGGATTATTTCCTGCACAGGAGGATTCATTCTTCTCTGCAATACCTTTTGAGTCTAGGATGTGTAAATTCCTGGACTGTGTATAGTGGGCTCAGTCTTTGGGTGAAGCACAGCTTCTAGCAAGGTGAACAGTTTGTGCCTGAAAGTGTCAAGAGACGGTGAATTCACCACTTTGATATCTTTTGCTACTGTTTTCTCACCCTCACTATTAGAAACTGAACTCCAAAAACTGGATTGACTGTGACTATAAAGTGAACCTTGTCTAAGTCAAAGGGAAATGCCTGCCTTCTGGTATGCTGAATCTATCCCCATTCCCTGTTTCTGGCCATCTCATCTCTCAAAACATTTAGTAGACAGTTAAAGATCTTCAGAGATAAGTGATAGCAATGACTGTTGACAGGGAAAGATTTCCTCAAAGGCAGAGGGAAAGCAGGGAACTGTGAGATGAATATGATGGGATGTGGTAGAAGAATAGAAAATGTGTGCTGAGAAAAAATCAGTCACGCTGGTACTAAAACAAGGAGACTGATAAAAGTGAATGGTGACTAATTTAAAGTTAGTAAGAGGACACTTGTTTAATTATAGAGACTACAAATAACATAGGGAATTACTTAACACAATAAAAACTTACAGCCAAATACAAGGTTAAGAGGGAGAAGACACAACTGTAGGTGGCATTTATGGATGACCATGTTCCACTGAAAGTCAGTGGGCAGTAGGATACATCTGCAGCATCATTAAACAGAAAAAATAGTCATGGTTCAGAGTACCAACTAATAGCAATGACAGGATACAGAACAACAAAAATGTAGCAGGATTTGTACTTTTACAGGTAGCTTCTTCTGAAATACGCAATACCAGTCAGTACTGGAGACAGACCTATCTGTGAGACTGATATTCTTCTCTGTCATATTACCTGGGCATATCACAGTGTGGATGAATGGATGTTTCATTATGACACACTTTTGGAATAGTAGATAACTACTTGGATGGGGAAAAAACATGGAAGAGGTAAGGAAAAAACTCACAAGTCCTGACACAGATTATTTCAGATACCAGACCTAACTCTTCTTGTTGACTATTTAGGCAAATGAAAATAACAGCCCTAAACTTTGAGTCATCTGTTTTGCTCTCTTGAACAAAAAGACCGGGGGATTTGTAATTAAGACATTGAGTACCAGTAACAGATGGCCTACTTAGAGCCTTTAAGGATTTTTCTAAGATAGTTCAAGTGGTTTTTAAAGGCAGATACATTTGAACCCGTGTACATAGCCCCAGTCAGTGGTCCAGCTGCCTTTCTGGATTTGTAAGGAGAGATAATACCCAGTCCAGCCTGTGGACTCCTAAGTCCCCTTCAATTAACTCTGATGTTGATATGTTCTTGTCTATAGCTGAACAGCTGCCCTGCTGTACAGGGCATGTTTGTTACCGTGCATACCAGACAATATAAACCAATGGTGTACTCAGCTCAGATTAAGGCAAAGCCCATATAAGCATTCATTAGGGTCAGTGTGATCTGCAGATCAAGTGAAGCTGTTGTCCTTCCCCTGTTCCGTGTTGATGAGGCCACTCCTGATGCCCTGTAAGCAGTTTTGTTGTCCCACACCCTTCCTAGCTCAAGAGGAATATGAAGAAAATAAAATAAATTGAATAAAGGGCTATGAAAATGGTTAGGGGATATTTACACATACCACACAAACATGATGAGGGAGACAGTGTGACAACTGTGCCTCATTCTGCAGGACGGCTACCAACCAGAAAGTTCCCAGCCTGTACTGATTATTACACATCCACCTACAGGGAAAAAAAAAAGTGTGGGGGAAAGAGACTGTTATATATCCTATTAGGTTGCATTGGTTGTGTGGCTATATTGAGTTATATGAGTCATGTTCAGTATCCTTAGAGTGTGGAAAAGTGATCTATGCACAGGTTAAAGAAATGTTCATCAGATATGGCCTTGGCAAATGTGGAGAGGGAATAGATTAAATCACTTCTTGAGGTCCCTTCTAGGCTTGTTGTGTATGCTTCTGCATCCAGAACACTTGTCTTGACATTTTTGATTTAGCTTGGGTATACAGGCAGCAATCCTCCAGCTGTCACAGCATGCACTATTGATTTGCTAAGCTAAAGTAAATACAATTGAAACACAAAGATTCATTAAGACTGACTGTTTCTGCCTGTGGAGTCAATATGTTTTCAAAATGATGCTCTACAACCTCATTAGGGTCTTGTTCCCATTCATGGATTCACCTGTCAAACGGCAAGAGAAGAAACAAAGAGTGCACAAAATCGATTTTCAGCACTGATATCTGATTTCTTGGGAATTCAGCATTTACTTCATCATTCTTGGATGCCAGATTGACACAGGTAAATTCAGTGACTGTAGGGAAGCTCTAAAGTAGAATTATTGATGGATTAAACCCAGGGAAAGAAGGTTAAAAGAAAAAGGATTCCTCCAGTCCCTTTCTTAAGAGTGCTGTTGTTAACTTTGGTCTTTCCTCATAGGCTGTAATGTGGTTAAAAAAAAAAAAAAAAAAAGCAACACATTTTCTGATTATTTGTAATAGTGTTCTGGTCTTTTACGACCTATTGAATAACCTACTGGGAATTATCTAATAGGTAGTCACAAAGAGATTTTTATTCCTTTTTAAGGAATGAACTTGCTTCTGGATACATGAGTAATCCTCTCTGATGTTGTCTGTCTTAGATCTCTGTTAGTGCTGCAACATGGCAAAAAAGGTAAATTAAATATATCCAGTTGGATGCTTTTAATTGGCAACAAACGTCAACAGTTTCAGTGAGAAAATTTGAACTGAATTTTACCAAAGGGAATTGCTAAAATGTTTATGGAGATAATTGGTATTTTTATTTAAAAGTCTTCTTTCTGTTCCTTTCCTGGACAGTGGTTGTAAGAGGCTGGTCAGTCATTTCCATGTCCACAGCTGCTCTCACAATGATGAAAGTCTTTGCCTCTTCCCTGTGTGTAGTGATCTGCCTGTGATCTCCCTCAAATGCTTTAACTACACTTTCCCCAGGACTGAGGTTTTCATTGTTTAGGGGAAGAATGTTCAAATGTGATTAAAGATGTTTTGAGCAAAAAACCTCTGGGAATTGGTGCCCCCAAACCACCAGGCACCTGTGGGAGCTGACTCCTCTGCATAACAGGCAGCAATGCACACACTACCAGGAATTAAACAGGCGTTTTTATGCTTATCATAGTCAGAATGAAGTGTTGATGAAACAATAGTGGTGCCACAGAGAAGATAAAATGCAGAAACAGCCAGCCTAAAAATGAGATTCATTCCACATAGTTCTAGACACCAACGTCTGTCTTGGTTTCCCTAGGGACCCCCTGAGGCTGTGGCTCAATTAATCCTGAAATATGCCAGATGAGTCACACTCCAGTAACGTCACACCTTATCTGGCATGAAGGATTTCTCTTGATGTTGGTCTCAGATACAAAGTGAATGGGAGACTAAGAGAGTCTAAAGGATTTTCAGTAGTCTGCCCACAAGTTAGGGCCACGGTAAATAACTGAGCTGTATCCTGTCAAATGGCTCACAACATTTTCAGCAGTGCTCACCACATTTTAGGTTTTTGAAGGCAGACAGTGCAATGCTGTATTTACACAGCAATTACCTGTGTATGGTGAATGGATAGATGTGGCCTTGTTGCCAAAAGTCATGTGGGTTTCCAGGACACTGTGAAAAGGGCAAGCAGCAAGCCCTTTGATCTCTTTTGACCACTCCACCTCCAGGGTCAGGTCTATCTCTGCCCCCTTAGTGCCATTTACATCCTGCAGAAGCAGAACAGCATCTCTGCATATGCCTGAGATGCCCAAGTGTTGAAAAAGGTTTATGCTCAGCTCCTGAACTTCAGCCTGAAATGATTTAGAAGAGATCCTCCACTCATTTCCACCAGCTCTGCTGTGAAGATAATACCCAGGAGAGTGACAGAGCAGGCATCTGGCTGGTAACTTCCTGGACCTCAGATTGGAGTTTGGCTGAAATGGCAACTCAGGTTTTCCCATCTGCAGAACATTGCTGATAGTCTTCTCACTTTTGCAAAGCATTTTGTGCTCTCCAGAGGAAAGAGCAGGGTAGGAGCTAATAGTGGTGATGACCAGAATGAGGTGATTTACAGACATATATTAATATCAGTGGTGAGGGCTGGTTTCTTGCAAAATGCAGTAATAAATGTTGTTTGAAGTTTGTGCTGCTTCCCCACTGGGAAGAAGAAGGATAATTCACGTCAGTGAGAGTCCTCTTTACTGAAAAATGAATCCAAAAAGAGAAGTCCATAGGGCAGAGACACTTCCAAAGAAGAAGTTCTCATTCTCAACCAGTTGGATGGGAAAGCAAGTCCTTTAATAACCATTTGGAGAAACATACCAAAGAAAGAACCAACCAACCAACCAACCTAAAAAAAAAATCCCAAACTGAACAACTAGGCTATCAAGAAGCTGTGGCAGAGAGCTACCTGCTTTTGTTAGCTCCAGTGTGTTTTGACTGTGAATGGAAATTTAACCCACACCTAAAAACAAACAAACAAACAAAAAAAACCAACTCTAGGCAGTGTAATTGCAGGGACACGATACTGGTGAGCTTTAACAAGGGAGCTAGTCATAAAAAAGAATGTGTTGCAGGAAGAAGCTCAGGGCTCAGCAACTGAAGATACCTAGCAGATGGGCACAAATATTGTAATCCTCAATGAAATTTTCTGTAACCAGGGATTCCAGTAGAGTAGCTAGCCTGAAAGTGTAAATGGAAGTAATATTACGATTGTGGGAGAGAGATGAGATGAGAAAACCTTGGGAGCTACTGAGTTAGGGATTTGGGATGATAGGTGAGAACCATTGTTATAGTTGCTGTAAAAACTAAAATCCTGAGGCTAGCCCTAGTACAACATCTATCCAGACAAGCAAAACAGATACAGGAAGAGCTGAATGGTGAAAAGATGAGGGTCTTTGAGTTATATTTTGGGCACAGTAACCATTGGGCCATGGAGAGTGACATCTGACAACTGCCCCTCAGCTAATAATCTTCAACTCCCTTTCTGGACAAGAGAAATCCAGTGAGTATGGTTTGTGGAGTTCAGTTTATGATCTGTTTCTTTCTAAAGCAGCTGTCTGGATGGATGGACTTCAAATACCTCAAAATACCTATTTTTTTTTTTCTTCATGAACTGTGAAGAAAAGCAGGATACCTCCTGCAGAAAGTGCCCTTACTGTGGATATGTAACCTTAGCCAAGATGCAAGATGGAGCCTAGAGACTCCTGTGTTTTTAGGGGGAGCAGATCTACCTTAGGATTGGGGATCTTTTAGAAATCAACTGAGTTGATTCATACAATCTAAAGATGATGTGTAGGCTGAGATTTCTAAAAGGCTGCCGGAAAGATAATTTCAATTGAAATTAGGTGCAGAAGTGCCCTTAACATGTTTGTTTTATGTGATGAGATCTTTAGGAAGTTAGAGGAATCCCACTTTTAGTGTACTAGGAATTTTAAAGGATGTTGAATGCATGAAACAAGAAGCCTCCTGTTTATGCTCCTAGTCCTGTTTTGTTTTGAGACCTGCAGCTTCTTGACTGGAATCGCCCTCCAAGCTGTATTTTTTTTTTAATAACTTTGGCTTTACATATGCTGAAATATACTGACTTTAGATACAAGCTAATTTACATATAGTTTAGTCTAACACTGTACATAATACACAGTTGATATCAATAGAGTTCAGTAGAAGGACAACATCAAATTCAGAGGCAGAGGGACCTTTTTATTTGCCTCTTGAAGCCATCTGGGTGAAAGAAATCATCTACTAAGCAGCTATTGAAACTCTGAAAGGCCATGGAGACACCATGGATGAAGATATGTAGTTTCTCCCACTCACACTGAGGCAGTATACTTAGTCCAACCAACATAGCTGTGGTTGTTAGCATGCAACACACATATGTTTCTTAATAATGAGGATGATATTTTTGGATTATCATGCCCAGCTATGAAATGTCTGCATTTGTTTCAAAGAAATCTGAGGAGAACATAAGCCATGGTGAACATTTGAGGGAAAAATGGAATGTAAGCTGTATGAAAGCTTTGTTATTGTGCAGCTGCTTTTTTCCACCAAATTATACTTGTTTAAGAAAGTTTGCAATCCCACAACATGCACAGACTGGACAAAACATATAAACACAAATCCAGGACAACAGGAAAAATGGCTTAGTACTCTAAAGGCAGAAAACTTGGTAAATAGAGAACCTTGGTTAATGGTTATCTTCTGTGTAAAGATCATCAGGGTGAGGTTTAAAGGCTGAATATTTTTCCCTGCTTTTTTATGTCTGGAGTGTGAGGTCTAGGTTTTTGGATAGAGCTCAAATCCGATATAAATAAATGGTTTTGGAAAGCGAGATGTGAAATCTCAACCTATTCAAGCCAGTTTCTTTCAGCTGTACAGTTTCAAAATTTTACTCCATGTTAAAATCCAGCCAATGGTGGAGGTCAAAATACTTGGCGGGTGTATAGTACAACCCACCTTTGTTTCCTTGCATTTTCTGTACTTTCTGAGTCTTGTACCAGCTGTTGGGGCAAGCAGAAAATATGAAAAGATGGGTAGGTTTAGGTTATTTTTATCTCTGCAGCTGTTGTATCAGAATCTCATTTAGCATCTCAGTTCTGTGGATAATCTGAATGTAATTAAAGGTTAGGTAAGATTCAAATATGCACTTAAAAGTTTGGTTATTGCTATTCTAGAATTAGCACAAGTTGCAAGCACACAGTTAGGCTAGGTGTTTTACAATCTCATTATGGGACTTGGACTCCTGATTTAAATAGTTTGCAATGGAGTTGATAAAAATCTTTTTGCACAAACCCTCTTTCACAAGAACAACAACAAATCTGTCAATTAAAACACTGAGGGAGTTCATGCCCAGTTAACAGTGTAAAAAATAAATAATACAGTGTTGAGATTTTTGAGCAGACTTTTCTCAAAATAACTGTTTAATTCCTAATTTTGAATATGGTGTAATTAAGAAAATACTCTCCATAATAGCTAAAATAAAAGGATTGCTTTGAATTAATGGTTTGATTGGCACAAGATGATTTTCCCCCTTTTTTTCTTTCACTAAGAAATTAAAATCTTTAACCCAGACCATTTCTACTCTTTTTTTTTTTTTTTAATTATTATTTTTTTATTTTTTTTTATTTTTTCTTCCCTGTCACTGCAATAAACTGAAATCTTGGTTACTTGTACAGCTGCAGTCAACAGAGATTATAGCAAAAGGGACTGACAGGAAAAATCCTCAATAACCAGAAGAAGAAGACAGGACCCTGATGGCTTCCAGAACTTAGTCCACCCACCAGCTCACCCTGCCTCCATTAGACCTCTTGTACATCCTAATAAATATGTCTGTGGTTTGAAAGGCAGATATCTTTCAGACAACAGAAATATCTTTTCAGGTAAAATAACCATCCCTGCAAAAGCTTTGCATCTCACTCTGTTGTGCTCTGCTTCATGTGAGTGTGAAACTTCTGATATATTTATGTTTTATTCCGGTTTACACTCTGAGAGAGAGTGTAATAGCAAAACAAAGGGGGGGGGGGGAAGAGAGTGGTGGAGGGAGAGGGGGGGGAAGGTGTTCAAGTATTTTTTTTCCCTCTCATTCTTTATTTGGAGTGACATAGATCTTACGTGGAATTCTCACATACCAGATTTAGTCAGATATCACAACGTCATTCAAAGAATATTAATATGCTGTTTTCCCCCACTCTTTAATCTTATATATTTAACCCATCAAACATGTTCATGTACTCACTTCCCACACTAATGCTGCTCTGTGCAGCAATCAAACATTAAAAGTAGGTGCATCAAGAAGGTAAAAACAGTGACAATGTCCTTATGTGGCCAATCCCCAAATCCAGCTATTGGAATCCTGCCTTCAGTATAGAATCACAGAATCAAAGAAAGCTTTGAGGTAGAATGGACCTTAAAGATCATATAATTCCAATCCCCCTGCCATGGGCAGGGACCCCTCCCACCATCCCAGGCTGCCCCATGTCCCATCAAGACTGGCCTTGGGCACTGCCAGGAATTGGGTACCCATAGCTCCTTGGGGCACCCTGGGCCAGGGCCTCACCACCCTGAATCAAATATTTCCTCTTTATATCTGATCTAAATCTACCCTCTTTTGGTTTAAAGCCATTCCCCCTTGTCCTATCCCTAAACCCCCATCACATAGCCCCACCGCATCTATCCTGCAGCCCCCTTTAGGCCCTGGCAGGCTGCTGTGAGGTGTCCCCAGAGCGTTCTCCTCTTCAGGCTGAACAACCCCAACTCCCTCATCCTGGCTCCACAGCAGAGGTGCTCTGGCCTCTGAGCATCCTCGTGGCCTCCTCTGGACTCACTCCAACAGGTCTCTGTCCTTCTGGTGCTGGGGCCCCAGAGCTAAGCACAGGGCTCCAGGTGGGGTCTCATGAGAGCAGAGCAGAGGGGAAAAATCCCCTCCTCACCCTTCTGCCCATGCTGCTTTTGGTGCAGCCCAGGACACGGTTGGCTTTCCAGGCTGCTGGTGCATGTTGCCAGTTCATGTCAAGCTTCTCATCCACCAGCACCCCTAGTTCCTTCTTCTCAGGGCTGCTCTCAAACCATTCCCTGACAAGCCTGTATTTGTGCTTGGGATTGCCCCTGGCCCAGATGCGGGACATTGCACTTGGCCTTGTTGAACCTCATGAGTTCTCACAGGCACACCTCTCAGGCCTGTCCAGGTCCATCTGGATGGCATCCCTTCCCTCCAGTGTGGTGACCGAACCACCCAACTTGGTGTCATCAGGAAACTTGCTGAGGGTGCATTCAATTGCGCTATGTTACAGACAAAGATGTTAAAGAACACTGGTATGAGCACTGACCCCTGAGGAATACCAGTCACTGGTCATCTTTTCCAGTCAGTGGGAAAATTGCTGGTTTGAAGTTAAGTGAATATGAATATAGTGAAATGAAGGGAATATATCCGAAACAGTTGCCTAGGATCTGTTGCATGCTCTCTAAACCTACCGCATCATGAGAGATGGACATGTCTTGGAGAAACTTTTAAGATTCCTGGAGGTGGAGAATTTGTGTGTTTTCTGGGTATTCCTTTTCTGAATGTCTTCAATAGCTTTTCAACCTCTTGCAACATTTATCTGAAACCTGCTTCAGAAAGTTTCACAGTTTAATATCAATTGTGCTTAACATTTCCCTTTCATTTATTTATTTATTCATTTTAGCTTGCCACGTACTAGTTTATGCGAAAAAATTAGTAACCCAAAAAGCAGGAAACATCTTTTCTTCTTTGCCAATGCTCACATCGCTTATAAGTGTCTATCATGCTGTTTTCAGTCATTTCATTACCAGCTAAGTACCAACCTATTCAGCTGCTCCACATTGAGATACCATCCCTCAGTGATGGATCAGCCCTTCAGTGATGGCTCTTCTTTATAGCTTTTATAGAGTTACTACAAGGTGACCAGAAATACACAAAATTTTCAAGACACAAGTGCGTTATTACCATTAGTGTCATAGCAATGATATATATTTTTTTCCTTTATTGCTTTCCTGATGATTCCTAACATTTCATTTGTTATTTTGGTTTCTACTTACTGCTGAAATGACATTTCCATAAAAGTATTTCTACCTCAAGAGCTCAGTTGAGTAATAACAGCCATATGAGAGTCTGCCATCATATAAAAATACCTTCTGGTCTTCAACTTGTTGACTTCTCCTTCTTGCTAAGGACTCACGATAAGAAAAAGTCACCATGGCTTCCATCATGCTTGTTTAAATGAGTATGTAAGAGGCAAACAATCCTTCATCTGTGACAGAGATGTGGAAAAACAGTACCTCATTTTCTTAGTTAAAGATCATCTTTGCACCCACCAGTACCATTCAAATAGTGTGAAAGTCCAAACCTGTCTTTGTGATCCCCTGCCATGGTTAATGCTATGAATAAACTTGTGTAAATGCAGGTCTCAGGGACCTCCAAACTTACAGCAGGACCCACTACACTACGTGCTGTGCAGATGTAAAGCAAAGAGACCAGTTCTCAATAAGGGCTTTTACAACAGAAGTCACAGATTCTGCAGCTTTCTGTGTATTTGATATTAGGAGATGTGGGTGAGATGTGCACACTGCCAAGTGCAGAAAGTAGATGGGATATTTCTTTGGAGCTGGAGGATGATTATTTAAGAGACCAGTGTTGCTGCAATGGTAAATATAGTTGCTACACGGAATTGTTTCTCCCTTATGACTCCTTTGATCCATTTGTCATTCCAAAGCACAGAGAAAAGTACTGGGGAAGGTACAGGTGGAAGAAGTACAGCAAGTGTTCTGGAAGGAAAAATGAATATTTAAACCAGCAGCAAAATAAGCAGACCTTCAGTATAAAAAGTGTACATCTCACCCAAATACCTTAAAATGTATAACTCTGTTATAGAGGCTGTAGAGTAGAGCCAGTAGTGTCAATAACGGTTAGTTTTCTTATGTGGAATCCACTGTGGGTTGAACAGAGTTAATGTTTTAAAATATTTTCTCATTAAAATGATCATATATTGTGATAAAATTTTTAAAATTGTCCTTAGATCTTTTACTTTTTAAAAATAAGCTTTATTTGTCTTGTATGTACTGGAAGAACGTGAAGATAAACAGAAATCCCCCTTTTTACTAGGATTTCAAAACTTGCCCTGACTCATGACAAGGAGTAAATTCAAAATTCGGTGGAAATCTTTCTTCCTCCCTTAGCCAATTTACGTCACAGATGTTATATGAGACTTCTCTGTTGCCTACTGATGGCTCAGATTTAGCAGGAGGGACAGTCTCAGCAGGGACAGCTGTGTAGAGACATTGACAGTGGTGCTGTTGCAGAGGACAGATGCTCTATGTGGGCAAGCAGCCAGAGTTTTTCCCCAGTCCCTGGGGTGGGGGAGGATTCAGATGAACCCCAGCTTCTGGTTATTTCTGATACACCTACAAAGGCAGCTGGAAAACTGGCACTGATAGAAGGGGTGGAACTACAATGTCCAGCAGTAAATGTTCAGATTTTGAAGCCAGAAGTCCTAAGTTTAATACCAAACACTGGAAAATTAGTGTTTTGTTTCATAATCTAAACACTTTTATCCTAATTGCAAAACCAACCAAAGAAAACCAAAGCTACCAAACTAAAAAAAAATAAATGGTGCATGCTAAAAATACATGCAACCCTCAGACTTGTACAATGTGGTTATTAAATTTCTGTCCACGCAATCAGCACTGTTTATATCACTAAATCACATAAACAAAATCTCAACAATAAACACTAAGCCAAACACAAATCATTGGCTTGTTGGCAAGAGGCTGGAATGTGAGCGATGTCTTTGTTCAACACAGAGGCTACTGAATAACTCCGTGCTGGGAAAAAAACAATTCTATTGTGAAATAGAATTGAGGCTGTATTACCAAAATGAACATCATGCACACTGTGCTGTATAGATGTATACAATAATAATGTTGTAAGGGAAATTATTTTTCTCCTGTGTAACACTGATTTAATGCTCTGTTGATTTGATGCTCAGTTAATATCCTTAAATCATCACGGAAGTCAATGGAGGAATGCTGATTACTTTCAGCCCTGGTTCTGGCCTCAGTATTCTTTACAGGTCCATTTGTTTTTATTAAACAGATGGATAGCCTAGTAATCTGATAGGCATGAGGGTTTTACCCTCAGAAGACAGGCTTCAAAGCCTCCAGTACATCATAGGGAATATGACCTGAAGCACTGCCCATGGTAATGGAAAGCTTTGAATTTTACCCAGAAATGGTGATTTCATCTCCCTTATTCATTTATCCCACCAAAAGGCAATGGGTATAAGGACTGTAGTACACACACAGAGGAGTGAAAAAAAGACGTTTTAAGATGGATGACCACTGGCAGAGCTGTTAGGAAACTGACAGTAAAGTAAGAGATATTGAAGTTCACGATTCAAGTGAATTCACTGTCTCATTTGAGAATCAGGACTAGAAGAGCAGAACAGGCATATTGCAGGACTAAGACTTCAATGGGTCAGGTGGTAGAGCAGATGAAAAGGAAGTGAAATACTCATTTTAATCATGCCAGGTTCAATTTCATCCAATATCAGACATGTAACATCCTTTCTTTTTCCCAGCAATGTTACCAGATTTGAGTTTATGATGCAATTCTTAAATCCGTCATTTCGTCTGTCAGGTTTAGCATGAATATGTTAACAACAAATTCATAATTTTAATCCCTCTACCATTAATGCCTGTGGTTTTGAGTCTGGGGATCGAGAGAAACGATGAATAGAGTTTTGAGCAGCTTTACCTATCTGCCAGCTTCAGAGAAGACAGAAGGAAAAAAACCTTGATGCTCTAAGGAAGTCAGAAGCATTACCCACTGTAGTTTAAGTAAGAAGATGGATTAGCTGAAGTGAGAAGAAGTAGTAATTGAATTCCTGTTGTCATGGTTAATTGTGTTACATTGATATTGTCCACCACAGAGTGTTGCATGTTTCCTCTTCTCTTGGTTCCTGATCAGTGGAAAATGGGAGTAGCTACATTATTAAAGGGATTTCAACTCATGTTTTCAGCATGGGAGATTCCTGCTTCATTTCCAAATGTGTCAGTCAAAATGACTGGCAGCAGATTATGGTCCCACATAAATTAAAGTCCTGAACTCTTAGGGTAATGACTTTGTGAGGTGGAGTAAAGTGTCAGAACAAAGACACGCAGATTCTGATATTACAAAACAGCTGTTTAAATATAAGTGAGGTGTCACCCTTACTCCCCACCTTATAGACAATGGTGAGTATTTCATTTTGCCCACACTTTGCTGTGTAGTGTGGTTGGAGAAGCTCTGTGGTATCCCAGCTACATCCAACTCCTGCTGCAGAAGAGCTCTGGTCTTCTATCAATCCCTTGAATGTCAATGGCTGTAATGGGAGTTTAGGCACTTCATTCAGTTGTAGACCTGTAAAATACATCCCAAAATTTTGCCCTCTGTGAACTGTGTCCCACACCAATATTTCTTTCTCTAAGGAGGCTTCAGTTCCTCATTTTACTGTGAACTTTCAGAGCTCTTTTGGTGAAGCTATGTCAGGCCACATCACCAGAGGTGTGTAGGTTCTTCTAACATATTCTAACATCTTCAGAACTTCCCCTTAGGCAGCCCTTGTCACTCCCAAAGCCAACTTTTTCAGGCAGCCTCTAAATTGGAAATCCAGCCTCTGAACTGAAAATGTGTTCATACAATGTGTGAACATAAAAAATACTGAAAAAATAGGAATAATGAAAAAAAGTCCTGGTGCAGGCAGGATCATTTGTCTCAGTTTGTTTCCAGACTTAATTAGCGGTCCCTACAGGTGAAAGTAGGGACTTTACTATTGGAAAGTATTGAACCCCAGTCATTACATGGTTGAGGCAGACGGTTAATGTCTGCCACCAAATTATCACCAAAAATTACCACCAAAGTCTCTACAAAATCTTTATGAAAGCTTTCAACATTACAGAAAGCTTTCAACGTTACAGAAAATACTGTCAAGAGGTGAACAATGGGAAAATCAGTATTATCAATCTGAAATATTAAACTGGAAATGGTTTTAAAAGGGATTATCCAGATATTAAATTCACAGAAGATTTGATATGATCTGTCAGTCCAAGATTAAAATGTCAGTCCTATTTTGAGAGTTACTGAATTTCCACAATGCCCTAGCTGCTTTGTTCTGAAAGTCATAAATCTCTCTAAATAGTGTATTAAGAAAGACAAAAAGATTTTCAGGGTTTTCCTGACTGTGAGATTGCCTCTGGGGAAAATGTTATTTACATGGAAGAAGGCAGAGGCTTCAAACAATCATTGTTCCAGTTTTGTTTCAAGTTCTACAATGTGTTTTCATATCGTAGAAAAATCATATAGTAATAGAATTTCTTAGCTCAGAAAAGACCTCTAAGATCATTTGGTCCAATCTTTAACCTAGCACTGCCAAGTGCACTATTAAACAATGTCTCTAAACTTTAGATCTGCATTTCTTTTCAATACCTCCAGGGATGGTGACTCAGCTACTCCCCTGGGTATCCTGTTCCAATGCTTCACAACCCTTTCAGTGAAGAAATTTTTTCTTCATATCCAACCTAAGCCACCCCCCGCCCAGTGCAACTTAAGGCCATTTCCTCTTGCCTTATTACCTGGTGCTCAGGAGGCTGATTCCCACCTTGCTGTAGTCTCTTTTATGGTAATTGTATAGCATGATAAAGCCTCCCTGGACCTTCCTTTTCTCCAGGCTAAAATGATACTATTGAGGCTGTTCTAAATCCATACATAAAACATTTGAGTGCAATTTCACTGGAAAACTTCAGATAGCTTGTATGATTGGCATACAGATCTAGGAAAGAAAGAAAGTACAAAAAAAAAAAAAAAGAATTGAGGGCAATTCAAATACACATGCTTGCTTTTATTTATTTTTTATTTTTTATTTTTTTTATTTTTACTTTTTTTAATTTTTATTTTTTATTAAAAAAAAAAGGCAGAGTTGTCGCCATTGTCAAATATATGAAATGTATAAGCAGAATCCATTAGCTACTAAAGTGAAGCAGAACAAGGAATCATTTATGACATCCAGAAACTGCAACGTTCACTTTCACAAAGACCTTGAGTTCAGGAAATGTGTATATTAACTCCCCTCACTATGCTAGCCAAGAAAGATAAACGAGAATGATATGCTTGAAACAGCATCAGAAGTGAGATGGGAAAATCCTCCTGAAAACTAAGAGAGAAAGAGCAAAACCATCTATAAAGGATCAAATGATTTGGAACAGGAGGACTAGCAGAAACACAGAAGTTCATCATCAGAACAACGGGGAAAAGTCAAAGTGCACAAAACCATCTAGGAGCCATTGAGAAGTACTCCCATTTATATCCCTCAAACATGGAATTTCCAAGTTCAGATGGCTATATTATGAATTTAATAATTGTTTGATGTACCTCCACACCCAGCTAAAATAGTAAATTCCCACTGAGGTAACTATTTAGATTATCTTGTATGAAAACTGCTAAAAATTGTTTTAGAGCTTTTGGATTATTTTGGGTACTGGGAAACTGACTATAGATTAATTATTGATTTTGAAAATTTTCTGCATATAAAAAGCTACATGGAAAGCTACCTATGAATATATGCCTAAATTCACCTCAAAGTTTGAAAACCCCAAATCATGTGGAATCATTTTCAGAAATTATGGCAAATCTGTAAGCAGGTAAATGTAAATAATTGAACTCCAACAGGATAGAAAACAATACAGACACATTCTAAAATTATCAGAGAAATCTGCAGTTGGAAAGCTCACAAAGTTAATGAGAAGAGAACAGAAATTGGGCTGGAAGAAAAAAGGAATGATCCAGACCACAGGGACAGGATTTGATAAGGTCTGAAATAAGATTTTGAGATGCAAGGCAATCTCTGTGTTTAAACTAGCTTAAACTGCTAGTTCAGTAAACAAGCCCATTGCATAAACAGTTGCATAAATATAGTCTGGAAATAGAACAAAGTAATTCCAGCTGAAGGCAGGTTCTTTACGTATGAAACACAAGAGATCACAGAAGTCTATAACACAAATATTTGTAGATAGATGAAGCAACACAGATAAATATTGTTATTAGAACACCTACTGAAAGTATTCTCTTTTAAAGTCAGTCGAAGTCACTTGACTAATGTAATTAGTCACTTGACTAATTTGTACACTCAAATATAAGGAAGGTTCTAGAATAAACACATAATTGTGATTTTCTCAAAAATATGGAAGGAAGGTTTCCAAATAATCCGTCTTCAAAAAGCTAAACCTTACAGTTCAGACATTTCAGAAAGTAACATGAAGAGCAATAGTAACTGTTAGACAAGTAGACAAGTAACCATATATTTCTCTGTTTATTTTGTGCTCTGTTAGTCCTAATGATTTCCTCTGATAGAACCAATGCGTGTACTCAGGCAGGATCTTATCAGGGAGCTAAATTGAGGTGTTTAAGTGTATCAGATCAAACAAATGTACTATAAATACAGTTGAAGTCAAAGTGAAGGGAAGGGAAAGAAAGGAGTAATTTTAGACATCA
Source organism: Netta rufina (assembly GCF_964035555.1). Taxonomy (NCBI): domain Eukaryota; kingdom Metazoa; phylum Chordata; class Aves; order Anseriformes; family Anatidae; genus Netta; species Netta rufina. The sequence goes on from NC_140124.1 coordinate 3,686,533, forward strand.
GCTTTCCATGCATGTTTAATTGTTAATAAGAATAGAACATTATTAGTTATCCAAATTCTAATATCACTATAGTGGGCTACATTGTTTCTGCAGGAAGACACGGTGGGGCACTAGATGTTTAAGATACCAAGGGAAAAGCAGCAAAGAATGTTAATTAGAAGAAAGGTTTTTGAAATAGGATTTTCTTCTGTTTATTAACAGCCTGCCTAGAGGCTTAGAGGAAGAATATGCAGCAGACCCTTAATTAACCTGTATACTTTTAAATAGAATTTGGAAGAATTCATCATGGTCGGGTATGTGTTACTGAGACAATAAAGTGGTAAAAATGGCAAGTGTCTGCTTTGTTGAGATTCAAAGAAGAAAAAAAATGTAATCCTTGTTGTAATATGATTCGGGGATTTGCATTTGACAACACAATGTCTGGAAAATTACTTCAGAGTCAAGAAAGAGCAACAAGAGACATTCATGTAGAGATACAAGAAGTTAAGTAAATGAATGTTTAAGAAGAAAGTACAAGATGGACCAAGCCTGGCAGGTGAGTAGCTTGCACAGGCATACGGCTTGATGCTAAAGTCATCTGGAGTCATCCAAAGAAGACACAGAAATGAACAACAGCACTACTAAGAAAAGCAGCAACCTTCTCCAATATTGCTCAGCTAATTGACCAGATCATTTGAGTAAGAGTGGGGGTGATTCATCACACTTATATACACTAGGTGAGATGAATAGTCAACTATTTTAGGATTACCCTCTGGATATGCCCATCAAAAGGAGCCTGAAATAATGCAGGTCTGAGTAGATATCTGACTTACAGTTTCAGTGCTGGAGAACATGAATCCCATTTTGAATGACACAGATTACTGTAATTTTGATTGCTTTAATGTGGGCTGATTTTGAACAGAATAGAATTATTTTTATGTAACTATAGATAACTCCAGAGTAAACAGTTGCATTGATGACAGACGGCTTGTTTTATGGACTATAAAAAGAAACAATTATTTTGAAGTCACTACTTATCTGAACTATTCAGACATCCTCTTTAGCACTAAATTAATTCTGTCCTGGATTCTACCAACTAGATCTCTGCTGATTGTAAAGTGAACCTTCCTGACTGTAGACATTCAGGTTAGATCAGAAAAATTCCTCCCTGTTGTGACTGAAGAAAATCTCACACTCACAACCATACTGGATGCATGGGATTTTGACGTTTAAAAGCATTTAAGAATGAGTGCTGTCAAAAAGAAAAAAAAAAAAGACAGTTATCAGTCACTTGTGTTGGCACTGATGTTAATAAAAATTCATCAAAAATCTGCCGAAACCTTTTTTTTTTTTTTTTTTTTTTTTTTTTTTCCCCTGTATATTGCCAGAGGTCCCAGGAAGAAACCAGCACCATGGACAGAAGCAGCTGCTTTCTTCCCGAGGCGAAGCTTTCCTGCCAGCAGAGACTGGCTGCCTTTCCTTGCCAGCTTCTGTGTGCAATTAAGATGCAAATCTTGCCTGACTTTAGAGTCAAGGGATCCTCTGTATTTATTTCGTATTTTTATTGGAAATTCTCAGTGACAGTTAGAAATATTGGTTGTAACGTATTCATTTTCTTACCTGGAAAGAAGATATAATCCCTGTTTTACACAAGAAGAAGAAGACACACAAAGAGTGCATTTTTCAGAAAGCAAGTGACAATAGGGCATAATTAATCAGTATCACACAGGAGAATTAGAAAAGTCATCCTTCATATATTTTATCTTACATGTTCCATGATATATGCCTCATCCTGATGATTTTACAATATGAGTAAAGTCAGGAAATAAAATTTTGGGCGCATGTCCTAGGCTGTTTGCGTCATGACACCATTAATTCAGAATGCAAGAGAGTGAAGCTAATCTGGTGAACAACCTCAGGTAACAAAACAAGAGGTAACTGAATTGTTTCATTATTTTGTCTAATAAATGCCTCAGGAGACATAGAGTATTTAAAGAGAAAATGAGAAAATGAGAAAATGTTATTGTCACCTGCTTGTTTTGAGAACTTCCTGTCCCTATCTTGACAACTAGATTATTATGACTTTTTTTCCTCATGTTAGTCGAAAATTTGCTCAACTTTAGTTTCAAAATAAGAGTAAGCTCATTTTTCCAAGCAGCAATGACAAGCAAATGGAAATGTTTGCCTATTTCTGTTTTCTCAACAGAGGAAATAATTTCTGTACCTCTGTGTACACACCTCTGAGCACTACCAGGACAATGAGTCTCTTATCTCTGGATCAGTGGTGTTTTTCCCCCCCCCCCCCCCCCATAATGCATCCAAATTCTTTACAAAGATCCACATGCACAAATTCACTTCTCTTAATGCTAATGACATTCATTTATGTGACGACTAGTCTAAATAACTTTAGGCTATTTAAGATAATGTAGGTTTCATAGGCTTGATAGATGATAAAATTTCATTATTATTGCAAAGTTTATTGCCTTCTCATTTTCTCCTGACATTTTAAGAGAAAAAGGGTGAATTTTAGAGGGTACTCTGAGAGCTTTCACAGGTGATTACATTTCCAAGACTTCATGAGTCACCATTGATTGCCTTTTAGCCTATGGCAAACATGAGGTAAAACACTGGGTCTTTAAATCCCCAGAACCTCTGCAAGGCCAGAAGGGAGCGATTCCCTCAGAGTAATAGGGCAATCAGTGCTGCTTTCAAACAGTGCTGGGTCTAACATCCCAAAAACAGGGATGTGAAAACAGACATGCTCCTTGCAGGCACATGGTGCATAGATACCACATAGATACCTCCAGATGCTTCCACTGCACCTTTTCTCTGTCCTCAGACTGCGAAGGATGCAATGCATCTTTTCTTGTGGACAGAATAACTGTTAAAGTTGCTCTCAGTATCTGAATCCTGAGGTTGTGGGTGTGCTTGCAGGAGAAATGTGTGATGCAAGCGCCACCACTTAAAAAGATTTTAGATTATGAAAATAATAGAGGCCTAGTGGTCCTGTTCATAGTAATTTCTTGGGTGAGGTGTTGCTTCCCAGGCCAGTCAGCACATAGGGCACCACTGTGACTACCCTACTTACCAGCCACTTCCCAAGGAGGTGTAGGACTGTGAGGACCTCCTGACTCATGAGAGAAACCTTGCAATTCATCATCAGGCTCTTATCTTGCAGGTGATGCTCCAGGAGAGGATGTTAGATGGCATAAATCATGTCAGAAGAGTGTTTAGCAGACCACTGCCCAGCAGGCCTTGTGGTGGGACACTAAGGTGTAGCAATATGGACACACAGATGACAGGATTTGGTTGGAGGGAGCAGGGGACCTGCGGTATGAAGCCACACACCTTATAGAGTGCTCTGGGAATCAGTTTGTCTCCTTTATATTCATAACCTGGTGTGTTGTGAGGTAGGCTCATGGACTGCTATTGGCCTGTTGGTGGATGGCTCTCCACTGTCCCCATGAATTTGCTATCTTTATTGTGACAAGATTACCTCATCAATCACATATTTTCTCCCTCTTCCTCCTCATCTGTGCTTTGATTGTTAGAGCAATCTCTTGTCAGGGGGGTGATACAGGCTTAAAATGTCTCAGACTGTGCTATCAACAGCAGGCTATTACATCAAAAGCAGGTCTAACACCCCTACTGTGGTCAGGAGGAAAGTAATTACCTGTGCCTGTTGCAGGGTACCAGTCAGGGGTCCACGGGGGTCAGCTTGGCTTTGAGCTAGCCCAGCAGATTGGGCTCAATCTGCTGCTCTAGCTCATGTTAGAACTCCGGTGGTGTGTGGGCATGAGTGTGTCTCTTAGTTAATCAGCCCAGTGCTGTTCAAGGCATGAGGGGCACTGCGGGTGTCTGTAAAGCTTTGAAAAGGTGAAAGGGGATAGTGCTGTGGCAGCTTGTGTTTAGATGGGTAGATCTGGGTTTAGATGACTTCTGATAGAGCTTTTTTTGGATGTCAACATTGCCACCTGTTTGGATTCCCAGATTAAGTACAATTTGGATCATATAGAAGGGCTCAGTGTCTCTTTATGCCAATAACAGTTCCAAAAAAGAGGAGACCACACGGAAAGTATTTTATAACATCATCTCTTCTGGCATCCCCTCTTTTGGAAAGTCTTTTAATGAGTACATAACCTGTTTTTTATACAACAGCAAGCAGCTTGTCACTGCATTGCCTAGTATCTTCCTTCTGAAATGTGGGGACTGTACTTTGTGTTTTCCTGCATAAATTACATAAAACACAGAGGTACAGATTCAAATATTATTCTTCTATTTCTGAATACCTTAAAGTTCTTCTCAGTTCTGTGACTCTTGTACACTATGCCATATATAAAACTTCTAGCTGCTAACACAGAACATTTAAATGTCCCTTTAGGCTATATGAACCTCTTGAGCTCAGGTCAGCTGTGATATTAATCATTAATAACAGCACATTGACTCATTTCATAGTCCAACTGTGACATTAATTACTGTTAAGGTAATGGGTCAGGCTCAGACTCCAGCTGCTAACCTAAAGTAATTGACCCTTCTTTTGATAAAGCTCAACGACTTCTCCCTATTGACTCAGTTAACATTAAGTTCAACTGCTCACCTCTTTAGCTGGGCCCTTCTCCTCTGCATAATAAAGGATGACAAAATATAGCACAGTGCTATAGGAGCAGAACAAGACATATTTTAAATTTTGCAGGTGGGAAGCCAAATAAGCAGAAATGTTAAAAACCAACCAACCAACCAAAACCACAAAACCACAATGAACCTAAAAAATATGAGATATAGCCAAAAAATCTCATTTATTGAAGAGTCATGTACTCCATACTCCTTCCAAAATCAATAATTTTTCATGATTTTCATCATTTCTCTTATGGTTGAGCTCAAAACGGGTAAATGTAGTTTGGAGAGGGGCTGGGCACACAGTGCTGTTGGGTAAAGATCTGTGTACATGAGTAAGAGCGTGAGAAAGGGAGATTGTATGCTGCAATGTGTTTCCCCAGATCTCCACATTTTCAAAAATCTCTGTCAATGAAATAAACATTTACTTTTCCAGGTGCAAGTACACAGAATCAACTGTTTCTCTCACGACCTTTTTCATCCCATTTTTCGCCAGCAATATAAGAGCATCTGGGAGAAGATGAGAGAGGAAGAGAGAGTTTACAGATAGTTTGCATACTAAAAAAATGCTGTACTTTACCAAACTAACTTTGGAATACATCTGTCTGTATGTACATAACTTTATATACATATACACATGTATATATATATATACATGTATATATGTATTGTATAGATATAGTTAATCTTGTGTTTTCCTTTATAAACACCACTTTCAACTCTATAAAACATTTTTTGCAAAGGTATTAACTCACTAAGTCTACCCCTAATCCAGTGCTAAAGAGTAACCTTGAACTGTAGGGTGAGTGGGCTATAGACTGGTCCACATGCTCCTGAAAAAGATGTAAGAAACACAGGGAGTTTTGCTCTGATAGCCTACATTTATTTCTGTTGTAGGATTAGCTAGACAAGTTTTTGTTTTGTTTTGTTTTATTATTTTATTTATTTATTTTATTTATGTGTGTGTTTGTGTGTGTCTGGGGGTCTGCTGTCCCATTCAACACATCTCCCTAAACTGCTGAAAGAGTGATTATATGTTGCTGGAATGAATTATCATTTCCTAATTCTGTCATTTTCTGCTACATAGCCTGCAGTTTGTATTCATGAGAGCATCCAGTTTAAACAGGAACATATTACTTCTGCAACAGGTTCCATACAGTATTTCAGTTTTTCTTCTCTTCCTGCTTCAGGATACATCTTCAGAAGGCTTAGAAACTCATCTGGGTTATTACTGCTAAGAGGAGTGCCCTTAATGCTATTTTATAGGTAGCAACGCAAAGGCTGTCAAAGGGGAAATAGTTTCTTTGGCGTCACTCAGTGCGTCATGTTTTTTTCAAAAACTCTCTCACTCTCCAGCTACAATGATCCTAAATTGCATCAACATAGTGTTTCACAAACAGCTGAAGCAATGTGAGTCAGGAAGATCTGTATGCCATAGCCTTTACAGAGATGAGAAACCCCTCTCTCAAGTTTACGCCTGCCTTTGCTATCAGGTGCAGACATAAACTGTGGTAATGGAGTTGGAGAAGCTTTTGGATTTGGGATGCAAACAATGCTCAGGAGGAAGAAAAAGAAGATGTTTTTAAAATGCTTCATACCTGCAGTTACAGAAAATTGTAAGAGCTTGAATGCCAGATGCTCATATAGACTTTTAACATAACAGTAAGTAAACAATCATTCTGAGCTCAGTCCCTGCTCTGAATACATAGTCCCAAACATTTCCAAGGCCATTAGCAGCTGCAATAAAATGATGTTCGTTCTTAATAGGAGGCATGTAAATTGAATCACTGAAAAAAAAACAAACACAACAAACAACCTAACAAAAAACTTCACCCACCCACTCCCTGACCCAATTGAAAACAAAGAAAATCAGCAACAAATACATAAAAATTGTTAAAACAATAGGCAATTATATTTCAGTTGCTACATTCCTGAATACAGAAGGGGCAATACATACTATTCAGTGTATGTTTTTATGTCCAAGAGGTTTTTTTTTTTTAATATTTTTGATTTTTCTCAGGCTTCTGTATAATAAAGTCCAGGATTTTTTTTTTTTTTTTCTTAAAGAAAGACAAAATCCACATACTACCAAACACTGTTTAGCAGTGCTGACTGTCTTGTTTCCTTTATTATTCCTCCCCCTCTATTTCAAGAGCTCCTAACAATGTAAAAACTTGAAATAAAGAAAGAGAAGTTGGGGACTAAGTACAGTTCCGTTTATTCTTACTGCAGGGTACTTTTCATGTCAAATCCCATTATCCCCATGCTGTCACACAAGGTTCTCTTCACTTTTATTTCATAGTGCTGTTACTGGCCAGCTGTTATACATCTTGTATTCCTATGTAATGGCTCTGAACAAGTCTGAGATGTCTACAAAGACAGCCTGAAATCCATTTTTAAATCACAACTGTAAAATGCTAGGGTACATTTGGTAGTCTGAGAAGAGAAACAGTAGAAAAACATCTGGACTCCTGAGAAGATTTGTTTTGTGAAGAACACCAAAGAAGACTCTCTAATTTTGATTGGCATGGTTTAACAAAGCCAGCGTGCCATACAGAACACTGTTCTGTAGAGTCATATTTTAGATGAATTAAGGAGGGCTTGCTTGTAGTGCCATGGGTATCTGTCTGCATATGTGTTTGCCAAGAGACTTGTGTTTGTGTATGTCTCTCGTGGACTCAGTTAATACTGATAAGGACTAAAAGGGTGCAGATGTACTTCTGTGTAAAAAAAACTCACAATTATTATTTGTGTTAATCACTTGAACAAAAGGCTTGATTGGAATTAGATTTAAAGGCAGTGCTCTAGAATTTCACAGTCTCAATGTAAAGCCTCCTATCAACATAATTTGCAGGATAACTATTTACCACCTCTAAGAGCAATCAAAGCTTTACTATTCACACATGAGAGAGGTCTGTGGTGGGGTGGCTCAGGCTAACACCCAAAGACCCATCCATCCTCTCACTCACTCCCCTCTCCTGGAGGATGGGAAGAAAGGTACAAAGACGGTGAGAAGTCTCATGGATCAAGACAGTGACAGCTTAATAGGGAAAGCAAAAACTACATGCACAAGCAAAGCAAAAAGATGATATTGTTCATTACTTCCCATTGGCATGTCCATCCACTTCCTGGAGAGCAGGGCCTCAGTATGTGCAACAGTTACTTGAAAAGACAAATGCCACAACCATGAATTCCTCTTTTCACAGTTTTTTATTGGTAAGCACAGTATCATTTGGCATGTGAATGAATATTACAATAATAGATATATTGGCTAGGAAGCCATATTATAGGTCTCTTTGCTGTCATGGTATTTAACCAAATGGCTGACTGCAGCTGAAGTAAAAGTTATAAAATCAGACATAGTAAAGCCAGGATGGAGAAAGTGTAGTGGAAAGCATAGAAGTTACCAAAAAAGGAAAATGCACAGACACAAATATACTTCAGAAATACACCCTTGTTAATGCCCTGAGGCATTAACCTAAATTTGTTATAATCATACTGACAACTTCTGATTTAACTTGAGTGAGAATAATTATGCTATAAAACCAGTACAGGATTGGGAGGTCAGAGCTGCCACACTATGCATTTCATAAAGTGCTTGAACTGTAACTCAAGGAGTTGCTCCTAATTACCTCCAGAGGTCCTTTCCAACCCAGATTATTCCATGATTCAAATTTCCCTCTAAGCCATGCCAGTTTGTGTTTAAAATAGAGCCTCATGCCTTGCAAGAGACGGATTCTGGGCAAGTTATAGTTCTAACACTGGTCAAGATGATTCCTGGAAGCCAAGCAATACAGATGGATTTTCCATCCAAGATTCCCATCGTGTTGACCTCCACTATGGTTCACCTGGATAACCACCTTCTGGCAGCAGTAGGTCTGCTGAAGGACACCAGGACTGTAATGCCTGATGAGCTAAGGAAGAAACAACCAGTGAGTCTGACTGGGAATATCACATGTGCTGGGTGTAGGAGGCTGTTTGAGCATTTGCTATCAGTTGACAACAGCAAAGTGTGACTCTCTCCTAGCTGCTTCTTGTTTAATCCTAACCCTTGGTTCCTGCTACTCATCAGTTCATATGTCATGTACTAAACTTGGCCATATGCTTAATTCTTGAATTTCATCTTGACCTCTTTTCTCTTAGCTTTTAATCTTATTTCTGTGCTTAATTGAGGTCTATCTCCTGACATTTTCATGCCTTAACAACAGGGCATTGCACCATGCTCAGGAGTCTGTTCTGGTAACAATTGAATATGGTCGCTCAAAGACTCATATCTTGCTTGTCTCCCTGACAGAATAACTGGGTTAAAACATAACAGCAGGCATGTTCCCCTTCCTTACCATTCACAGGCAACTCTTTTCTATTTTTTTTTTCTTCTGAATATTACTGAATATATGTGTATGGCTACATCAATGACAAGAACTTAACAGAAAGATATGCTCATTAATTGCTGCAGGAACTGTATCCTTTTCACCATTAGTTTTGCTAAACTCTTTAGAAAATGCTATCTGTAAAGACTTTTCAATATATGCTTGAGATTCAATGGATTAACTGCAAATGAAAATCTCACAAACATAAGATTTGTCTCACTAACATTTGACGCAAACCCCCTAATTCCAGTGGAAAGCTGGCTTTCCAGCTGGGTAAAATTCTGTTTCTGTATCTAACAGGTTGAGAGGAAAAGAAGCTGTATTCAAGCATAGTGCGTATTCTGAAACCCTTTCCAAATCCCATGTTAATGCCTGTTTCTGTTAACTTAATTATTTATTGAAAACCTTGCAAAGTTGCCTTTTAAAATGACATAGGGAAGCAACAATCTTAAATATCTGCTGGGATCAATTCAGGACATTTTTATTGTTTCAGCTCATCTATCCTCATTCAGCCTCCTTGGATCAATTTCAGAAAGATTTTTCTTCTTCATTCCACAAGGGCAAAAATTTTATAGCTTAAAAAGCTCAAACCAAATTAAAATTTTATCCAAACCAAACCAAAAAAGATGACTTTATTCTTGTATTTAAAATAACAGTAAGATACTGGTCGTGTGGAAATATTCAAGTCTATATAAAGTCCTAGCATAAAAGCAAGTCTTGGTCACTAATGTGATACCATAGTATCTTTTTATTCTGTACTAAACTTTGTAATTTCATCTGATCTCCCACTTTCCAGAAAATGCTGCCCTAACCTGACACTGATCATTTTTAGAAAAAGCAGAGCAAAGTGGACATGGCGGCCTGCAGCTCCCTCACGAGGGGAGTGGAGGGGACAGGTGCTGAGCTCTGCTCTCTGAGGACAGCGACAGGACCCGAGGGGATGGCATTGAGCTGGGACAGGGGAGGGTCAGGCTGGGCGTCATGAAAACTTTCTTCACTGTAAGGGTGGTTAGGCACTGGAACAGGCTCCTCAGGGCAATGGGCACAGCCCCGAGCCTGCTGGAGTTTAAGAAGTGTTTGGACAATGACCCAGACATAGGGTTTGATTTTTGGGTAGTCCTGTGTGGAGCCAAGAGTTGGAGTCAAAGATCCTTGTGGGTCCCTTCCAACTTGGGATATTCTGTGATTCTACGATCCTATGAAATATATAAGAAACTGATCAGGTTGATGAGAATTAGGGTAGTTGTGGCCTAGACTTGAATGAGTGCTGCTGTGGTCCATCCAACAACTTGTTCACTCAATAATCATTCTGCAGGAAGAATAAACATATTTCTCGGCAGAGATTAGAGAGAACGGAATGGTGGAGACCTTTTCAAATAATGATTCCAGTCTTCTGGAATCTGTGATAAACACATATACATAAACACATCCCTTTCATAATTTAATTAAACTCCATCCTAAAAGTAGTTTACACTTTCCCTAAAACTACTACTTTTATCAATGTGCTGTCCCAGAACTTTATCGCTTAAGATCAATTTGACCTTGACTGAAAAACAGCCATAAAGTAGAAAACAAAACAAAACGAAACACCATGGCAAAGTTCATTTCCATTGGAAAAATGTGGATTTAAAACGGCAACTTAAATGAATGTTTTATTAGTTACTCACATTTTGGAGTGGTTGTCCTTTACTTCAAAGGATTGAGTGGGGTGCTTTGGTATCCATCTTACATCCTAAAGATTTAAGTGTGGGGGAGTTGTTTGTCTTGTTTTATAGGAAAGCACTGATTATAAGTGCCAGCATTCTCTTTCTGTTGTGTTCATTTTTTTTTTTTTCTAATGAAGAAGGAAACAGTGGAACAAGCTGCATATTAAGACAGACTTTCTTATGCAGAATATAGTTCAAGTGTGGGGAGCTGTAATGCAAAACCCAATACAAATCACAGCATTTCCTAATTTTAGCTTGATGATACATCCTATAAATTATCATGCTTAATTTTGTTTATTAGGATAGTGAACTTTTAAAGTGAAATGTTTCATAATAGCACCTCAATGTTTTTTATTGTAATATGAGCATTGTGAGTACATCATAAATCAGGCTCATGCCTTTCATACTGTAGTACGCATGGCATATTAAAACTGAAGGCTAAAGTTATCTTTGTTGAACATTAAATATATAAGCCAGACCATGAGTAGGAAAAGTAATGTAACAACCTTCACCCTCTTTCAGCTTCAAACCATCCAGCTAAAACTCAGATATATAAAAATGAGTTAAGTTTGATGGGTTCAGTCTTTATGAAAGTATTATTTCCAAAGCAAAGGAAAGGAGCCTTTCAGACTTCTCTACTTAATCTGTGGAAGGCATCCTGGCACCAGAAAGTATGTGGCTGTCAAAAAGGAGACAGAAGACCAACACCACCAAGCCCATTAGTGTCTATTTGCAAGGTCAAGCAGCAATAGTGGAACTAATCCTACTCTCCCCAAAGCTGCAGTAAGCATTCTAGTATGCTTCGAATCAGTAATCAGTGCCCTGCAGAATGTGTCCCTTAAGCCTTAGCCTGCTTTCTGTGTGATAAATAGAAAACAATTCCACACTTGTAATTTTGAGGAACGCAATGCTCACAAGGCTCTGCCACTGTGAATGTAGTTTGATTTTCTAGCTGAATATATGTAGATGTATGTGAAAACATTTCCAGTTTCCTTCTCTATATCATATTTTCATTTTCTTTTTCACTTTGAATATGCCGTGGCCTGTGATGTTTTCTAAAAATTTCCTTTTTCTTTCTCTGAAAAAAAAAAAAAAAAAAAGAAGCTCTCTGGAGTCTTCCCCAGACATCTGTAAAGCATTTGCTTCCTGTTGGTGTCCTTTGTAGCTGAAGCTTTATTTCACAGAGAAGAAGCTAGTTAGCATAGTTGAACTTTCCCATTGAATTTTACTCCTTTGTTGATTTTGGCCAGGATGCCAGAAGAAAAATGAAAGAGGAAGAAGCGACCTTTGAATTACGGTAGTCAAATCTGAGATCAGTTGAGACCTGTATGCATAGTAGCCCTTCAGCTCAAAACAAGGATGCAATATCAAACTTCCAATTGCGGAATATAGTAAGGATAAAATAGCTTTGGAGCTGAATGATCTCAGTGCTTGTTCTCACCTCCAAAAAATTCTTTCCAAATGGTGTTTGGAGCATCACTAATGCTTCAATGCTTAGATTTGTCATCCAGATCCATATTTATATGGTCAAGATATTTATCTTGGAGAATTAAGTTACCAGCAGAACTTGAGGTCAGCATGCTGTGATTTATTTAGCTAAAAATTGGGATTGAGTGTTTACCAAATGCAGTGAAAGCAGTTCCCCAAAATTGGGATTTACAAAGAAAACGGAATGAAAAAAAAATGATGCTCTGCAGCCTGGGTTGCTGTGTTCAAGTTTTTCTGCTTTCTGCTGTATTCTCAAGGCAAAGTAGCTACAGTTTAGACTCAGGGCTACAGCTAGGTCCTGTGTAGCAGTGTAATATACAGACAAATTACAGATAATAGAGGGAATAAAAACTATATCTAATAATGGTATTGTTCTTTGAGAAAATAAACAGCTGAAATAATTTACTATTCAAATACACCCAGCTTTACCTAATACTAGTTGAAGTTTGTTTTGAGGAGGAGGAGAACGTCTTTCATTGGTTTGGTGTTTCTTATCATGATGATGGGATATTTCTCTGTAAAGTCTTTTTGGTGGTTTACACTGTGGATTCACGCAGTGTCATTTTAAAAGGTGGTTTTACAGAAATGACAAGAAAAATACAAGGTTTGCAAGTTAAAGACATTCTTAATCAAAAGACCATAACATTTCCATTTCTTGTGTTTCTCCATTGTGTTACCTCATTATTATCTTCTTGCTTGGCTCAGCTGACTTCAGGTCATCAATCTCTGTTATGAAAAAAGAAATTTTAAATCTGGGGTTATTCGCTAGGTAATATTTTTTCACAAGAACTCTTTCTGACCACAAATGTCATTCTGAATGTTAGGATAAAAATCAGCGAAAACTGCTTTTCTGTCAAGCTTCATTTCTCAGTGTTGCTCCTCATTATTTAGACTTTGCTAAGGTCACATAAATATTAGCATGTTGGCTAACATAGCCAAGGGAGACAAGTGTTGTCCTATTGCTTTTCCTGCTGCTCTGTGGAGTTCGGAGTAAAACCGGACACAGCCCAGAAAGGAACCGCTTTTCAGGGACAACAGCAATGCTGTCTTTATAACTAAGATGTCATCCCTTAAATAGCATCCAAGGCAGTTTAGAAAGTTGAGTATGGGAATCCTGGGTGATCTGTGACTGTACATGTATTTCCACAGCAGATCCCCAGGCTAGGGACACAAATATCTGCATGCACTAATGGACATTTCCCTTATCACCACACTTGCTCTTGAGACCACACTGATCACCACCAACAAGAGGAGGATTTCTGTTTAGTGCAAGTGTGAAAAACTCATGAATACCCTGAAAATTGGATGGAGAACAGAGTTCAAAGATGCTAGGTCTCTAAAGCAAGGACAGTCTTTATTCTGTGCCTGGTCTCCCAAATTACTTTGTAGGTCTCCTTTTCCTTCATCCTCATTCAGTGAGAGACTGTGAATTTGTCCTTTCTTCCACTCAGCAGACAAAGCTCCAAGCTATCCTTTAGAGACTACAGTTTGGTCTCTTGCGTATGCATTTGGCAGTGCTGGTCACTCTGTCCTGAAAAGGATTTGCAGAACCCGAATGATACAGGAAGGATGCAAACAGTGCTCAAAGATCAGTGGAATGGGAAGCGGGGGGAATCTAACAACAAAAAAAGCAAAAGCAAAAACAAAACCAAAAAACAAACAAACAAACAAAAACAAAAAGAGCAGTGGCTTCACAAAGAGAAAGGGAATAAATGGTAAGTAGTAAAGTAGTAAAAGTAAGTAGTAAAGTAAGTAGTAAAGAGTGACAGGATAGAATCAGAAATAGATAAAGATTGTTTTCTTTCTCATAAAGCCAGATACAGAAAGGAACTGGAAAAAAAAAAAAAAAAAGGACATTCTTTTATTCATTCAACCCATTATTGTACAAATGACCTCACTAGTTACATCTTATTGGTAGATTAAATAGCTCCTTGAAACTTTTGGTGTCACTGAAATACTAGAATCTTCTGCATTGTTAAATTGTGGTCCATGTAGCTGTCTCTGGCACAGCTTAAATCCAAGTACAGGTCAGGGACCATTTCAATAGACATTTAATAGAAGATAATATTATTTTGGTGCTGAGAGAGTTTATTATTACACATGGGTAATCCTGTGGCAGCTGGACTCAGCACCTGGGAGCATTCCTGGGCATACTTAGTATCCTCATACAGATGCAGTTATGACAGAAGGGAATTTTCAAGGTTAAAATGTTTAACAAGTTTCCTGAAAGGACTGAACTATATGCTGCCAAGAATGAGAGAAAAATGACTTTCATGACAAAAGACTCCAGTTTCAGAGGTTATAACTACAATGATCAGAGATGAGGAAATCTCCTATTGGAGTAAAATGCAGCCACAGAGTGGCATTTCTGAGTCTCTCATTAGCATCTGGCTAAGGTTGATTTCTCAGTGCAGTAGATACTTGATCCTGTCTGGCAAGTGGTTTGACCTTGTACTGCTCCATGAAGAATTAAAATGAGATGATATGAAAAAGGAGAATATGGTTAAGAATAAATAAAAAAGAAGATAAAACAGCCAAACTATTTTAATGCAACTGATTTGATTTTCCTTTGCATTGCCATAGGTTTTCCATGAAGGAGGAGGTAGGAACTAACAAAATGTCTCCCTGGAAGAGCCATCCTTTATGTTTGAAATGAAAATTGGCTTAATGATAACAAGATTTGAGGAATTTATCCAGCCACAAATATGCATGGATCAGATTTGAAGGCCTCTGATGGTTTTTTCTGTAGATGATTTTGCCTCATGCTAGTTATCTTTGACAACATTTACTTTGATTGAGTTTATTCCCCTTGATGTGATTACACATATAATATATGCATTGGGTGAAAGGACATCATTAATGCCACTGCGTTTAAATCTTGTTGCCCTTGCATCATGCAAAATCCCTGTTGCATCTCAAAGCCA
This sequence comes from Netta rufina, assembly GCF_964035555.1. Lineage (NCBI taxonomy): Eukaryota > Metazoa > Chordata > Aves > Anseriformes > Anatidae > Netta > Netta rufina. The sequence continues at coordinate 3,701,614 of NC_140124.1, forward strand.
TATAAATTTATTGGCTTTAATCAATCAGAACCACATTTAATGCAGTCACTAAGAAATAATACTGGTGGCCTCACTTCTCTAGCCAGTGAAAATTTAATGCAGACAGACTGTCATCAAGCATGGACTAGGCAGCCCTGCAGCACAGTCTGTAGTGAGATTTTGGGTGGCATTCTTCTGTGTTGGACTCCAAAAACAGGAAAATCTGTGTTAGCTGCTATGAATTCTCTTCAGATTAACATCCGTGCAGTAAAGACCTTTGATCCCTGTGAGGACTTTGCTTCACTTGGGACAGCACTTTGTAAAGTCCTTCTTGCTCTTCTTACAATGCTTACAGCATCACAACAAAACCAAACCAAACCAAACCAAACCAAACCAAACCAAACCAAACCAAACAAAAAACAAACAAACAAACAAACAAAAAAAAACCACTACTACCACAACAACAACTAAACAAGAAAAACCCTGCCTTTTTGAAAGAGAACTATCACCAAATTTAGTTTCCTTTTACCAAAGCCCTGCAGACTTCCACAGTTCAACTGTTGATTTTCAATGGATGTGACCATATGTGACTGAGGTCCATGCAGACCTCTGGAGGCAGTGACAACTTTTCTGTGCTCTTTCTTCCCTACTGTGACCCATATCCCTGAGAACATGGTTTGGATACAAGTCTCTAAGCTGCGGAATTGTTCTCCAAAATGTTTATTGCTATCTTATTACTTTAAAGGAGTTGTATTAGCAGGAAGACTTGGTTTCAGTCATCCGTACGGATATGGAGTTTATGTGTGTGTGAGGTTTTGAGCTCAGCAAGACAAATAGACTTCCTTCACCTGTGGATTCTCTTTAGTCCAGATTGACAGATCTGTTTAACTTAGTTCTCATTTGGAGGAAACTTCAATTAATTTGTCTATGTAGTACATAATTTATTTCTTCTAAAAATGAAACAAGTTGCCTTGTGGTCTCTTTTAGTATGAATTAAATATGTGCCAGCAGGGATTGGTCCAAAATAACCAGTGTACACATATTTTCATCTTTCTTTATCTTTCTTTATCTCATATCAAGTCCCTAATTGGAGAAGGTTTTTCTTTAACAGTTTAAAACTGTTCTTCAACAGTTTTTCTTTTAGGTCCCAAGCTCTCTTTTCAGGAATTATTGACATTCACAAAACTTCTGCTGAGTTGACAGCTAATACCACCAATATCTAAGGATCCCAATGGTAAATAAAATCACTAAGTATTTCTGGGCCTGTTGTGGATATCTGGCCTTTTAAGGCTCAGGCTGAAATGTGGTACCACTGAAGCATCCCGATTCAGAGAGGCTTTTTTATGTAGCTGGGCAAATACTAAAGACAAAAATGAAAGATATCCTGGTTGCATCTCTTTTTGCTCCCTAACCTGTTTCCTTGCATAGTTGTTATGTACTTTTAAAGATAAAGACTATTATTTATATGGTCCTATATGCTTTCCAAGTGAAAGATGATAACACAAGACTATGAATGCAAACGTTAAAATTCCAGTACATCCCATCAATTTGGCTTCCTTCCCAAGGAGCATGGAGGAAGGCAGCTCTCTGAGCCTCAAGTCCTGCCTCCAGGTACATCTTTTCTCTCCAGAGCAACAGAATAACCTGGACTACATCCTGATGTTGAGCTTCAACTAAATGAAATGAAACTTATTTATTTATTTATTTATTTATTTATTTTTAATCCACTCCACACATCATCTTCTTTCCTGAAGTTACATGAAGCTCCAAATTTCACACCTGCAGTGAGCAATAAGAGAGCTGAAGAGATCTCAGCATTGTAGTGACCTACTATCAAATAATTTATTTGTGGTGGATGTTGAAATAGATTTTTTGCCTTTTTTAGAAACCCTTTGCATGAACCTAGCTCTGTCCAGACCTCGTGTAGGAAAACCTGTACCCAGACTGATGGTGGTGAACACTAACCTAATGTTTAAATGTGATGAGAAAGGACGTTTGATGCCTAAGCACTCTTTATGAAGAAGCTCACTATCTAAGCAATCTGGGGTATTTTTCTTGCTGCCATCTTTATTTTTGGTTCTGTGTTGTTCGGTTTGTTAATTGTTTGTAAAACCGTATTAAATATATTGTCTTATTGTACAGCACACCACCATACACACACACTGCACAGTATTTTATGACATTTGTTATGGCTTGTCAGGAAAAAAAATGACAATGTAATGCAAGAATTTCTAAAGCCTCTTGGACTGGAAGTCCTGTGTCATTTGTAAACATTGCCCATCTTCAAGATAGTGAACAGAGGCATATAACAGAAATCGTTCCTCAGACAACTGTGATCCTATGTCACTCAATCCACAGAAATTCTAGCACACTTCTCCTTGAAGCTGCTATTTGTTTTACAGAGCTCCCATATACACTGTTCTTCTTCCTCTTCTCAATTAAAATGAATGTAAATGAGTTTTGTACTAGCCAGGTTTCATTACCTTGTTTATCCTTTCAGCATACTTGTGTGGCTTAAATTCAGAAAACATATTGTGATTTTGTTTGCAGATGATTTTTACCTCCCACAAAATAATGAAGAGAACATTCAGTTTGATTGCATTCATTTATTTGCCTATTAGTATGTTTGTAGCTATAATAAGAAAGTAAATGATTCCACTGTATATTTATGTGATTTGTCTGTATAGTAAACTGTAGAGCTTTTAAACACTAAAAAATTACAGATTCATGGCATCCAGAGTCCTAATTGGAAGCATTATACAAAGGACTTGCAAGCTACAGAGCTTGCATGGAGAATCAGAAGCAGAATTTAGGAATTTAATTCCTTCCCCTGCTCTTGTTGCATTCAAAGTGCAAGGTCACAAAGATCCATATAGAACACCCTTATCTGACTACTATCAAAAGTTTATCAACCCTAAAGCAGTTACAGTCAGTCAGAAATGAGGTATCTTCATGCTGTTCGCTGACGTTTCTGAGTGCTTAATTTTTAAATTTGCAGTGAGTTGTGGTCACCTTATAGCACAGGTTTGTAAACCACGTCTGTAGTACATAGTCTGAAGTAGACAGTATTGGCACAACGTCTCCAACTTAAAAATTGTCTGAAGATAATCAGGTACTTACTTATATTGTGTTAATCTTATTACACTGCATCAGTTTCAGGAGCAGCTTTTATCTCCTTGGAGGCATTCAGAACAGTTAGTAAAGTGCAACTAAATTTCTCCATTTATTATGATTAATAGCATGTAGCAGGTCTGAGAATTATTTTACTTCTAGTATTTTTGAAGTGGAAAGGCCAGGCTTCCCATCCTGAGCTATAGGATTGTAATGCACATGGCTATTACATTTGTTGCCTATGTCATGGGAATACTATAGAGGAGTCTTTAGGAACAGGTTTCATCCTACCAGAGATGAAAAAAAAAAGGAAAAAAAAAAAAAAGAGAGAGAGAGAGAGAGAGCCTTGGTTGCTATTTTTGAAGCACTTTTCTTTTTATGAGTGTTCCCAAGGGTGGGGACATCAGATCCATTTCATAATTGTTTCTGTGTCCTGCAGCATGCAAGGCGCTGTAAAAGGTAGTTTATTAGTATAAATGAGGGGAAAATCCTGGCTCATAGTTCACTAAAAACTCTGTCTTGATGAATCAGTATATTTCTACTTCTTTCCACCTCAAAGCAATTACTCTGATCTATGGATGAATCAGATGACTTTTATTAGTTGCATAGATATAATTTGCAAAGTTTTAATGGAAGAAAAATCACTTAGATATATTTTTTTTTATTAAATAAATATATATGTACATATATACCAGGACAAATATCTAAAATGTGAATCTTGACAAAGTAGAAATAAAGCAGTTCTTAAAGTGAGGGATTTAGTATGTGACACAGCTTGTCAGATTGCTAAGCAGTGTATGATTTGAGGTGCTCAGACCCAAATGAGATATTTTTATTTCACTCTCCAAACCTATCTTGCCCACTGAAGTTAAATCAAAGTTAATGCAAACGAAACTTGGAAGTAAACTACAGATCTGTGTTTTTGATGCCAAAGTAAAAACAAATACTTAATGTCAAAAAAACATCAAATAAGTTAAATTGTTTCCTGGGAGAAATTGTAAGTATCTCAGCTTTGGATTAAACTGTTAGCATTATTATTATGTTTAGGATCAGAACATGTTTGCCTTGTACACACATATTAACAGCCTGTATAAGAAGCTGAGCGCAAATATTTGGGGTCTCATTTCTCCTGGAAATTACTTTTTTTTTTTTTCACTCCGTGTTTTCAGAGTCAGACATTTGCTTGTGCTTCTGTTGGTGGAATTGCTCTAAGTTTAGACACCTCTGAGATGGAGGTGCACTTCCTTATGAAGCAAGTGCATTTTAAAAAAACAAACACCTCCCATGGCACAGTTCATTCAATCTATTTTAGACACCTATTTTAGAACTTGAAATGTCTTGAACTGCTTCAGTATCCTGATTAGATTTCCTCTACCCAAAAGGCAGCCCAAGAGACAATCTACATTTATTTTTAATCAGATCAATCCTGTGTACAAACCCTTTTGGTTCTGTTGTTTCTTCTTTTCTATACTCTTTTATTTGTTATTAACTGTTATATCTATAATTCTCCGTTTTGATGAGTTCTGAGGTGGGAAACAACTTTTTGGTTCTGGGTGCACACAGCACTTCAGTAGTAAAATAGTAATCACAGCAAACCTCTGAGTCTGGAGTCCATAGCTTGGAGACAGTTGTGCCTCTTTGGAATAAGACTGGTTAAATAAGGGTAAGGTTTCATCTTGGTTAGTTTTGGCTATGCATCAGTGACAGCTTTAACTAAAGGTCACACAGACAGCAGTGCTGAGCTCCATGTTGCTGAGACCATGCCATTACTGGTACCATCTTGTATCTTGGACTGTTGAAAGATGAAACTTTCAATATGAGGCACTTTGCTGTGTCTTGGCATTCAGAGAGAAGTGAATAGAGGAACCTGCTGTGTGCATCATTCACCCCTAGCATATGTCATTAAGCACCTGCATTTTGCACAGGATAAACCATGCACTCTCATGGTAAGAACAGCACAATGTAGAACGAACAGAGAAGACTGTCCCTGCTCTCCTACACTTTCCTACTTCCCCAGAATAGCCACAAAAGTGTGTCAGAGAAGAAAATTGCTGCATCATTTTTCCAGGCAGATGATGCTATTCTAAAAATTCACTTTCCCAGATGTAATTTGCTGCTGACAAAGATCCACATTAAGAATAAACAAACAAATAAATAAATAAATGCTGATTTATTTATTTATTTATTTATTTTCCTGTGTGATTCTGCATGATTGCAGTTGCTTCTTGTACAATCAGAGGGTAATTAGCCATTTTGTTTGCCAGCAGGTTTATAACTTGTCTTCCGGACAGCCCTATGTGTTGTAGCCCAGTGCTCCACCAGTGACATCTACTGGCTAACACCCTTGGCATCGCACACAGTGGAGAGTCTGGACATGGTCCAAGTGGTGGCATGGAAAGGCAGAAGTAGCGTCCCTGGAGAACTATCATTACTGACAAAATGGGCCATGTGAAGGGTTTGCTCAGTTATGCAACCCTCAAAATGCCTTTGATCAGTGCCATCCCTGGATCATGGTCAAGTTATGAGTCTTTTCATTACTGATTAATATTCAAAAGGGCATGAAAAACTCACCTGTGGTTACAGCTGGTTTGATGAATATCCTTTATGTCTGATTTCTTGCTCTAGTGCCTCTTGTGTAAGTGAAGTTTTGGAATCAGCCCCAGGTGCTCAGGTAAATGATTTAGTGGGTGACATTGGTAGTAGGGTAATGACCAGATGATCTTGGAGGTCTTTTCCAACCTTAATGATTCTATGATTCTATTATCTTTAGACCCATTGTTTTGCTCTTACCTATTCTCTGAGGAAAATATTGTGGATGTTAGTATTATCATGTGACTCTTATAAAATGGAAAACTTTTGCCCACTGGTTTCAGATAACCATGTGACAACAGAATCACAAAATGCCAGCTATTCAATCTGTTGTAATGCAGTTTCCAAATAGATTTCCATTGCCTAACCTCCAGAGAGTGAATTTTAAACCATAGCTATGGGATTGGTAAACACCTACAGAAAAATCAATCAATCAATCAATCAATCAATCAAAGAATTACCTTGAAAGGTTGATTTTCTGAAAGTTTGCATACAGTGATGTTATATATATGATCTCCGATACATACACCTGTGAGTTAAAGTTGTCATTCCTAAACTGAAATACCATCATTAGTGTTCAGTTGAATACCTCCTTCAAAACAAATAAAAAATGAATGGCAAACATTAAGATGAATTCTAAAGTTCAACCATGTCTGTACGCTTTAATATTCACTATTTGCAAACATTACTCAACATCCAGTCCCTGTTAGAGATGAACTGCTGGTTGTTTGTCTGAAGCCATTGAACCATGTAAGGCAGGCAACACTTTGTAGCCTAGCAGCAAGCCAAAAATAAACCATGCTGTGTAAAACACTGACAAGCAATGGTGTTTCTACCTTTTATTTTATAACACACTGTGTCTTGGTCAAAGAGAAGTGATGTTTAAGCAACCAGTGAAAGACACCCTTTTGCAGAATACTCTCTTGTAAAACTATTCCAGTACCCAAATTCTGGAGTTATGGAGTTATGCTGCTGTATTACTTTTTTTTTTTTTTTTTTTTCCTTCCTCTTAAATAGAACTTATTACACAGCTTTCTAAATGAGGTTGCTGTCTTTCTACTTACATTGAAAAGACACATTTTTGTGACCTTTTGCTACGAAAAAACAAAGGAACAGACTTCAGATGTTTCTACTTTGGGAGACCTTCCTGCTATTGTTGTTTCACCTTAGTGATTTCATTAGCAAAAAGTCACTGTTAAAAGCTATTAGATAAGGTATACTTCTGTTAGATAGCAAATATCACTGTGGTCACAACAATGAGCAAACAACTGCCTGTCTCATTCCTGGGCATGCAATGCATGTCCTTAGTCTCATGTTATAAAAGCATTTGCTGTGTGGGCTGTAACACAGCTTCCACATTATATCTGACACTTTTAATTGGAAAAATATCCAAATGCTTTTTAAAATTAATATTTATTTTCTAGAGCCACAGAAGCCTTTCCAATCAAAACCATTCTCTGATTCTATTAATTGCAGGTTGTAAACAAAATCATAGGGCAGGGACACCTTCCACTAGACTAGGTTGCTCCATGCCTTATCCAACTTGGCCTTGAACACTTCCAGGTATGGGACATACAGAACTGGGCAACCTACTCCAGTGCCTCACCACACTCTGAGTAAAGAATTCCTTCTTTATATCTAATCTAAATCTACCCTCTTTTTGTTTAAAGCCATTGTCCTATCCCTAATCCCCCTGACAAAGAGTCCCTCCTCAGCTCTCCTGAAGCCCCCGTTAGGCACTGGCAGGCTGTTGTGAGGTCTCCCCAGCACCTTCTCTTCTCCAGGCTGAACAACTCCAACTCCCCCAGCCTCTGAGCATCCTTGTGGCCTCCCCTGGACTCATCCTAATAGGTATAGGGGGTCCCCAGAGCTGAGTGCAGGCTTCAGGTGGGGTCTCACAAGAGCAGAGCAGAGGGGGACAATCCCCTCCCTCACCCTGCTGGCCATGCTGCTTTTTTTTAAGCATGTCCAGCACAACACAGTTGGCTTTCTGGGCTGGAAGTGCACATTTGCAGCTCACATTGATTTTCATTTCCACATTATGAGATCCTCAAGGAGGAGGTTAATCCCCTCAGAACAACATGCACAGACAGCTCCTTTAAGTAAGGACAGAATTTCTAGCCTACTCTTACGTACATTTTTATATTGCAAAAATCTTGGTAGCATGCTTCTTTCCTTACCTCTTTTGGCTTTATTACATTTGAGTCTGTTTCAGCCAATTTAATGTTTCCTATTTTGGTGGATCATGCAAAATATGGCATTGGCTAGAATGTAAAACACAAGGTAAAACTGAGCAGATGCAAATCCCAGTTCAATTAAAGCCAAAGAAGATGGATACTATCTGATAAGATATTTTAGAAGGAGCTCCCATGGCTTATATGTACAGTTTAATTGGAAGAGGCAGATAATATTTCCTTTTGTACTTGATTCTGATCTTTCTACTTAATGGTTATTCTAGAGAACATAAAACAACAAAAACAAACTTACCTTAGAATAGTGGAAATCTTAGCTGAATCGGGAGCCATGGAAAAGCTCCTTTCCATTCTACTTTTATTTGAAAATCTTGGAGATTTCAGGAAAATGTTCAAAATCTTTGAAATTCCATGCCAAAGGCAGTGTTTGGTTATACACAACTAAGACACATTCTTTCTCCAAATTGTAGTTTTCAATACCCATGTACTTGACTGAGAAGTAAGAACTTAAAAACTGAATGTAAAACTTTCCTTATTCAGAGCTCAAGGACACTGAGGGTAGATTCTGGTAATATTTCAAACATGGTCCAGTGGATCTAGTTTCCTTTTACATCGGCCTATAAACACCCTTAGGCTTTTTCTTAAAACGTTCCTCTCATCTGCTGAAAACATTAAAAATTTGCTATAGAATCAGGTTGACAGCAGAAAGATGAATTACATTCCTGATGTGCGAAGGGTAACTATCACACTACCAGTTGTATTAGAGTAAGAGAAAAAGGTTCATGGCTCTCTAGGGTGGAAATAATATTTACGAGTAAAAATAAAAGATGAAACCTAGATATATGGGGTCTATTAAACAGCCCTATAAATAAAGAAGAACACATCAGAAGAACTAAACAGGTTTAGAAACCACCATAAATTGTACCTTGAAGTCTGTAACTCGTAATGATAGAACATTAAGATCATCATTCAAATGAGCTGTCTCTAAAAGGTGTTTCTTTTTGTCTCCCTTATTGCATGCTAACCTCCTGCTTGATGAATGGTTAAGGAAAAAAGGCACAATTCCTTCAAATAAGGAATCTCTGCCCATAAGATCCAATGTTTAGGAGGATTACATTAGTATATGATTATGGTTACATTTATGACCAGTGAACAGTCTCTCAGTTCACAAAATAAAAAGAGTGGGGTTCAGGCAACAAAAGTGGTGATTCATATCTCATGATTTTAGACATCTAAACAGTAGGATCATAGAATCATAGAATGACTTCGTTTGGAAGGTACCTTAAAAATTATCTAGTTGCAAATCCCCTGCCATGGGCAGGGATGCCATCCACTAGATCATGTTGTCCAGGGCCTTGTCTAACCTGGTCCTGAACACCTCCAGTGATGACGCATCCACAACCTCTCTGGGAAACCTGTTGCAGTGCCTCACCACCCTCTGAGTGAAGAATTTCTTCTTTATAGCTAATCAAAATCTCCCCTCTTTTAGTTTAAAACTACCCCCCCCCCCCCCCCCCAGGTCCTATTATTATCTGACCAAGCAAAAAGTCACTCTCCATCTTTTTTATAAGCCTCCTTTAAGCACTGAAATGTTGCAATAAGGTCATATTGGAGACTTCCCCAGGCTGAACATCCCCAGCTCTCTCAGCCTTTCTTCATAGGAGAGGTGCTCCAGCCCTTTGTCCAACTTCATGGCCCTGCTCTGGACCCACTCTAATAGATAGACATCCTTCTTGTATTGGGGGCCCTGGAGCTGGATGCAGCAATTGGGCCTCGCAAGGGCAGAGTAGAGGGGGACAATCACCTCCTTCCACCTGCTGCCCACTTCTCTGTTGATGCAGCCCAGGATGCAGTTGGCCTTCTGGGCTGCAAGAACACACTGCTGGCTCATGTCATGCTTTTAGTCCACCAGAACCCCCAAGTCTGCAGAGTTGTGCTCCATGAGTCCTCCACACAGTCCGTACTCATGTCTGGGATTGCCCTAGGTGCAGCACCTTGCACTTAGACTTGTTGAATCTCATTATATTCACACGGGCTCATTTTTCTAGCTTGTCCAGGTCCCTTTGGATGGCATCCCTTCCTTCTGTTGTATTGACTGCACCAATCAGCTTAATGTCATCTGCTAACTTGCTGAGGGTGCACTTGATCCCACTGTCTATGTTATTGATAAAGATAGTAAATGGTTCTGATCCCAAGACAGACCCCTGAGGGACACCACTTGTCACCAGCCTCCACCTGGACATAGAACTATTGACCACCACGCTCTGGATGAGGCCTTCAAGCCAATTCCTTATCCACTGAATGGTCTACTCTCCTAATCCATTTCTCTCCAGTTTGGATATTAGGATGTCATGTGGGACTGTGTCAAAGGCCTTGCAGAAGTCCAAGTAGATGACATTGGTCGGTCTTCCCTTGTCAACAGATGCAGTCACTCCATTATAGAAAGCCACCAGAGTTGTCAGGCACAATTTACCTTTGGTAAAGCCATGCTGGCTGTCTCAGATCACCTCCTTATCTTGCATGTGCTTTGACATTGCTTCTAGGAGGATCTGTTCCATGATCTTCCCAGGCACAGAGGTGAGGCCTTTCTACCCTTTTTAAAAATGGCAATGATTCCCATTCTCCTGTCACCAGACACTTCACCTGACTGCCAGTACTTTTCAAATAGGATGGAGAGAGGCTTGTTGACTCCATGAGCCAGTTCCCTCAGGACCCTGGGATGCATGGCATTAGGCCCCATTGGCTTGTGCCTGTTCCATTTCATCAGGTGGTCTCAAACCTGCTCTTTATTTACAGTGGGGAGACTTTGATCCCCCAGCCATCACCTACTGGTTCAGGGAAACAAGAAACATGGGAAACTTGACTGGCAGTGAAGACTGAGGCAAAGAAATTGTTGGCAACCTCATCCTTCTCCATGTCTGTTCTCTCGTCTCCACTTCTCTTTTCATTTATCAGAGGAGGTACACTCTCCTTGACCTTTCTTTTCTGGCCAATGTGCATATAGAATTCCTTCTAAATGTTAAGTGTATAACTCTAAGTTGGTCATCCTAAGCTTTCTTTAGAGAAAACAGAAAGAAAAAGTTGCCTTCAGAAACTAATTTTTTCTGTTGACCACTATATGCCTGTGCTAGACAGAGATGAATTGCCCTCTGGCAGTATTAATTTCTCTCCATTATTTCTAAAGGGAATCCATACTGATCAGTTCATATCTAGGCATCTAAAAATTAGATTTTGATGTCAGGTTATATGAATCATATTGAAGTGATGATGTTATGTTCCAAATTTACTTAGTAGGCCAGAGAATTGTTAAGCTGTGGAAAAGATGGAATTACCAAATTTATCAAAGTAGCAGTTATATCACCACCATTTAAAGCAGATTTTCTTTTAACTCATTAAAATAAACACATGGAAGTAGGAAGATAATTTCTTAAGCTAAGGATTTCCGAAGTTTTCATAATTACTCAGTTCTGGAGTTATAACTCAGATGATTCCTAATTTCAGAAGTTAATCTCTTTTTTCTTTTTTTTTTTTTTTTTTTCCTCTCATTGCTTTCTTTCACATCTATCAGTGATCAGCCTACTGTTGTGATGTCCAGGGTTGTTCTTGTCAGCCACTTTTGTCTAATATTACTATATATGTTATTGGCCTTTTTGTAATTATTTAAGTCATTGAGCCTGATATGAACCTGAAAAAATTAATGTCCCATATTGTCTCCTGGATCTCAGTCAGTTCACGCTGGGATTTAAACCATATATATAAGGCATTGCTATTCCAGAAAGGTATGTGTAAGTTTTTCTGCCATCTTTTCTGAGTGAAACTAGTTCTGTTGCAATGAAAAGAGTCTTGCTAGGAAATCACAAAAGATTTATATATATATATATATTTAAGCTGTGATAACAACAGCAACAACAAAAAAAACAACAACAACAATAATAATAACAATAATAAAATCACAAAAAAAAAACAAACACAAATCTATCAGCTTTAATACACTTACACATGTCCAGTAAGTTAGAAACTTATGGATAACAATGTATGCATTTTTCTTCGCACAAGACAAAAACATTGCATTGGTATTAACTCCTTTTGCTCTGAACCTCTCATGCAAAAATGTTTGACAGGAATGATTAAGCAGCCATAAAATAGGTAATATGACAGAACAAGAAAGTTGTTTGGAATAACACTCAAATACAGGTAGAACACAATATCTAAGGACCTGGGTACCATTCTTAGTCCTCACCCAGGGAACTGTCAATCTGCATATGATGCATTCTCTCAAGCCTGAAAAGTTTACTGACTCCAGTCTTATTCCTCTAGTGAGTGCAGGAGGGAGGAAGGTGAGGCAAGAGGTGGTTGTGCCTATATCACCTCTGTAGTCCTCTGCATTTTCTCTGAGAAGAGAAAAGGTCAAAACCAACATGTTCTTCTCAGCCTTAGGCCCCATCACACACAGTAAGGTCTAGCAGAGAAGGAAGATTGATATGTTCCTCCATTTCAATTGACAGTGAAGCTAATTTAGAGTTGGCTATCACCTCACTCACAGCTTGAGCTTTGACACCATGAGGTTGTATAACAAGCCTGGCTGATAAATAGTCTTTCTTTGCAAGACTGGGCAGAAAAATATATCTGTTTTCCATTCTGTGGACAAAAAGGAGTATAATCTGCCTCAACAACCCTGAGGATTCATTAAATGAATGCATTGAACATGAAGTTTCAGTGTCAGCAGGCAATGTAGTCCATGTCCTTTTAAATAAAGGTAAAATTTCCTATGGTCCTGCTCAAGAAGTTAGCATGACACATATGATGAGGTGGGGTCTTTCTGGCATCAAGACTAGTGACCAAAACCTAGCACATGATTCTTTGAGGGTGGAAAGTCAATGGAGATGAGCACAGCTTCTGATGGCTACTCTGGTAGATCAGCCCCAAGACTCAAAAACCACAAGAGCACCCACCACTACAAGCAGAGAACACCAGTTTTTTTTTTTTTTTTCTAAGCCACTCAATATATTTAAATTCCCAGTGAAAAGCCATATCTGCCTAGTTGCATGTTTCTGCCTTTAGGAAAGTTTTCTTTCAGCTTAATTTTCTTTATCAAAGTGAAATGCACACACATGCATACATACGAAGGTAACTCATATGAAACTGAATCAAAATTTCTTCTTCCATATGCATTTGCATTGAAAGGACATCTCTACTTTGAAAGCTAATATAAAATTAACAAGTTCTTCTACAGGATATTTGCAGTATATATCTATAGAGTTTGTATTTGTCTACAACATAAATAATCTGGACTTTTTAATGTTCTTATTGGTATTATAGTACTAAAAAAAAAATAAATAAAAAAGTCCAGATTACTTGGTTATCATGTTTAATGCATTTCAAAATCTAGAATCAGAAAGATTTGATTAAAAAATGTAAAATCAAATATTTATTTTTCCATATTTTTAAAATGAACAATTCAACAGAGACTAAGCAAATTAATGAGGACATCTGTTATTACCATGTCTGTATTTTTCACATTAAAAAATATCAAGCTACCATAATCCAGGTTGTAGAATAATCAAAATGCAAACTGAAAAATCTGTCTACATCTTCTCTGGCTCAACACAGGATAATTCCTGTATGATGATTCCTATATAGCCCTTAAAAAGTACCTGACTAATTTGTCTTTACAACAATGTATTGATGGATACTCCATATTGTATTGTATTGATATATGATTATATGTATGATATATATATGATTATATATCAATATATACATTGTATTGATATGTGATTGTATTGTATATGATACTCCACATTGTATTGACAGTCTCTCCTAGACAGCCTCAATATTTTCATCATAGGAAAAATCTTAAATTCTGAATTTGCAATGCTCTGATTTATGACAGTCAATTATGACAGTGGACCCAAGATTTGGACTCAATGAGCCTGGTGAGTCCCTTCCAATTTAGTATATTCTGTTATTTTATGATACTATGATTCTATATTTCTTCCTAGTTTCTTGTTCCTTAGGGTAGATAACACCGGTTCCTGCCATTTTTTTTTTTCACTATTTATTCCTTTGCACTGAATATTTAAATTTATGCCTTTTGAATTTTGAGTGAATGTTCCTTTCTTTTGGAGTGTGGAGTCCAATACTTGACATCAGTCTCCTGCCAAGTTTTTAGCACTGGTGACTATTTTGGCATGACAATTCAGGCAATTTTTCCTACATCTACATCTGGTTCTGAGTATAATTCAGCAGGCCTCATCTCTCTAGTACCAACACAAGCCTCCCCTTTGTCAGCATCTCTGAGTCACGATGATTCCATTTGAGACAGCTCGCTATACAGCTTAATGGTATAGAAGCATATAATTATTTTTCCATGTGTATATTTATGCTAACATCATATTTTTGGATTGCAGATTACATGTAGCCTGACTAACAATTTTCCCCATCTTCAAATCATCACTGACACTTGTTCATTGATTTTAACCCCTTTTCTTGAAAAATTGTTGTCTAACTTGCCTATTCCCATCCTGTCCATGTAAAGTCAGTTACATGTATTACTGATAAAGTGCACTATATTACACTTTTTCCTATCACATTTCCATCTTTTCAGATACTTTTTTCTTTGTTGTGTTCTGATCTTTTTGAATGTACACTGTTTATAGTTTTCTTGAAGTTCCTCTCAATGTTTTGCTTGTCCATTTAATGCATGTACATTCTCTTTTGGATGATTCAGGCCATCAAAGATGAATAAAATGCAGAACAGAACCCTGTTGTGACGTATATGTGTATATGTCACCTATGTGACATATGCTTGCATTTGATATTGTAATCCTGACAACTGCTCCTTTGGAATGGTATAGAGTGACCTTATTGCCAGTCTATAATAATTTGACCAGGACCAGCATGTCCTGAATGAAACTGTCATGAACAACTGTTAGAAGTCCTGAGGATGCCATTGTATAGTTCATCAACTTTTTTCTTTCCTATTCATGAAGTGCACAAGAAAATTAGACTGTTTTAACATAATTTCCGCTTGACAAATCAACACTGGCTGTTACTCATCTTTTTGCAATTATGATGAGAGAGGTTTAATTGTCATGTTTTATTCCAAGGGATCCAAGCCCCCAAGGAGTACACACTGAATTTTCAAAAGCTTCTTAAGGATGGAAATCTTTTTGATTTTCAGTGAGACATGAGACATGAAGAAAGGGGTGTGCAGATGAATTCTGAATGAATGTCAGGAGTGGGAAGGTGTGGGATGTATATGTGAGTGGGGACAATCTTAAGCCATGGAATTCATTTTATTCATTAACTAATTGCTACTTTTAGGTCCTGCTGCTTTGTTTGGTTATCTAGGCATTAATAAATTTAAGTGCCCAATTATTCTGGAAAAGAGGACTAAAGCTATCTTAACACTGCAATTCAAAGGTGACCTTTCAGCTTGTGCATATAATTCCAAGGGAACATTAAAATAGTTGTCTGGGATATCTATATAGGAGAAGAGATCTATATTGTTCAGGACTTTTGGGAGGGCTTTGCAAGTTCTAATGAAAACTATTGACCTGTAATGACAAGACAAGGGAGAATGGTTTTAAATTAAAAGAGAAGAGATTTAGATTAGGTGTTAGGAGGAAATTCTTCACTCAGAGGGTGGTGAGGCACTGCAACAGGTTGCCCAGAGAAGCTGTGGATGCCCCTTCACTGGAGGTGCTCAAGACCAGGTTGGACAAGGCCTCAGGATACCTATCTAGTAGGTGGCATCCCTGCCCATGGTAGGAGGGTTGCAACTAGATGATTTTTAAGGTCCTTTCCAACAAAAGTCATTCTATGATTCTATGATTCTATGACCTAGCATTAGAGCAAGCTGATTTAATATTACACTGGATTGTTTACAGGAGTTATTATGACTTTGGACTGCAGCGTAGACATAAACTAAATCAATACTCTTCACTTGTGTCCTTCCTAATTTACACGGAAAGGCCAAGGGTTTTCCCTCCATACTCTTTCAGATAAAAAATAGAAATCTTCAGCAGTCTTCATCCCAGTTACCTTGTCATGCCCCCAGTCTAGTAAGGTAGGCTATACTGAATGATATCTAAACCCAGATTGACTATAACAAAATAACTGTCCTCAAATATCCTCTGCCTTTAATCCAACTATTTTTTCAGCTTTCTTAGCTCTGTACTTCTTCTGTAAGCCCAGTATTATGTTGTCTTTTTTGTTTAGGATTATCTTGAGTCTGTTCTCTTGTCTAATAGTCAGCACATGGAGATTTTACTCCAATCCTGTCTGTGTTTTTTTTCTGCTCTAATTACTGAGCATAACAGTGCTAATTGATAACCTGATTAAGTCAGCCATTGGATGAATGGGGGGGTTTCCTTACATGACACATAAAATTTATCTATTCTTTCATTACCTTGGATATATGACCAAAAGGTTCAGCAGAAGTGTAGAAAAGAGTTCTGGTTTCTCTTTCATCTCTTTTATAGGGGTGTAGGCTATGTAGCCTGTTGATTTTCTGTGGTCCTTAGCTGCGGACACAATATTATTCAGTCTTTTTGCTTGCTTATCTTAGTACTGCATATGTTCCCCTCACTCTTTTCCTTCCCTGCATGCACTCTCTCTCCTTCTCTTCCTTCTTGACTACTGCCTTCCCACCTTCCTTCTTCCTTTTTTTTTTTCTTTTTTTTTTTTTTTCCCCCGAGTCCTTAAGGCTGAAGAGAATGTTCGAATCAGAAGCAAAATAGCTAGTATCAGACTCAAGCAATGCTTTGAAAAATTCCTAAACACAGTCTAGAATCATGATGCATCCCCGTGCAAAATGAGAGAAAAAGAGCCAGGTGAGTTTGCTATCCAGGACTGTGTGACCAAGGTGGAGTTGGGCACCATATGACAGGTTGGAACATTTACTGGCTTGTCAGTGTTGTTACATGACAACTTTTAGCTATCCACATGTTTAATGTCTAGGCTAAGGGTAGCTTTCTCTGATTCATGTGAAACCATCTGAGAGAAATGGGCATGTATGGAAGACAGTTCACACCACCCTATATAAGATCTAAAGTATTTCTTTATATTGATTACTGAGAAATTCTCATTCCATGTCTAGTCTTTTGCCACTGAACCAACTGCTTCCGTTGGCTAATCAAACTTTCTTAAAATTTACTATTCTGGTTGCCTCCCCAAACTACTTACTTACATGTTGGTCTGAAATCTAACTTGTCTGTGGTTAAAATTACATTACAATATGTAGTATATATTTATTGTTGGCCAGTTTAAGTCAATTTCTTCTTATACCAGAAGTGTCATTCTTGTCTCTTTCCCAATAATTAGGAAAAACTACAAGCTAAGTCAACCATTCCCAAGGTGAGAGACGTGTTCCCCTCTCCCCCTCCGCCAATGAAAAACTAACAAAAAAATCCACAAATTGTGTGTGTGTGTGACAGAAAAGTCAATTTATTGCCATGAGATTTTATTTTTTGATGCAGTTAACAATAAAAGCATGAAAGACAATTATCTTCCCTTCTCCTTTTTTTTTTTTTTTTTTTTTTTTTTTTCCTATGGGAGGTTTTTCAGATGCTATGACTTAATTTTATTCCTTTAGCTCAAATCTGAATATTTATTGTTCCACAAATGAAATAGTTTATTCTGTGAATTGCACAGATTCACAATGGCTACTTTAAGAACACTTACAGAAATCTGTTATAAAGACACAAAGGAAGCAAGTGCCTTGTTCTTTCCTTATTCTGAAGCTTCCACATTACTGCAGTGAGAGGAAAAGTTAATTAAAATGGAGAAATGGATGTATATATTACATGTTGCCACACTGAACAATTTATGGAGCTTGATTTTCAGCTGATTTAAACTGTTGTAGCTCTCCTAAAGAGGGAGATATGATAATGAGGGTCAGCAGGACTCTAGGGACAGAATCTACTTTTCAACTTGTTGCAGAATGTAACCATAATTACTGTCTATGAGAAATGAAAAAATATATGTGCAAAGAATAATAACATCTGATAACAAGTCATTATTTCTTAACTTTCCATTTTTAGAGTAATGTGCTGAAATTACATCGAAAACACTATAATTTCTTATATATATTAGGGTAAAGAGGAGAAAAGTCAGCATAGAAATGAAAACCTTTAAGCAGTGATGTTCACAAAGTCACATGCATTCAAAATTAAGATATACTCTATGCTTGATATATTTCATAATTTGCAGGCAAAGAGTTGGTCTAAGATGACCACTGGAAAAGAGAACTGCAAGGTATATGAGACAAGCAAAAAGGTATTAATCCATTTTAGATCACTTCATTTACATTTAAATATAACCCATTAAACTTTCTTTTCTTTAGGAGCCTATTATTTTGAAAGTCTCCATCAGGAACTGATTAGCGAGTGTCGATCTTTCAGACTCCTGGAAGAATCCAAACAAGAGGAAAGAAATAGAGTCTTTCAAAAATAAATGTACATGGCTTGAACTCTCGAAGCATTTCATGCAGTGTGGTGCAATGGAACTTAACTTCGCCCAGCATTCCTTCCAGAAGATTTGCCAGCTGACATTTCAGTAAGGTGGCATTTACTTCTGGGAATACA